>NW_024518207.1:401081-718040 GCF_017590135.1 Pyrgilauda ruficollis
TGGCGAACCCCCCCCCCCCCCCCCCCGCCCCCGAGGATGCTGGATTTGCAGCACCCCTCCAGGATAACCCCCTGCACCCACCCCGGGCTTTTTGGGGTCCGTGGCCAGGCTGCAGAGATCCCGTGCCCACACCGGGGTGCAGAGTACATTTTAGGGAATCAGCAGCCAAGGTAGATAGGAGGACATTTTTTCCTCCTCCAGAATATCCTGCTGCTGAATTTGTGGTATCCCAGCACACAAAAACTGTGATAGCAGGATTTCTGATCTATCCAACAGAAGACAAGTCTCTTTTTTCCACTCCATCACGCTGTAGGGGGAAATGTGGGAAAACTCTGCTTGCTTCTGTGGAGCTAAGGCAGAGAAAAATCAGATTTGGACCTCTGACTTCTGTCACAGCCCAAATTGCAGGAACAGATGCATTCCTGAGCGGCAAAGATCATGTTTTCAAATACGGAGCAGGGAAATAAAATAGAACAATAACAAAAATAAAAAGAAATAAGACAAAAGAAACTCATAAAATGTCAATGTTGTATCAGAAGAATTAGTTTAGAGTGCATTTCTTTGCAAAGTTTTCCAGTTGGTATCAACACT
This sequence comes from Pyrgilauda ruficollis, assembly GCF_017590135.1. Lineage (NCBI taxonomy): Eukaryota > Metazoa > Chordata > Aves > Passeriformes > Passeridae > Pyrgilauda > Pyrgilauda ruficollis. The sequence continues at coordinate 401,673 of NW_024518207.1, forward strand.
CATTAATGGAAAAAATAATGTCTGGTTTGATTGGAAAGTGTTTCTTGGTAGGAGAAGGAATTTTTGGCTTGCCTGGGGCTGGCTGCACTGCTGGTAGGTAATGTTTATAGTGGAAAGCCTTCCCCAGGCAGCCCCCAGGGAGAGCCTCTGTTTGCTTTCCAAAGGAAAGGTTTTCAGGTGCAGCACAGAAGTCGGAAAGCGAGGCCATTCTGCAAATAGATTTTTAATCCAATTTAAGAGCCCGGTGGGCTGGGCAGGGCGGGTGCCGCTCCCGCTCCTACCCCAAATGCTGCTTCCAGAAGGGTTTGGGGCTGGAGCCCAGGGCTGGTCCGGCATCCGAAACCTGGAGTTCCACGAGTGCAAGTGGGCTGGGATGGTGCCTACCACGGACCTCAAAGGTGATGCCACCCCTTGTGAGAGGCATTTGGTTTGTGCTGGGGTTATTTAGGAGCCTCCTGAGTGCCTGGGATCCTTTCCAAGCATTGAGGGAAGCCATCACTGAAGGCTGGAGGGGCACCATTCCTGGTTTTCCCAGCAAACAGGTTCCTGGCTCACAGCACCGCATTTTGGGGGCGAGCGCCATGGGTTTGCAGGGATTCATGAAGCACAGGAGGGCAGGGGGGATGCAGGGATTCATGGAGCACGGGAGGATGGGGGGGATGCAGGGATTCATGGAGCACAGGAGGGCAGGGGGGATGCAGGGATTCATGGAGCATGGGAGGATGGGGGATGCAGGGCTGAGCTCCTGGGGTGGCCTGTCCAAAAGGGCTGCAGGTGCCCACAAAAAGCTGCTCAGAGAGGGAGCAGGGATGTTTTGAGCTGTGTTTGAGAGCACCAGGGGCAAGGGAAGATGATCCCAGCTGGTGAGGAGGGCGAGTGGAGCTGCTGGTTATGCCTCTCCTCTCCCCCTGCCCTGCCAAAATTTATTTTCCAGCTTTTTATGGCCCTGCCATGACCACCGAAAGCAGGGCTTGATTTCCCAGGGTGTGAGGTGTTTCCATGGGGTGGGATTTGATCCTACAAGTGACAGAGGGGTTCTGGGGCTGGACTGTGTGGATGGATCTCAACATGCCCAGTTCCCAGCTGGCAGAGGGTGTTTGGGATAATCCCATACAAGCACGGCCACAGCTCCTGGGCATTTCACTGGAGCCGTGCTGGGAAGAAGCTGTGTCCACGTGGCGTGATCCTGGTCCAGCCGAGTGGCTGCTGCTCCTGGCACTCTGGGATGTGCCTCTCCAGCTGCACGGCGGCAACAGCAGAGCAGCCCCGTGCTCCTCTGGGTTAAACAGCTAATATTAAGTAAATAAATTAAATAAAAACCTGCCTCGCTTCAGCAAACAAGACCGAAGGAGTGTTTGCAGGATCGAGGCAGGATTTCTCCCTAAGGGAATTGCTGCTGTGCATAACCTCTAAATGTGCAAAGCCTTTTAGTATCAGGCAGGCTTCATTAGGGGAAATTTATGGTGGGATTTGGCCGTGGGGTAATTATGGAGTCTCTGAGCCCGGCTCCAGCGAGCATCACTCTGGAGCTGCTGTGTGAGTGTGTCTGGACCCTCCACTGCTGCTGTGCTTGGTGCCAGGACTAAGTCCCGTGGTGACAATCCTGCAAATATCTGCCCTGGAGCAGACCAAAGGTGCGGGACCAGCCCCGGCTGAAATGTGATCCGGCTTTCCTGGAGGAAAGGAGAGATTGGGGAGGTTTGTGGGGGAAGCAGCACGAAGGTGCCGCTGGCAAAGTGGGCTGGGTTGGATCCATCCTTCCTCCCACCGGGGCAAGGGAGAGAGAGGTTCGGGAATAAAAAACTGCCACATAAAAAAGTAGTTTTAGTGGAATTGTAATGCCCTGTTTGAGTGTGACACTCACTATCACGTTGTTCCCCTGCCTTTACCGGGCTCACAGATCTTTTTGCTAGCGGGCAATAATGAGTGTGGATTGGGATTTGGGATCAGTGCTTGTTCTCCATAGGAAGCCTGTGGTCCAGTTGTCCCCTGGGCAAGATTTGGCCAGAAAATCACCCTCTGGCCTCTCTGTGCTGAAGAGGAGAAGGTTTGGGTTTTAGCCTCCTGCCACCCCTCCCTCTGCTTGCGTGGGAAGCAGGAAAAGATTGGATGCCCTGACAGTGCAGGTAATATCCTTTCAGTACATCCAGGCTGCTCTTCCAGCTGGGGGAGCTGCCAGGGACACCAATTTTTGGAGCAAACTAGAGGAAAACTAGACGCTGTTGTGCTTTTTGCCTTCCTCCTCCTCTCTACCTCCTGCTATGCAGGAGAGAGCAGAGCATCCCTTCTCCTTCCAGAGACATCCCGCTCCCAAATTTCACCCAGCACCGAACCACCTCTACTGCATCCAGACCTGATTAAGTTGATTCATTGTTCCCCTCCTTTTTTTAAGGGGATAATTCCTCAGCCCTTGTGCATCACTCACCGGGAGCGACCCGGCGTGGGCACCTTCCCGTGCTGCCTTGGCAGCGCCAGCCGAGACTGTCCCCATTCCTTCTGGTGCTGGGCTTTGTTCTCTCATGCCTTGTGTCCCCCAGAGCCCTCCCCCTGCGGTGACAAGTTCATAATCAAAAGCAAAGGAGCGGCGCAGATAAGGGGCGGGAGGTGCGGGCAGCGGGGCTTTAGGGATGAGACGCTCGGGGCGGAGCACGGTTCCAAAGTAATTGGATACGCTCCGGCCGGAGCTCTGTGCAGGAATGTACATCTGTTTCTGAACTGTTACCAGCTGATGTGCCCGCTCTTCCCCTCTGCTTCCTCCCCTTGCAAACCCCCGGAGCAGCGGTTCCCACCGCGGGGTGATCCCGGCAATAAACGCGGCAAGGTGCGCTCTGGATCTGCCTGTCGGGAGAGGGGTGGGGGCAGCTCTCTCCTCGTTCCGGCCGATCCACCTGGAAATAGGGATCTTTCTTTCTCTTTGCAGGAGGCTGACAGAAAAAAAAAAAAAAAAAAAAAAAAAGGCAAGGGGAGGACTTGGAGATTTTCCCAGTGGATGTCTCTTTCTCCCAGGAAATGCCCACAAGCCCTTTGTCCGTCTCCTTTATGAAGGTGGCAGCTCCATCCAAGCTTTGACCAAGCAAGGTGTGAATTTCAAGGGTCATCATGGAGAAGAGAAGGCTCCAGGGAGACCTTAGAACCCCTTCCAGGGCCTAAAGGGGCTCCAGGAGAGCTGGAGAGGGACTGGGGACAAGGGACTGAGGGGACAGGATACAGGGAATGGCTTCCTACTGCCATGGGAAGGTTTAGATGGGATACTGGGGAGAAATCCTTCTCTGTGAAGGTGGTGAGGCTGTGGCTGCCTCACTGGAGCATGTCTTGTAGACGAGAGGTGCTTCTGAACCCTTTTGACTCCTGTAGGACACAGGCAGGTGTTTAAAGTTATGGATATATTAAAATCCTGGATTTCTCCCCCTCTGGAACAAGAAAGGAGACCTTCAGTGTCTTCTACAGGTTTTGGGCTGGGATCTCAAGCACAAAGCTGTTGGGGACCCATTGCCATCTGCACCACTGTCAGTAGGACGAGGAGAATTTGGGCGAGACCTAGTTCTGCTTCAAACATGGGGTGCAGTGTTTCAGATCTGATAATGGATTTCTGGCAAGACGAGAAATCTGTGTAATTTCCCCATGTTGGAAGCACTGGGAAGGCAGCACTGGGATGGCAGCGCTGGGATGACAGTGCTGGGATGACAGTGCTTGTCCTGCTGCAGGAAAGAAATCCAAAGGCAGAGGCGTGGCTGTTGTGGATTCTATTTTTAATGACAGCACACAGCAGAGAGAACGGGTGTTCTGGGGAGTAAAACGTGGTGGCTATCACCATTCCAAAAATAACATTTCTATTTTAGATAATTTGCCTGAGGCCACCGCTAATTGCAGATTAGTGGAACCTCTCCCTGGAATCCATGGGCAACTTTTTCTTTTTTCTTTTTTCCCCTCTTTTTTGGAAGGTGGAATATTAATTGTGGCTGCAGTAGTAGCAACTGTAGCTTAAAAACCTGGGCTAGGAAAAATGAAAATATTGTTTCATGAACTGGAAAATCAAAGCACAGGAAATATTTCATTCTCCACACCTTTTCCTCCCCCATTTCTGGCCTTGTTGAGTTGGGAAAGAAGGGCTTCCCACTAATAGAAAGGTGAATCCAAAGCCAGCCTGGGTGTTCCAACAGCATTCAGGAATGGCTGGAAGGGTCAAGCTTCTCTTAATGTTTTTTTGGATTGCAACACCACCTTCAAGGAGTTGTTGCACCTTCCACTACACCAGGTTGCTCCAAGCCTGTTGTTTGCATTCCTGCATTCCAGTATTTTTGAGGATTATCCAGAATCCTGGAGGTGAACCAGCCTTGTAGTCAACAGTTTTGTGAGGTGTAAAGATAGAAACAAGGTACTGGGAAAAACAAAGGAAAGCCCTAGAGTAATTAAGCTGCTGTTGCAATAAATGGTTTTCCTCATGGGTGCAGGGAAGAACCTCTCTCAAAGCAAAGTTTCAGCTCCTGGGGATGGAATGGAATTGTTGGCTCTGGAATTTAAGCACCAAGGTGCAGCACTTGGCAGGTCAGATGTTGGGGAGAGGGAAGCCAAAACAATGACCCTGACCTGGTGACTCTGCCTGCAGAGGGAAAACTGCTCCCAGGAAGCTGGAGAGCTGGGAGCCATTTTCCCTGCTGGATCCCACCGGGATTTTGGGAATTGCCACAATTTGGAACAGCCATAATTTTGAGCGCGAGGGCCAAACAAGGGAAGATTTGTTGGGGTTTCTCAAGCGGGAAAAACTGAATTTTCCTGGAGAAGATGATGGAGTTGGTTAAAATTGGTCCTTTGCAGGTTCTTTAGCTGGCTATGAACTTCATCTTGGCTTTAGTGAAGGTACCTGTAAACTCACAGTTTGCAAGGCCTGGAGCTCTCATTTGCCTGGATAACAACGGGCAACCTCTGCCCTCATGTCTCACCCCACAGCACTGCAATTCCCCTATAATTTCTTATTTCCCAGCAGTGAGAAGTCCTGCCTTTGGAGCATCCCTATACCCTGCGGGATTATAGAGATGAGACCTGGGTTCCCTGTACCAAAAAGAAGAGTCCTGCTGGTTTGGCAATTGGGCTCATCCTCCCGGAATATTCATCTGCTTAAACCAGGGAGCTCCATCTTCTGCCTCAGGGTTTGGGTCCTCTGGGCATTGCTTTCCTGAATTTAAGTGGCCTGGAAGAGGGAAGGGACAATGCCCTGGGTGGCTGGTGAACTTCTCTCCAAAGAGATAAAGAAAAACCTGACAGTTATGGAGGGGAAAAAAAGTTAGTTTTTTAAGTAGACAAACATTTTGTGAAACATGCCAGAATTCCTAGGAAAATATGGTTCATTTTGGAAAACCAGGCACCCTGAATCCTTCACCTCCATGTGTTGCAGTTTAGGTTTCTGCTGCAGCAATGGGCCGGTGCCTTCTGATCAAATTTCTTGGCTACCAGCTGATTTGGTTTCACTTTGGTGTTTAATTTTATGCTGAAAGGTTGAAAGCTTCCATTTAAGAAAGGAAAAAATAATTACTGAGTAACTACACTCACAACATCAGAAGGGAGAGCCAAAGCTGCTCAGCTGAGAGAGGAAATTATTTTTCTTAGACTGATTAAAACTGCTTTTTTCTTTGTCTTTACCAACACCTGTTTAACTGAGCACCTGAATAAACTTTGAGGAGAAAAGATAGTTTTGTTAAAGGCTCAACTGGACCCCCAAAAGCTCGAGTTCCACTTCTGGGACCCTCAATAAATCCAGGGGAAACCAGTCTTGACGTTCCTAGTGAGATCTGGGAAGGAAAAAGCAGGAAAGGCCCATTATTTCTTTCAAAAACAATTAGGTGGAAAAGCCCCAAGCCAAACAAACAAGTCCTCAAAACTTGAGGCTGTTTGAATTTAAAAGAAGAAACCGTAAAAATTCACAAAATGAATGCGATTGGGTTTGAGCTGTTGTTCCAGAAATATTGAGTGGACTGCCTGTTTTCTCAGGGGCAACAGCCCTGTTTGTTGGGCTGTCATGAGGCACAGCACCAAATCTCCTGGAGGAAGGTGTGGCTGTAGACACACAGCCTGGGGACACCAAGCTGCCGTGAGGGGACGCGTGCGCAGCAGCCCCAACACTGGGAGTGAAATGATCAGGGAAACAGCTGCACCCCTCAGAGGCACAGGAAGAGCATTCCTGCAGAACATCTGTGGATTTGCATGTGTAGGGTCAGGGAAGATGTTTGCATGAGGCAGCAGGTATGAACCTCCCAGGCCTGCTGCACCCAGGACATCCTTTACCCTTCCCATCACATCCCTGGTGGCTTGATCATTGTTGTCCTTGAATCCCAGAATGGCTTTGGTTGGAAGGACCTTGGAGGTCCCATCCCGTGCTTTCCACTATCCCAGGGTGCTCCAAACCCTGTCCAACCTTGGACACTTCCAGGGATGGAAGTTCTCTGGGCACCCTGTGCCAGGGCCTCCCCACCCTCACAGGGAAGAATTTCTTCCCAATAGCCCATCTAACACTTTCTGTGTCAGTGTGAAGCCATTCCCCCTTGTCCTGTTGCTCCAGGCCCTTGTCCAGATTTCCTCTCCAGATTCCTTACTGGCCTCCTTTAGGTATCCTGAACCTCAGCAGGATTGGCCAGTGGGAAGCAGTGCTCCAGCAGAATTCCTGGGCTCTAATTCTTGTACCAGCTGCCCACACCCTGCCTGCAACATCTCCCAGGAGGGGTGGCCTTGAGAAACATTCCTTTGGCTGAAGCTGGAAGGTGCATTCCAGTCTGAATGCATCCTCATAGTGGGACAGGTTTTGGTCTCAGTGGGAGAGAGCAACATCCTAAATGGTCAGCTTCAAATGTATAAATCATTGCATGAAATTAAGGAGGTGGTGCATGAGCTCAAACCTTCTCCAGGAGGAGACATGGGCAGCAGCTGCATCCTGTGGATATGGCTTAGCTTCCATGTAAGCCAGCCCTGGAATTAAATACCTGGCTCCCTGGTAGCTGTCTCCGCCAGGAGGACGAGCAGTCCAACCTGTGGTGGATTGCAAAGCATTGCCTTTTTGTGTATTTTAGCTCAAAACATCCTTGAAGTGGCTGCTGGAGGAGGAGAGCTATAAAATATACCTGTCCTCAGCCTGAACCTTCCCAGCTTTTTCATTATCAGTTGAGCTTTGCAATTTGTTGGGTGTTTTTTTGGGGGTTTTTTTTGTTTTTTTTTTTTTTTCCTTTTTTTTTTTTTTTTCTGGCATCAATACGGCGGTGAGGTTTCATTTCCTCCTCCTTGGCGCTTTTGGCAAGGCTCGAGTTTGCTGTCTAGGCCCTGTCAGGTGACTCTGAGTCTGATCCACAACCTGCACACTCAGCAGAAAACTTTATGTTGCTCTCAGCAGGCTTTGCAGCGACCTTTAATAATTCCCTCCTTCCAAGGGGGCTGGAGCAGGGATCCAGTAGGCATTTGTCGTGTCTCGCTCTCCTCAAGGGCCAATAATTCCATGCAATATTTTCGTAGGCCTTTGATCCATCACTGTTGCTTGATGGTGCTTTGAAGCCTTAATAGCGCCCCATATCCCGCACTTATTAAATTCAAATTCTCCAGTCGCATTTCCCTGGAAGATACATAAAAATAACACATGGAGGAAATGGAGCTGGAAGATCCTCTGTATGAGCTGGCTTACATCTCCTGTGTGGGGAAGACACCGAGAGCGTTGCCTTTGCACTCGTGACAGAGTCATCTGCACAGTTTTGAGGGAGTGGGGAATATCTGAAAAAGCAATAATAGGCTCAGGGAGCCACGAGCTGGCTTCAAAGCCTGATTTGCAGGATGCTGCTGGGCAGCCTTTCATTTAGAGGGAATTAGCGTTGGAGGCACTTCACTGCAGAGGATGCCCTGGGCTCTGGAAATGGATGTGTCTGGTGGGCTTTAATGCAGCTCCTCTGGAGTTCTTCATGGCAGATATTTTGGGGTTGAGATAAAGGTGCCATCGAAAGGTCTGGAATCAAGTTGGACTCTATCTTGAGGCCTTTTCCAACCTAAATGATTCTGTCTCATCGGAGAGGGAAGGGTAAAGCAGTGAGATGAGCCATTTGCTTGGGGATAGTAGAGAATGAAGTGGGAGATGCAACAGATTTTGGGTGGAAACTCAGGTCCAAGCAGGAGGACAGATGATCCATTAACTACAGGAAGGACTGGGGGAAAAAACCTGGAATGTCTCAAGGATCCTCAATTTATAAGATCCCTTCACCGTCCTGCTCAAGAGTGACATCCTAGGAGCAGCACATTCCACAGCAAATCAGGGAAACACTTGTCCCTCTTGATTTTTTTTGGGTCTCACCAGGAGGCAGGGGGACATTTCTGATAAATTCCAGCAGAACCGCCCAATTCCCTTGCAAAGTCCCCTGTGAGGACCAAGCGACTCACAAGCACATGAGCAGCCACTTCCTCAGAGCTCACCTCCATAAAACCACGTTTTCCCTGGAAAACTCTCCTCCCTGTCTGAGCAGGGCAAGCAGCCTGAGGAGAATGGAGATAACTTGGCTGCACGAAAAATAAAAAGGATGATGAGCAGCTTTGGGAGGGGTGTGATGCTTCCATCAGCTCCAGTGTATCCCAGGCTGGCATTGCCTTCGGAGCTGTGAGATTTGGGTGGTTCATGAAGATCCAGGTCTCCAGTTCATCACCACCCAGGCACAGACAGCACTTCCCAAACCTTTGGCATGGCTGGTGGGACAAATACCTTCTGGCTTACGAGGCAAAGCCCAAATTAACAGCCAGAAACGTCAGCGTCTCAAAGCGTGTTGTGCAACCAGAGCGCTGATATTTTGTAATTAGTGTTGCTCCCTGTTTTATTTTTTCTTTTCTTAAAGCAGGGCCTAATATTTTCGAGGGGAGCACATGGTGAAAAACTGATTCAGAAAGCAAATAATAATAATAATAATAATAATAATAATAATAATAATAGTATTGGTTGCAAATAGACACCTTGTTTTCAAGGAAGCTGAGAACTTCCTAAAGGAAGTTTTCACAAGCTTGGAAATTTCTCTTTGGTGGAAAGCAGAAGTTCGATGCAGCAGGGTTGCTGCAAGTGTTACAAAAGATCAATCTTCAGCCATGACCTTGCTGACATGAGAATTTTGAAAGCCCCAAAGTGTGACTGCTCCACTTCGTGCAAAAACACTTCTGGGGATGAGGATTGAGGGAGGTTTGGTGGTGCCTTTGCAAACACAGGAACGTAACGTGCAGCTGAGGATGTGTGGGCCGCTGGAGGAGATGGCTTTCATGTGCTGTCTTGTGATGATGGGAACCTGCTGGTGGAAGAATGGACTTCTAAGTGACAATTTTGGGTCAGCCAGCCAGATGTGCTCAGTGTGTGGGTGCTGAACCCTGGCACCCCCAGACCTTGGGCACATCTCAGCATTGGCACCATAGTTCTGCTGTGTGACGGACTGAATGCGGAGGATTGAGATGGGGTGGGGTTTTCTCAATCCCAGTGCATGCTCCCAGCATTGTTCCCAGCTCCATTCCCAGTAGTGTTGCCCCTGTGGGAAATGGGGAGCACCAGCTCCCGGTGAGCACTGCAGGAGCGAGGCGAGGCCGGTGCAGAGCGATTTGCAAGCAAACATCTGCCGGGTACTGAGCACTTTGAGATAAATCCCAAAACCAGAGCGGAGCAGACATGTGATGAAATCCTTCCAGGCCGAGGGGAGGGGGAGGGGACCAGCAATCCAACGTGTCCTAATATTTTCATTATAAACCCAGCGTATCAGTAACGCGCACACGTGAAGCTATGGAAATGCCGGGCCTGTCGCCGTGCCATATGTTTTAAATATCATCAAGCAGGCCGGTTTTGGGGTATATTTGATATCCTGGCCGCTGTCACCAGGACTGGACCAGCCGATTCATATGGAATATGAATTGGCCTTGAGCTTGGTCTAATCGTTGACCCAAGGAGGGTTTTGCAAAAGGCATTTCTAACCTGAGGAATGATAGGCTCGGTCTTGCACCGGGGGAGGAGGGCGGGCGGACTCTTGACCTAGATACAAATCTCTGGGGTTAAAATTCAAGAGGCTGTTGGATAGCAGGGACCAAAACATGTCACTGATAAGATTTGTTCTCTCTCTCTCTCTCCCTCTTTTTTTTTTTTTTTTTCCTTTTTAAAAAATGTTTTTGCTGGAAAATACGCCTCACACAAAAATCCTGATTGCTGTTTCTTGCAAGTTGCAGTTTTCAATGTTTTCTCTTCAGTGTTTCTCACCACGAGGAAGTAATGAAATGTAGATATGTCTACGTTTTTAATTTGGAAATTAATGTGAATCTCCCAGTTTCTTTCAGGTCTCCCGCATTCTTTTAGGGGAACAATTAAATATGGAAAAAATCTTACTTCTTGTATTTTTATGTCTTTTTTAAAAGAACCCCATCTAAATCTTCATTTCGAAATAGTTACATAAACATCTCCCAGGTTTAGGAGAAAAGCAGAGAAATATTTCTGGGGACAAATTCTTCAATTCCTTTACTCTGTTCCCTTTTGCTTTTCCTTAGGGAAGGTCTCGCTGTCAGCAGAAAGGGGATAAAGCAGAGAAAATCGGGGAATGGAAAAAATAGATATATTTAAACTATATAACTTTTTCAAGTTATTTAAACTATTTAAACTTTTATCAAGCGATTCCTGGTTCTCTCCCCTGTTTTTCCCCCCTTTTTTTTTTTTTTTTTTTTTTTTTTTTTTTTTTTTTTAACTTTTTGAGGAAAGGAAGGATGAATGATCTTGGGAGGGGGTTAGTGCATGACAGATCCTTTCCCCTCTTACCCCCACTCTTGGCAAGGAAATGGAGTTCATGGCGAGCTGCAGAGGAAAGCACCGTTCTAGGGGAATTTTTGGGGTGGGAAAACTCGGCCCCCATGTCTGAGCAGACCTGGTGTCTCTTTGCAAGACCAACATCTCGCAGGGCTCCTTCCTGTTCCCACGTCCGTGCCAGCAGCCGGGCTCGGCGGGAGGATTTCGGATCCTGCGTCCTGGGAAGCCGGGAGCCAGCGGGGGATGGAGCTGCGGAGCTCCCTCTCGCAGAGCCCGCCTGGATCTGCAGCTCCAACACGCCCAGCCTGCTGCTGCTGCCGGGCTTGGCAGGTCTGCGTGCGGGGAACTCGCAAGGTGCCGTGCTACAGACACTTCGCTGGCTACAGAGAGAGTTTGGGCTCACCCTGGGTGTTGAATCCGGGTTTTCCCCCAAGGGAAGCCCCTTTGCTCTCAGGTTTGTTTTGGGACGTGCAGGATTCGCTCATGGGTGCAGTCTAACACAGATGTCAAGATTTGTTATTTCCCCGAGCCTTTCCTTCTTTTCCTATCAGCTTCTGCTCAGGGAAATCAGTGCAAGGGAGTGGAGGGAGTGGATTTCTGTGACTGTAGCTCAGCCTGCAAAAATTGCATGGCCAGTGACGCAGAACCAAAAGGCAGAAAAAAATCACCCCTCACCCTGATTTTTAACCCTCTGTATCAATCGGTTGTGGTCATTTGCTGCCAGCTGTCATTTTTGCTGTCACAGCTTGCATTTCACCTCCCAGCTTCCTGCTGTGTGCAGAGGCAGAACCTGTGGGCACTTCTCTGTACAGCTGGGGGAATCTGGGATGGACCAAACCCTGCTGGTCTGGTGAAAATTCAGCCTTGGCCTCCTGGGAGCCATTAGAGCTCGTCACTGGTTTAATCAAGAAGTTTAATGCCAGAAAGGGACTGTTTGATCTCTTGGACCTGGAGCACTTCGGTGAGACAATTCACTGAGGTGTTTGCCTGAAATATGTCACTCCCTACCTCTTCCTTTTTATCTTTACCTACTTTTTATTTCCCCCTGTGTTATTTTTCCTTCCAATCCTCTAAACAAGGTCCCCAGCAAAGAGCAGCATCCCTGCCAGGACGGACATGTCTCACCCAGCCCCATTCTGAGCCGCTCAGGCCGTGACAGCCTTCCAGTCCACTGACCCAGTGTGACAAGAGCAGTGCTGGCTCCTTCCCTGCAGTGACTCATAAGGACAAGTTATTAAGGTATTAAGTCCCAGGATGGGGGCCAAGAGGGTTCAGACACCGCCTGCACCACTCTTGCCGTCTCCGTCCTTCTCTGGGCCGTGTTTACACATCAGCTGGAAATTTCCTAAATAAGTTGATTCTATCCATCAACAAATCCCCTTCGGATAATGCACATTTCGTGGCAGTTTCCAGGGTTCTGCCTACAGGAGGATATAAAAACTCCTTTTGTCATAATATAGCCTCCTTGGCAGCTTGTAACTCAGTGGGAAAGGCTCTGGATTCCTGGAGGAGCGCACTGTGTCAGCGATTTTGGGGATTTCAGGCAGAGGGAGGCCTCACTGGGGAAAAAAAAGGAAAGCCCGAGCAGAACTGTGCTCTCCTTTTGAGATGAATGGGTAAAAATAAGGTTGAAGATTAAAAAAAGTGCGAGTAAGGGGTGTGAAAAGATGTTCTTGTCTTGGCAAATCCGGCGGGATTTTGTAGGAAGCGGGAGCACTGGGTGTGTGTCGGTCAGATTTCATCCAGAATGGAAACTCGAGGGAGCAAAGGCTTCCATGCACAATTTTCCCAGGGATTTTGTCACCTGAGCAAGGTGGTGGCAGCAGTTTCTCCATCCCTGAGTGGATGCATCCCAAAGGGATGCTGAGGAGCATCCAGAACCTGGGATGTGACGACATCGGAGACTTCCGTGGTCTCCAGTGGTGTCCCCAGCCAAGACTTCTTCCAAGAGTTTCCCATTCTTCTTTTTCCCAAAGAACATTTGCATTTCCAATGCAGTTTTTTTTGGTTTTTTTTTTTTTCTATGAATTCAGCTGATCCAACTCAACAGAACTCTGGTTCTCAAGTTCCCTGGTGAAGTCAATTCCCCTCATCCAATGATTTTTTTTGCATTATCAAAAGTGTTTTTCTGGAAGGGGTCTTTTTTCCCCAGAAATTTGAGTTCAGCTGGAAAAATGCTGCCAAAGGTGTTCAGAGGAGGTAAACATTTTTAAAATTTAAAACCTTTCCTTGCAAATTTATAATTTTCACTGGAAATCTAAGCCTCACAAAGTATGGAGTTGGGGAAGAAAATTTCAGCTGGGGACAGTTTTGTGGCTTTCTCTTTTTCTTTTTCATTCTTTTTTTTTTTCATTTTTTTGTTTTCTTTTCCCTTTCTCTTTTCATTTTTCTTTCTTCTTTCTCTTCCTCTCTGTATTTTTTTATTTTAAATTTTAAATCCACACAGAGCCCTGTTCTCTGCCTTCTCTCTGCCTATCTCCATAAAAACCCAGAGAGTTCATGTAACCATCCATAAATTGCACTGAATCATTTTCCTGCTGATTTTTCACAGGAATGGCTTAAATCTTAGTAGTTCAAACAAACAAACAAACAAAAAAATTAAAATACAATGATACAATGATTTCTTCATCTTCCTGCTTTTGCCCTTTGCTGATCTGCACACAAAAAGTATCTTTTCACACCAGTGCTGGAGATGTTGTGAGTGCCTCCCAAAGAAAATACTGCCAAAGAAGGGAAACTTTCATAAAAATTGAATCTGGCAATGTTGGTTTGGTTTTTTTCTTAAGGTCTTTTGTGTTTTTCTGGAACCTGTGGCTTATGGGATGGGTGAACCTTGGATGCTCTCAGATATGCAGTAGCTCTTCCCTGTGATGTTTTTAAGTGTGGAAGGGGCAGGTGATCCCTACTCTGAATTTCAGTTTGACAAAGAACTTGAAATGGCATTAAAAGGTGGGAGAAAATCCTAGGAGAAGAATTTAGGATGGGCCTTCCCAGCCCCTTGCCCAGGGAAGCAAAAAGCTGAACTCCTTGGGAAAGTGCTCTTGCGAGTGCTTTTGGTTTTTTAGCTGCCATATTAAAAATGAAAGAGAAAGATCCCCCAAAATATTTCTTTTTCATAAAGGGCCTTCTGTCAACAAGAGAAAAAGATAAATCAAAGGAATATTTCAGGCAGCTGCTTTTAATTAGCTCACGTGACTGGCTGGTGGAAGAATTAAATTAGAGCCGGTCGATTTTCTTCGGGAGCAGCGAAGGTGAGAGGCCGAGCGGGGCTTGTCCAGGTGTGGGGAGCCTCCCTCGGACTCCAGCACCTCCCAGCTGCTCCCACTGGCAATTTGGCATCTGCCTGGCCTCTGCTCAGCCCCATACCTTGAGCTGGGTTTATCTTACACACATTTACTGCCAGCCTTGGTGCGCTGGGCTGCCTGGCCTGCCCAGCCCCACCGTCAGCGCTTTTTTTGGGAGATAATTACCCCAGCTCAAAGCCCCCTCAGCCAATCGTGTCCTGCTATTCATGCGAGCTGTTTCATAATGCTGTTTTGAACCCTGTTGGTGGCATAATTAAGATTTAATTAAATACAGGAATAGAAACATGTTGTTCATTTGACCATCTGTGAGTCAATGACTGTGGTGGTTTTCGGAGTTTCTACGCTACATGCTGTTAGTGAGTGTTTCATATTATTTTCCATCTCCCCAACCATACTTGCACGTTTTCGGAGCCACCAAAGAGCCAGAGCAGATATTATGATGTTATTATAATCTTGTGTGGGTGATCATCTCTTTCTGCTGCTCTTTGTTATTGATCCTGTCCCTCAAATCAGGCCTCAAGTGTAGCTGGAGCTGCTGGGACCATGGGGAATGGGGATGCCAAAAGAAAGATGGCTCAATCCAAAGATAAAAAGGAAAAGGAGGGGAATTTTGTTGATTTGTTTTGTTGGTGAAATCTTCAAACAATAATAATAATAATAATAATAATAATAATAATAATAAAAAGAAGAAGAAGAAGAAGAATAACAACAATAGTATTTTTCTTAGTGTCTTCTACAGCACCTGGCACAAAAGCAGCCCAGGACAGACCTGGCAATAATCATGTACCCAAAGTGCACATCAGGACCACAGAGTGGCTCCTCCTCCAACCAAAGCACAGGAAATGTTGAGCTGATGTGCCCAAATTGTGCATTTTTCAGTTTGACAAAAACTCTTTGTGAGTTGGTGTTGAATATAAGTCACATCTAAATGAAAAGGGTGGGGTTTCCCCTAATTAAAACTGGTTTATTTCTGAAACTCTAGATGGGAAATATTTTGAGTTCAACAAAATATTATGAGGATAAATTTGGTTAAATGTTGTGTTTTTAAATAGTGTAAAATTCACCCTGAGCCAAAACTGAAACATTTTGTCTCAGATACAATGAAATGTCGTGTTTGATCGGGACATTTCCTTCCCTACTGTTTGCTGGCCTAAGGGATGAAAGTGAAAGAAGTTTAACTCAAAGAATATTGATGTCTTCTTGGATTTTTCTTGGGGAGGAAGAAAGAAGTGTGTCAACCACCCAACCCCAAAATAAATGCTTTACAAAGCTTGTGCTGAGGCACATAAGAAAGCATGGCAGGATTTTGCCTTTGCTCCTCTTGATTCCCTGTTTTACACTGCCAAATTTATCTACTTTTTAAATCACAATACTGCTTCAAAAATCAGAATTTTAGTGCAAAAATTCCTTTTTCTGTATTTTGTTTGTTTGTCTGTACTCACATTTTTTGGGTTTCTGCATTGGGGCACACATGAGGGTGACCAGTTGGGTTAGCAACAGTAACAGATACTTCCAAATATTTGAAAAAATGTTTGGGAAAATGAACATTTCCTGGAATTGGGAGGAAAATAAGTGGGAAAAACACTGATGGTTTATTTCAGACTCAACAGGAGTGGATCCATGTTTTTTTCTTAATAGATAAGTTTTGGTTGAAGTTCTGTGGTGATGTTCTTCCTAACAATGCTCCACGAGCATGTAAAGCACACGACTGTGACATCTCCTCTGCCTCTTAATTTATCTCAGTTCCACGAATTTTCAGAGCTCCAGGAATCATTGTTAGCTGCCATCCTCCTCCACCTCATTCCAGCCTCTTCCTAAATGGGAGGTGTAGAGGGATCCTGGTGTTCCAAAGGGACATTTTGGTCCCCACCATCACTGAGTGGTGACAACCACCCAGTGATCCCAACTTCCAAACCAATCCTACTCTTCTCCTGCTCCACTATGTCCCAAGCATCTCTGGCTCTGCTGCTTTTCTTTGTGCCTTTATCATCATCCAGGACACATCACGGACGGCTCGTGGCTTCCCAGGCCATCAGCAGGTTTTGGGAAAAGAGGATGGGATGTTCCAGGGAGCTGCAGGAAGGGACTGAGAGAAGGTCCTAAGGCAGCAAGGAATTGGTTTCGTACTTAGAGATAATCTCATCCCCATTTTAATGGTGTTTGGAAGTCCCTGCTGGGCTCAGTCCTACTCTGTGGCAAGCCCTGAGATTTGGCAGGTGCTGGGACAGCAGGAGTTTCAAAATGTTTTGCAATCTGTCTCTGCTCCCGTAGAAATTGCTGTCTTGGAAAAATCCCACTTTTGTTTCAACTGGTTGCCCTAAAAAATGAGCGGAAAGGGCTCATTTTGCCCCCATTGAGTGGCCCTGGCCAATGGGACGATGATGGGACATTGCTCTTCTCCAACCTCGATTTCCAGCAGCCAGGAATTTGGCTCGGCACTGGAGCCGAATGGAGCCACCGGCCCCATGCTGGGATGAGGATGGACAGGGTCCAAGGCACTCCGACCTTCCCAGCCCCACAGGCCTCTCCTCTGCTCCAAAGCGTCCCAGGGATGAGCAAAACTCTGGGAAATGCAGAAGAAGCTCATAAACACCTGAAATCCTTTTCAAAGGGCACAGAGAGAAATTTATCGCTCAGTGAGAGCTGTAATTTATTCCAAGTGTTCAGCCTATGATTTGAATATTATTTGACTTTGGAATATCTTTTCCTTTAAAAAAAAGCCCCAAACGCACACAGTGCATGGATATTTCTTGTCCTCAAAGTGGAGCTGAGCTACATTCTTGCCATCCCTTTAACTCATCCCTGACACGGTGTATTTACAACAAAAAACACACATCCAGCACGTGTGGCTGTGAAACAGAATTCCCTCTGGGAGAATTTGCCTCTGGACAGATGTGGTTCAAGTCACCTTTCTGTCTGACAGAGTAGATGAGCTCCGGGAGCCCAACTTCCATAGGCAAGGAATGATGAGAGGCAGAAACGGGAGCTGCCGTTATTCAGATTTTCACCCTTTCCCAGTTGCTCTTAGAAATTGCCATTTTAAAAGGTTTCTATTTTTCTCAGCAAAACTAAATTTTCTGTGTAAAAGGGTGTTTGGTTAGGTTTTTCCCCTGTGTTTTGAATCCAAAATTAGGACTGTAAAATCAGAAAAACACCATTGGTTATAAGCAAAAGTCGGCTCGGCTTTTATGAAACATTTTTCGTGTGCCGTAAAATCAGCATTTGGCTTCTAAAAACCTAGATATTTCGGAGGAAAACTTTGCATTAATATTGGGATGGGTACATCTAATTTCATTTTTTAGAGTCAGGATTATAAATCTAATTAGACTTTAAAGTAGAATTCTAATTAGGCTTAGAATTCTAATTAGACTTAAGATTCTGATTAGACTTGGACTTAGAATTATAATTGTACTTGGACCTAGAACTGGAATTCTAATTAGACTTAGGATTCTGATTAGACTTGGACTTAGAATTATAATTGTACTTGGACCTAGAATTGGAATTCTAATTAGACTTAAAATTCTGATTAGGCTTGGACATATATTTATACTTGGACTTACAATTCTGATTGGACTTGGACATAGAATTATAATTAGACTTGGACTTAAGATTGTAATTAGATTTAGAATTCTGATTAGACTTGGATGTAGAATTATAATTGGACTTAAAATTCTGATTAGATTTGGACTTAGAATTCTAATTAGACCTGGACTTAGAGTTAACATTCTAACCAGCCACTAGAATAAGAAAGCTGACGGGCATTTCCCTTGCAATAGCTGCAGTTTTCAGGCATTTCTGAAGCTGTAACTTCATCTCTGACCTAGGGGAGGGAAGTATTTGAGCCTGGCTTTATTTAGGGTCCCACTTAATCCCTCTCTGAGTGTGGAGGGTGTAAAGATCCCATGAGCTCTGGTTCTGAGGTGGCCGAGACCTCGCTGAGGTTTTTCTCTCTCTGCACTGAGATTCCCTGAGCTCGGGGAGCTGCTCAGAGGAAATAGATCCGTGCATTATCAAGTAATTCCTGGGAACTGGGCTCAGTTGCAGCAGTAATGCTTTCCAGGCTCGTGTCTCAGCTACCACCTATCCACAGGGCGTCTTCTGAACCTGCCTTGACTCCTGCATCGCTTCGAAAATGCAGGATTTTGGGAGGAATATTCCCTTTCCGATGTTTTTCTCCTCCCTAAGTGGAAATGTCAGTGTTTATTTGCGAACGGCCGAAGAATGCTGTGGGGTTTTCTCTTTCCTTTTTTCCCCTCAGGTGTTTTTTTGGCACAGCTACAGTGTGATTTAAGATAAATAAATAAATTAAAAGATAGGCTCAAATATTGAAAGCCCCGCCGGTGTGGCTGTCAGAGGGACCCCTCCCGACAGCACCCCCGCTCCTCTCCATTACCGTGACGCTCTCCCATTTTCCTCTGAACTCTGGCACTCCACATTCCAGGAGACTGGCACAAACAGTGTCTTTATTCCGAGGGAAGGCCGCTGGGTCAGGTACCTCACATCCTGGATCAATAAAGATGCCGGCAAGGCTGGCTTCCCCTTCCCGGGATCACTGCGAGCGGGGTCTGCTGTTGGAGGTCTACGGAAGATGCCGAGGGCTGCTTTGTGCTGGAGGTAGGAGAGCAGGGAGGGAGCCTTGGCTGTCTGCTGTCTGTGCAGGACTGCACGATGTGCTCGCATCCTGACAGGTTTGGAGCCACGTGCCTGCGTTTATCCAGGCTTTCTCCTGCCCATGGGAAACTTTGGGATCGCAGCAAGCCGTGGGTTAAAGCCTCGTGCCTCTATCTCTGCTGATAAGAGCGTTTCCTGTGTTTAGGCACAGTTTAAACTGAACTTTCCAGGTGGAAGGAAGGGTTATTCAGCCCTGTGAGTTACGATAAAGCTTATGTTCAGAATATCCTGTCCCGTGTCCAAGCGGGCAAAAGTCAGTTCCAGATTCGGGCTTTTTACGGGATCAAAGAGGGTCCAGCCGCGGTCACTACAACAGTGTGCGGACTGAACATTTGGGAACACCGCTCCCTGTGCCTGAAACCTGGTTTTATACCTAACATATCGTTTGGGATAAATTGTCAGAGCAGCAGGTGTGTTATTCCAAGTCTATCTTTAATTTGATGTGCAGTGAAACATTTCGAAGTGCTCAGATGTCTTGTAGAGAAAGATGCCAGGAAAGAGTGAAGTGGTTGCATCGGATATGAAATATGAATAAAGGGGGTTTTGTTTTGTCTCTGTCTTCAGGGAAGCAGAGAAAGAAGAGGTCTCCTCCAAGACGAGTATATTTCTATGTTAAAAATAATTTGCCAAGCAGAAGTAAAATGATGCTCCGCAGCAGCGGAACAAAACAAAATTCTTCCATGAGCTTCCCAGTAGAATATATATTTTTTTAATTTAATGGAGTTAATCCTTGTTTGTTTACCTTCTTGATTATATTAACCAGCAAGGTAGTGATTAAAGGCAGGAGTGTAGCTCATGCTAATTATATTTAAAGCCTCTGAACCTGTTTCTTTTTAGTTAGCGATGATTACAATAAACACACCTGCACTATTTTACAAGCAGGCTTGGCCCTGGCTTGGGGTGCCAGGAAAGGCCAGGATTTAACCCTGCTTGGCAGTGCCCTCATACAAAGTGGGGTTTTTCCAAGGAATATGGGAATTGCGGTGTGGAGGGACTGGAACGAGTGGCTGGGCAGGTCTTGATTGAAAATAAAAATGGATTAAACACTAATTAAATTCACTGTGTCCCTCAGCAGGTAAAGCAGAGGCTAAATGTGCCCTTGTGTGAACGTTCATGAGTGTGTTGGTCAACATCAAGTGGCTCTGCAGGACCCGTTCTGGTCTTAGCCTAAACCAGTACAAACCATTGCCCCTCCTGGTTTATACAGGAGCTGGCTGCCTTAATTGTGGAGCACAGAAATATTCTCATAAAAAGAAAATTTCTCCTTTAGAGTGCCGGGTTTGGGTTAAGATGTGGGGGTTTCAAACAAAAATAAGACTCGCAGAATTTAATTCACCGTGGCAGAGTGGTTTGGGGAGATAACATCTTCTATTCCTGCTGTTTAATTAAACCCAGATTTTTATTTGCTGTACCTTTTAATTAAAGAGGAATAAGATATTTGCCCTCCTAAGGCATCTGGTTGATTTTATAAAATGATGGGGTTTGGGGTTTTTTTTTTGGTTTTACTTTCTAGTTTGAGATTGAAATGCACCACTCTGCTCCAGCATATTTTTTATTGAAGAGAGGTTAGGCAGCTTTTCTTCAGCTCTGGAGGCTGGGAGACAGCCACAGCCATGAAATTCGCCTCCAGATTCGAGCTGATCTGCTCACAAAGCAAGGAGGAATAAAAAAAGTCCTCCCTGCAGATGTGGACTTGAGCTAGGAATAGGTACCAACTTAACAGATATCACAAAGCAGAAGAAGGGGAAAAAAATTCAAGTAAGGCAAAAAACCACTTCCCTTGCTATTTATCCAGGGGCTTAAATTTGTTTAAGCAGTGAGAGTATTTTAAAAAAGTACTTATTTTGCGTTCATATGGTAGTGATGAATTAAAACAAATTCCCTGAATGCTTTTTTAATGTGGTTTTTAAACTGCTTTTTACTGCTTGGAAAAGATCAGTATTTATATTATTATGAATTTGATCTCACTATTTGAGCTAAACACCTCTACAGGAGAGGCTGCTCGGCTCTTCCATGTTTAATTTTATGAAATCTCTCAAAAGTTAAGGGCAGCATGTTTCAACCTCAAAATAAGATCAGATCTCTTCAGATTTCCCTTGAATGTTCCACATTATTTTGTAGGGCACAGTTCTTCCTCCACATTATTTAAAATACCTTGAAAGTTGATAATTTCTGATTATTTTTTTAAAAAATATATATCAGTGACACTTCCAAGGCTTTTCCAGCTTCTTCCACCGATTTGATTTCACAGTTTCATGGGATTGCAGAGTTATTATTGATTTTTAACACTATGAATTCTCTGGGAAGGTAGCAACCACGTATTACTTTCATTTTGCAGAGTGGTTGAGTTCCAACCCTGGCTCGGAGTCGCGTGTTTTCCCGATGTTTTACCCCAAGGAGAATGGTTTGGCTGTGGAAGAGCAGCACCAGGAACGCTTCACAAAGATGTAAGAGCCGGGAGAAAAATATAATGTGGAAAAAAGAAAACTGAGTTATTGAAAGAGCTTTTTTTTTTTTTTTTTTTTTTTTTTTCTGGTTTTTGTTTGGCTCGGGGATTTTTCACCCCCTGGAAGCAGATCCATCACTCTGCTGGGGCAGTGTTATGTTTCTGAGCCTGAAATTCCTGTCACGATGCGGCAGAAATCCTACCCCGGGGTGTCAGAAGGAGAGTTGGATAGTGCCTGTTGGAAACATACTGATAATATGGAATTACCTTCCTGGAAAAAGTGGATTTAGGAGTGCAGCACGTATTCCAACAGCAGAAAGGAAAACTGATAAGCCTGTAAGGTGTTGATCCATCCCAACACAGGAGTTTATCCTCTGTGCTAATTGCACCCTCATGTCAGCTCTGCCTAATTTAAGTATAAGCCAGGCTTCTTTTTAAACGTGTGCTTTGTAGCTTCCCTGGCCTGATAAAGCGGGATTAAATGCTGCAAATCTGCCTGTTGGATGTGCAAAAATCAGTGCAAGGGGTCCTTGCAGCTGGGAAGTTTTGCCTTGTCTTGCTGCATCACCCAAAATGCTTGAATGGGTTGGTGTGCACTTCCTCAGGAGGGGGAAATTATGGAATGGAGATAATAAATGCAGTACCAGAAGTGTCTGTGATGTTTCAAACAGCACCAGGAGAGAGGTGCTGGCTGGAGAGCGTCTCCGAGCCAAAAACCTTGGGAACCGCAGGCCAGAATTCCAGGTACCCGAACAACGGGAGAGTTGGACGCTTGTTGAAAAGCAGGTCTGGGATTAACTCCGTGCCTGAGCCCGGTGCTGTAACCTCCAATGATGGCTGTTCCAGTTCATATAAGTTTATTGTGCCCCGGAGAGCCGCGGCACCGCGGGCTGGGGAAAGCGCTCCCGCATGCTCCAGCGGGGGAGCGGGAACGCGCTCCCTTCTCAGCAGCTCACTTAGCAAAAATGCCTTCCCTGGGCATTTTGCTAAGTGAGCCAGAGCCACGAGCTGGGAATGGGGTTTGGATAAGACTTGTCTGTCAGTGGGACTTGTTGCTGGAAGGGCAGAGAGAAGGGAACGCGCCGGGCACCGGAGAGGCTGCAAGGAAAGGCCCACCAGGCCAATGTCACCTCATGACGGATAACAATTCCTGATCTCCGTATGGAAGGCTTTATTATTCCCTCTTTTCCTATGCCACGTTTCCAGGAGACAGGGACATGAGTGTGAGCACACCCCAAAAAGCCAAAACCTGGGATTGCCCTTCCTGTTGTTCCATTTCCATCTTCGTGCAGCAGTGTCTGACGGGAACAGCCTGGGCTAAAATTTTCCATGCTCAGTGTCTGCCTCAGCCTGATTATTTTTGGAAAGGGCTTTTGGAGGAGATGGCTTAGCCATCCCTGGGAGTGGGATCAGAGAAAGAGGCATCTCGCCATGATGCAAGCACTTCCAAGATGAGAGCAGAGACAATGCTGTGCTGCTTCCTGAGGGTGTTCAGGATCAGTGGATGCTCTGCCTGAAGGCTTTTTGTGCCAGCTCATGGCATCTTGGCTCCCTTAGAGAAGTACTTCCCTAATATTTCAAAGCATTCAGGCGCTGCAGAGGAGGGCACTGTAAGGCTAATTTTTTTTTATTATTACTAATTTTTATTTTTTTATTATTTATTAATTTTTATTTTTCTATAATTCTCTTTCTCTATGCAAGGTGTGTAAACAGGATGTGGAAAGATGCATAAAAACGTCTTCGGAAGGATAAAACACAAGGGTTTGGGGTGAAGAGGCATAAAACATGATCTAAGTGCAGGGATAGATAGCAGTGCACAGCCTTTATATGCAGTTTTTGCAGCAGATGTTTCTGTTCACTCCGCTCCCCGAGGTGATGATCTGCTTTCCGTGGTCTGAGCTGGAGCAGGGATGCCGGCAGGAGCCATCCTCTGCTTTTGGAAAGGCGGGATTGTAATCCTGGACCACGAGAGGGCACTGCCTGCAGCTGGATTCCCCTCAGCTCAAACCCCGGCTTGGATAGTGGATCCAAAACATTATCTGCTTTTATTCCCGTCCCCCTCTCCCCCTCTCCTGGCAAGGAATTATCTTTGAGATTGGAATCGCTTTGGCGCTGGAGTTTCCCTGTTCAGATGCACTCGGGCTTCAGCAAACAGACTGGGTGGGAGTCATCTAAAATTAGCCATCGTGGTGGAAATTACACTTTGTTCCCACAGAAGGAGCTGATGTGGCTTGGAAGACTCTTCCCAAGGCCACATCCGGGGGGCCTACACATGGATTTATTGTGGGGGTGCAGTTGGGAAAGCTGTTGCAAGGGGACTCCCACAAGTCATTCAGGACGCTGAGCCAGCTCTGAAAAACCACCCCAGTGACTGTTTGCCTCTTTTGCCACCTGTGCAAAGGGACTGTCCTGCTCCAGGGTGTAGCTTGGACCACAGGGAGGGCTGGATCCGCTCAGGGAACAGGTTCATTGCTTCCCTCCCAGTGTCTGACCCAGGAGCAAACATCTTCTGCCACAGGACAGCAACCCTCAGGCTGCTGCGAGCTCCTCCTGCTGATTCCCTGGGCCAGCCTCCCTGGGTCATATCCCATGCACATGGAGAGCATGGACACAGCCCAGGAAATCCTGTCCCAAATGGCCGTCACTAGGTTTGAAGGTGAATGAAGGCTGGGATGAAGTCCCTGCCATCCCACCTGAGGGCACACCATGGTGGTAGCACTCTCCAAGCGAGGGATTTTGGGCATGAGAGCTACAGAGAAACTTCATTCTTCTCTGCAACAGGAAGGAAACGAAGGAAAGAACATCTGGGAGCTCCTTCATTAGCAGCAATTTTCCCAAGAATTCCCATTCCATCCCTTCCCTGGGAGGGTGGGCAGGCCCTAGCACAGGGTGCCCAGAGCAGCTGTGGCTGCCCCTGCATCCCTGGCAATGTCCAAGGCCAGGTTGGACATTGGGGCTTGGAGCCACCTGGGACAGTGGAAGGTGTCCCTGCCATGGCAGAGGTGGAATGGGATGAGATTCAAGGTCCCTCCCAACCCAAACCCCCTGCATGGGCACTTTCCAATATCCCAGGTGGTTCAGAAATGAAAACTTGCTGTTGTGGGTCTGTGGCCAAAAAAAAAAAAAAAAAATTAGAAAACCAAATTGTCCTTTCACTCCCAAATTGTCCCTGAAACTACCAACACCTTCTCAAAAGAACAGCTCCCAGTGGAGATGTGATTCCTTTTGTTCCAGAGTTTCCAGGTTGATGGAGAGCCACAGAGTATTGTTCCAGAAAGGGTCAGCAGTTTACTTTTGGAAGAAGGAAGGTGTAACAAATAATTCTCACATTTCTTGGCAAGGAGAGTGGTGGGCTGGAAATGGGGCTCTGTTTGGAATGAGCAATTCTCCTGCTGCTCTCAGGCCCTTCAGCTGCTCCTCAGAGTCTGGAGACCAGGGCAGAACTCCTCAGCACCTCCTGGCACCCTTCCATGGGAGATTTGGCTGTGGAATTGCAAAGGAAGCAGGGCTGAGGAAGACCAACAAGGTGGAGCCTGACCCTCGAACCAGGTTGGTCATGTGTATTCCCTGTTTGGGAATGTGCTGATGGACTGAGGAGCCTTGGATAGGCCTTCATAAAGTCATCTTAGTGTTTTGATCTGTGCAAGGGTGTCTGGGCTCCTGTACAGTCAGGTTGTGTGTGTACACTATAGGATTTGTGTAATTTATTCCTGGAATAAAATGTCATGGTTCAGGACGTGAGATGAAGGAACAGAAAAATGAGGGTAACTATCAGTTCTCTGACAGAGAATCTCACTGTGCTGCCAGTCAGGCTGTTGGCAGGTGAGTTGTGACCCAAGGAATGAGCCAGAACTCTGAGGGGAGAGGATGGGTGGACATGGAGCATATCCACAAAGTCCACCCTCAGCAGTTACCCTGGACTGGCATGGAGTGGAAATGTCCAGCACAGAAATAATTTCCCCCTCATCTTTCTGCCTGGTAGTCCACATCCAGGAGCTGAAGTTCAATCAGAAAAGTGCAGGGTTGTTCAAGAACAAATGTGTGTCCAGCCCTGGAGCTATTCAGGAATGGCTTTTCTGGAAAAAATTCCTAAAGAGCCAATCTGCTTTTGCTCAGTTTAGCAGGAAGGGAGCCATAGCTCCAGCTTGGCTTCTCTCAGCTAGAGACAGCCAATGTCCTCTTGATTTGCTTTTATGTACCTGAAGTTAATGGGACCATCAGAGACTGGCCTGATTCTGTGGCACGTTCAGCATTTCAGCGGCCAGTTGCATCCAAATGATTTAACAGCACATCACCCAAAAAGCAACCCTTGCTTTAGCAATTTGGGGTAGAGCATCAGCTGGAAGAGCCTGGCAGACTCCAGGCAGCTTGGGGAGGGCAGGCAGAGGCGGTCTGTCCCCTCCAGGCTGCACCAATGGGCATAAATCAAATGTGGCTTTGCTGAAGGTGATGGAATGGAACCGGTGTCAACCATGGTGTGTGTGAGGAGAAACATCTTCATCAGCGGCAATAAATGTATTGACCCCCTACTCATTGATTCAAGAGCCCAAGGTTAGGGTTTCAGCTCCCAAAAGGAATATTTTATTTCTGGTTTTGACTTCAACCCAAGTTGAACCCTAGTCCTTACATATACTGCTGCAGGGTTTATTTGCTGCGGTTTTTCCAAGCTCAGAGTCATCATCGAACTCCAAGAGCTTGTTCCTCAAAGCCCTGCTTTGTGTGATCATCACATTTGTGTGACGATTCCTTGACAGCAGCAGAGATAGGTGGGAGTGACCCCACAGCAGGCAGAGCTTGCCAGCCTGCAGGCCCCATCCCAGCTGGCAAATCCTGTAGGAATCCCATGGTGGTGCTGGTGGAACTGGGCTGTGGGAAGCTCAGCAGATATTTCTGTCCATCCTGACATTGTTATTTGAGTGTGGAGCACCAGTGATGGGTGTTTGCACCTCAGGAGGAGGCTTTATCTTCCCTCCTCAGCTGGAGGCACCATGTGGAGGAAAGGCTCTGACCCAGGACAATTCTTCCTGCTCTATCATTATGATGCTTTTGGTACCAATGGCTTCTCCAGGTTTGCTGCCCATCCAAACAAGCAGCGCCTGAACCTGAAAGATCCCCCAAAATCACCTTTCTGTGGATGTGCTTCCTGCTGCTACTGCACACATCCAGCTTGCTTCCAAAGCCGTTATCCAGGATTTCTAGGCTGGAGCAAAAGGCAAAGAAAGAGATTTCTGCTTGTAACCAGGTGCCTGCAGCAAATATTTGTTTCAGGGCATGGCATTATTATCCCTGTGCCCAGCAGAAAGCTCTGCTGCAGGGTAGAGAAAAGCAGGGCAGATTCAAATCTTTGAAATGAGGGATATCTGGAGACAGGGATTCCGGATGCCCAAAATTGGCTTGGGGTAAAGGACTTTTTAGTCCTGATGGGAGATGATTCCCCCACCAGCCATGACAGCCCTGGGGAGGCATTTTTGTACCCTGATGATTGGGGGGTGTCACCTGAGGGCTCAGGCTGAGGACAGCTTGGCAGGAGGAATCCCAAATCCCTGTTGCCCTCAGTGGGACCTTGGAGAAATAAAGATCCTGTTGAAAATCCATGGAAAGCCCTACTGGGATTATTTGGGCCACTGAGATGGGTATGGAGCTCTCAGCCCTGGCTTGGGTCCCACTGAGCCCTCATCTCACCAGGAAGGTGACAATGTCATAGCTGCTCCAGTGACATGTTGATGACATGGAGGATCAGCATTTCCAGAGTAGAGAAGGAGGTAAGAGTAGAAAAATGCATTTTCAGGGTTTTTTTTTTGGTTTTTTTTTGTTTTGTTTTTTAAGATTTTTATCTTTTCAGGTACTGTTTCCTATAAAAATTCATCCAATTGTCTTAAGCGGGTGAGAAAACAGAGTCAAAATTTGATATTGAATGTTTTATTCTAAATTGACTGAAATACATTGTTGCACCTAAGGTGAAATTCCCCTTTTCATTTTGACAGAAAAATTGAAAAGCTAAAAAGGTCCTTCACAGTTTCCTCCTCTACGGCCCCTCTTCACTTTCCCCAAAGCCAGAAGCAGAGCAAAAGCTCAGCTCCTGATGTGCTTTTGCTTCATAGAGATGGGAGATGTGAGATGAACTAATGAGAATGATAAATTATAAATACATTTTATTTTCTTTCCTGCTACAAAATGCCATGATAAAGAACATTAAGGTAGAATGGTTTCAGATTGAGAGTGGGCAGGCCCTGGCACAGGGTGCCCAGAGCAGCTGTGGCTGCCCTGGGATCCTGGAAGTGTCCAAGGCCAGGCTGGACATTGGGGCTTGGAGCAGCCTGGCATTGTGGAAGGTGTCCCTGCCTGTGGCAAGGGGTGGGAATGAATGTCAGCTTTAAGGTTTCTTCCACCCAAACCTTTCTGAGATTCTGTGAACTCATGAAAAACTTAGGATATCTACAGATATCTCACCTCCTGGACTTTCATGGTCTCTGAATCACTGGTGACTTTCACAACCATCACCCTGGATATCTTAAGCCAAGCACTGGATTTTCACAGGTTGCTTAGCTTTTTTTCTTATGTTCTTGTTTCTCACATGCTGGAAATGGGATTTGGACATAATCCTCATCCAGTGGAAGAAAAAATGTTGGGGCTGTGGTTGTGCTGGCACTGGTTGTCAGTGTTTTGCTGTTCTTAAGTGAGCGCAAGTCTATCAGCAGTGAGAAAGAGAAGCAGAAGGCCCCAAAGAGCGATGAATCAGCCGAGAAAGAGGCTGGGTGCTGGGAATGTGGTGGGGAAGTGCTCTGGGACAATGAGTGAGGTCGTTGGCGCCGCATTCTCTGCAGTGCTGGGAATTGAGCAGCTGGTACCCAGCACTCCAGGTTTTGCTGCCTTTAAAGGCCTTTCCTTAATCCCACTTTACCCAGGACAGGCGGGCTGTCAGATCTGCACAAGGGAGAGAGGAAAACACGGTCATTTCAACATTTAAATTAACCTTCAACAAGTCAACTATCCAGCCTCTCCAGTAGAAGAGCCTCATTCAATTGGATCTTTCCAAGTGGAGATCTTCAGGACAGGAAGCATGGAAAAAGAGGGATCCCAATGAGAAATATTTGTGTTCTTTAAAATATGTTAAAAGTGGGGGAAGCTGGCCACTAAAATACAATTTTTTATTGTAGTCAAGAGAGTTATAATCAGGGGTGTATCAGGAGTCATTTTCCCAGTCATCCAGATAATGGAAATTAATAGGAAAGAAGAAAAAACTGGATTAAATTTCTTTCAAGTAAACTGATTGCTTTTCCTCTGCTGGCTCTGTCCCTTTAGCACTTCCCTGTAATACAAAAGAGGAATATTTCTATTCACTGACTTTTCTCTTTCTTACTTGTGCTGTACTTTCTGAGGGTTCATTTTGAAGGCCCCATTCCAAGATCCAAAGGAACACATACAGTAAAGGAACAGAGTTGGAAAGGGGATTAATTAACTTAAAATGCAAAGTACCAAGAACTACTCTGCTCCTCCCTGCTCTAAGCAGCACAAAACCTGTTGCCTTCTGAGATTGAGGCCCTGTGTTGGGCAGTTTGGGCAATTTCCCATCTTGACCACACAATGGCCTGATGAAAAATACATTCTGGAGGAAGAAAGGCCTAAATTCATTCCAGCTAAGTCAGAGATTAAGTACAAACCAAACAGAAAACTGAATAACAGCCCTCCACTTTAAAATAGAAATAATTATATAAGATTATAAATTGCAAATAGACATTTACTTCCCCATATTTTGAAAATAGCTTGAAATTTGAACACTCTGTCTTGTGCATCCTGGTTCATGTGTTGAACCGTAACCTCTGAGAAACTCTAGGTTACTGGAACATCTGTATTTTAAGAAATTAAATGCTGTTTGTGTCCAAACCCAGGTGTTTTTGTCAGTCAAGTACAAGCTGAAAAAACCTTCCAAAGAAACATAGGAAATGTCTAAGGGCTCCATCAGAAAAGAACAATTTTGCACAGAATTTTTTTTAAAGTCTAAAAAAATATTTTGAGAGTAAAAATATTTCCTCTTTGTAAAAAGAATCTTAGCAAGTTGCTTTTGGATGGTGGAGGGGGCGATTTTTAAAAGAAAAGAAATTTTTTAAATGTTTAAAATTTTTAAAATTTCTTTTTCAAAGAAAAAAATTCCTCCTTAAAAGAAAGTTAGAGAAGAGGGAGAATTATGATTTTCTGCTGCAACTTGATTGAGATTTCCTCTCTTTGAAGGTCATTTCTATGCCATTTCAGAGCTATTTGGGTGTGACAAGCGACTGCCCCAAATCAGCTCCCGAGGGTTGCTCTGCTCCCCCGAAACACCGCCCGCCCTCGCTCACCGCTCGTGTTCCAGGCCAGGCGCTGGGGGCTTCGGGCGCCGCTCCTCAGGCACTGCTCCACGTAGGCCTTGGGGTGGCAGCCGGACAGGAGGATGTCCCCGAGCAGGGCGATGTAGGCGATGGCCAAGCGCAGCGTGTCGATCTTGGAGAGGCGCCTCTCGTAGGGGAAGGTGGGCACGCGGCCGCGCAGCTCCTCGAAGGCCGCGTTGATGCTGAGCATCCGCCGGCGCTCGCGGAGGTTGGCGGCGCGGCGCTGCCGGGGCTGCCCGGGGGGCTCCGGAGGGACTGGGCACTTGTCCAGCTCAGCACCCCCTGGTTCTGTCCGGGAGGGCTCCGCCAGGCACTCCAGGAGAAAGTTCTCCAGCTGAGTGTCGGGATCTGGCGGCTCCCAGAGGAGAGATTCCGCAGTGGGGTCTCCCTCCTCGAAGCTGTAGCAAAGCTCTTCCATGCCCTGGCCCGCCAGGCTCAAGAGACACTCACAACTTCAGGTTAAACTGGTTTATCAAGAAAATGGGGTTCTAATCTCATTAACAACCCCCACCCCAAGAAATGCGGGCACGGAGTTCTGGTTGTGTACTTGGGGAAAGTTATAGAAAAATTTTCCACAGTTGCAAATCCAAGTGGTACTCAGGATTTAAATACTTCATGTCTTCTCAGCAGGAAATACTTCATGGCTCCTCTTCTCCTCTCCAAACTAATTAGTACACGTGCTTCCCTTTTTATTAGCTGTCCACTGCAAAACAATATGAATGAATTGAAGACAGAATGAGATTTCTATTGTCTTTCTCCTGGAAAATCCATTGAAGCAGTTATTGAGCCCTTCCACAGGTCCACTCTCTCCACCTCCTGTTTAGAAGAGGTTCACAGAGGGATTGTGTTTGGTGAGGAGTGGTTGGAGGAAGGAACAAAATAGTCCTTTATCTTTTGGGTGAAGCATTAATAGCTCTATAAAATGGGGACAGAAAAAAACGCTATTGTATTGCTGTCACAAACACACGGTCCTGTGTTTGACAGCACAAGACAGGGGCATCTTCTGCTCCTCTGGAGAGGGAAGGTGTGGGATGCACTGCTGGGCAAAACTGGGGCACAGTAGTACCTCATTAAGTGAGCCAACACCCCCTCCCTCCTTTGGCTGCTGCATTTCCCATCTACACTTGAATGAATCACACATTTGCTCTTTGGGTGTTCAATGCTCTGTCGCACACCAGGGCTGTAAAACCACACAGGGCGCAGTCCTGGAGTGGTGGAGCAGGTGGGCCACACCCCTGGAAGAGCTGGAAACTGGGAGAGCAGCAGGTATCCAGCACGGCAGGCATGGGATGGAAGGTGTTAAGCACCACCAGAGCTTTAGGGCAGGTACATAATGTGTGTGCTTCGTTCTCTTTTATTTCCACAATGCTTACGGCCAATGTCTAAATTAATTCAGAAATAGTTCAAGTCATATTTTTAAGGACTTGAGTGAATGGAAAGTAATCATGTTTAAAGTTAGAGCAAGCCTAAATGCTTTTCCTGAAACAGGTCATAAAGGACTTTTATAAAGGGGAGCCTGTGCACAAAGTCAACAGCTTCAGGTAAAGAACCAGAGAGCAGAAAACGACCTGCATTTATCCTGGATCCCGGGAGATTCTCAGGTTCTCCATCTAACAGTGTCTTAGGGTGTAGTCCTGGCAACTTTGCCTTGGGAAAAGAGGGATTGACTTTAGGATAAGGCACAGGCTGTTAAGGTCCCGTCTTAGCAACCTGGCATTTTCCCTTGTGGCAATTCTACTTGTCCCAGGAATCTTAAGGCAGCAGAAAACAGGCTACAGGAAAGGTTCTTGCAGAGTAGTTGTGAGAAGGTGACACTTTAGGAAACATTAGGGCTGCCTTTGTTCTTCCCGTTGTGCAAATTAAACAGGAAATCCATTAACCGTAAATCTGCGTAAGAAAGGAAAATGCCAAGTGTGACAATTCAAGAATCATTAGGGTTGGAAAGTAGAGGACAAATGGCTGTTAAATAATCCGAGTTTGTCTTGCTTCCTCTGGTCAGCTCAGGGTGGGAATTTTGTGCTGGTTTTGTACAAAGAACATGATTTGTTCTGATGCCAGCATGCCAAAGAACACAAAATTTTGGTGTAGTGAAAGTTCATGGTTCAGACACTGAACCCCAACAAGGATCAGGGAAGGAGGGGATGGATGCAGGAATGGCCACAGTCAGAGGTGGCAGAGCTGAGCCTTGAACTGAGAGTGATCAGTGTGGAGTTCACTCTGCAATGTGATTTCTTTGAAATCACGGAATCATTAAGGCTGGAAAAGGCCTTTAAGTTCATGAAGTCCAGCCGTGACCCCAGCTGTATTTCCCAGTGTCCTGTCCAAGCAATGCTCCCAGAAGAAACCACTCAGTCCACGTTCTCCTCCAGATACTCCTCCAGCTCCCCAGTCACTATGGAGCCGGGCATTGGTGGTGCTCATCTGGCACAAGCAGAAGACATTTGAAAATACCAAACTGGGGAGAGGACAGCTCCTGGGAAGTGCTCTGGAGGAGGCACTTGTCCACTGGGAACAAGGGGCAGAGAGCAGGGGGCTCAGCAGATAGTTGGATGAGTTTTGTATGCCAGGTTCCCCTCTCTGAGCAGATGCTTCCCTCCCAGATCCATCACTGCTAGCAGTGTAGCCTGGGGATATGTCTGGCTCCACAGATGCAGAGCAGATGTTCCAGCAAACCTCCTTTTAGCATGTTCAAGGGGAATTTGGCTCTCTTGAAGAGACTCTGGACAAAGCAGGAGGGGGAAGGGGAGGGGAAGAAAGAGAAAATAAGAAAAGGTTTCCCCTTGGAAAGCCAGCTATGAAAGAGGTCGGGTCTCAGGAGAGAAGACGAGGTTCCCATCCCTCACATGAGCAGCCCTCACCACAACTCCAGACCTGCTGCTCTCCCAGGGTTTCTGCAGCTCTGCTCATCAGAGAGGGAGGGAATGTGCAGATAATTGGGCTAATTTTTCACCTGTCTGGAAGTTGTTGGTTAAGGAATGTCCCAAAGGGATTGAGGGAGCAGGGTACCACCCTGAGCAGGAGTGCTGTTGCTTGTGATGTGTTGTTATAATTTCAAGAGCTGCTCAACTGCTGTTTTCTCCCGAAGCCCTTCAGCTCCAGTGAGATCCAGAAATAACATTTGACTGCTGGTCATTTTTAATCAATAGGGTCTGATGAAAGCAAATTCTTGAGTCAGGAACTCTGCCCTGGATTTATGTCTGTGATAGGCAACGAAGCCATCATTGTTTGGGTTTGGATTTTCCAAGTCTGGATATCCACATCTGCCTTTAAAAACTTTCCTATCATGCTGGGAATGCCTTTCTCAGCCTTGTCCGCCTTCCTCTGCCATCTACACAAATCCACCCACAACAAACACTGTGATTTCATGGATTTTTGGGTACACACCTGCTTTCAGGAAATATTTCCACTGCAGTATTTTTTTTCCTTTCCAGTGCCTTAGAAGCTGGAAGCTGTTACCATGTACCTGGATCTCAAAGATAAATGGGTCACCTGAGGTTATATTGGAAGTAGATTTTTCTCTCCCCTTCTTGTCCCATTTGCTTTATTTCCGACTCAGCTTGGGGAACCTTCCCACTGATAAAACTGATAATTATTATTAATACTTGCTGCTTTCTTTTTTTTTCCTGGGAATTCAGCTTGAATACGTTTCCATCATCTTTAATTGCTTAATAAAGGGAGTCAGCCCTTGGCCTGGACAAAGAACAGATGGAGAAAGGACCAGATGCTTCACTTTCAAGTGAGATGACTCCAAAGCACAAGTCCATCATGTCATAGCTGCTAATCCAATGTTACACTGTGCAGCTCATCCTCAGAACTGGGAATTGGGGCCCAGATGAGCAGGGAAGAGCAGATGAAAGTTACAAAAAAAATCCCAGGGAAGGCTTTATCCAGGTGGGACTGTGCAGCTCATGGTGGCGTGGCTCCCTCCACATGTGTGAGTGAAGGCACTGCCAAAATGTAGGTACAGAGGGATCTCCAGGGACTGGCTGGTGGAGCTGCCTGGAGTCCCAGCCAGAGGGGTGGACACCAAGGTCCTGGAGCTCCTCTGGAGCCACCAGCCAGGCCTGGGACACCTGAATCACTGGGCACACGGTTTGAAAACAGCTGGGGGCAGGAAAAGTGCAAGTATTATCATTTAGCCATGGAATGTGCTGCTTTTTAACCTGAAAGGATTGTGGATGTGAGGACATAATGAGAAGCAGAACAAGGATTTCCAGGGCAAGAGCATTTCAAAGGGCTAATGGCTGTTCCTGGGATGCTCCAGTAATTGTGAAGTGAAGCTTTGCAGGATGTTGATTTAAGTGAAAAGGTAACAGGACCTTTATTATTTGCTGGGTAGAAACCTCAGATGTCAGAGATTGTGGAGGAAGACACTGGTGAGTGGTTGTTAATATAACTTTGATTTATTTTAAATGTAGAATAAATGAGTCAAGGTAGTCTCTGCTTTAAATGCCTTTGGTGTTTAAAAGTGAACACCGTCCCCTTAACCTTTTGCAGAGTTACAGAAAGTTAATCCCAGTCTCCAGGAGAAGGAAGGTATTTTCTCTCGTAAAAACACTCACTGGAGGTTTTCCCTTTCTCCAGAGCCTTTTACGTGTTGGGAGTTGACCTCTGGGCTCCTGCTGCCAAGGGATTCCTTATCCAAGTCACTGCTCTGTGACTGCTTGTGTGAGGGAATGGTCATTTTAGGGAGATGCCAGCCTGTGCTTTGATCTCAAGGGTGTGGAAGTGTTCATGGAGCTCCTGAAGGAAAATGGTTTTCCTTGTGGAATGGCCTTGGGAAAGTTGCTTGCCCAAAGAAGCTGTGGCTGCTTCATCCCTGGAAATGTCCAAGGCCAGGTTGGATGGTGCTTGGAGCAACCTGGGATAGTGGAAGGTGTCCCTGCCCATGGCAGGAGGGTGGAATGAAATGAGGTTTCAGATGCCCTCCAACCCAAACCATTCCCTGATTCTATAATGCTTGAACCATCTGAAACATTCCCGCCAACAAGTTAAAATAATGCTGGGATTGCAGATAATTCCCATTAATAACCCTGTGTCCATATTCAGTGAGAAATATCTCTAGGGCGAAGGAAGCTTGTCATTCCTGTGACATGCTGTTCTTAGTGGTTTTGAGTATCTCTGAGTGGTGACTTTAGGTACCTTGCTCACAGAAGGTTTGGGTTGCCTTTGTAGAAAACATGTTTTCTGCAAGATGCTTGTACAGTTTTTATTGAGGTTGGTTACCCATCCCTGGAGCCCCTTCTTTAGGTACAAGAAATGCTGAATATCTGTGGGTTTTGTCATCATTACTTATTGAAAAAAAAAAAAAACACAGGAAAAAAAACCCCCAACGCACTGTCTCCCATACCTGTTCCAGGGCATTTTTCCTTAGTCTTCCTGCTTTCCCTAAGGAGGGAGCTGATGAGGAGACACAGCTGGAAACAGCCAAAAGGATGAGACAGAGAAGAGACCCGTGCTTGTGCATCCTCAGCCTGCAGCCCTGCCAGAAATCTCGTGCTCTTTCCCACTACCGTGCGCCTTTTTGGGGTTTTGGAGCCCGAGTCTCCCACTGGGCCCCTGGAGGGCAGAGCCTGTGTCGCTACAGGACACAAAACAACACAACACAGACTCACTGCTCTTTCCAAGGTAAAAAGGGAAGTTCATTTTCTGACTCCAACATTTATAGATTTCCAAAAGTGACAGTGGATTGGAAGGTGAAAGTGCCACCTCTCCAATGACACTGGACAAACCAACAGTCAAATTTTCCCTCTTCCATAAAAGAATGCAAAACAATAAGTTATTTACATAAAGATTGTGAGAAAGTTCGTTACAAGAATGTAAACATCAGAAGGCTTAGAAAATCTTAAAAAATCAGGGTGACAAGCCTGCAGCCCAGGCAGGGGCTGGGCTGGGACCCTTTTCCCAGCTCCCCCCATCCCTGCTAGCTGCACCTGCAGAGCTGCCCCTGGGAATTGTAAATCCCACAAGTGGCACCTCATAAACCTGCCTGGAGAGCCCGGCTCTGCACACAGAGTCCCCCAGGCAGCTTTACAGAGTGATGCCTGCTTGACTGGCAGCTGTTGCTGCTTTATGGAAAGCCAGATCCCACATGTTCCCACTAAAAACCGGCAACGGCGGCTTGGGAAAACTCCCCGCCCGCATGAGAGGCCTCGGCCCCACTCTCCATCTGGAAGATGGCTCTTCCTGGCTTTTTCCAGGCACCTTGGATGTGCCTTGGATGCGATTCAGTGCCTTGGTTGGCTCTGTGGACACGGTGGCAGGATGGAGGACAGCCTAAACCTGTTTCTCATGGAGAGCTGTCACGCCAGGTTATGGTGATGCTGAACTGGGCACAGAGGGGAGGGTTGGGTTGCTTTGGGATTTTTTTTTTTTTGTTTTGGTTTTTTTTTTTTTTTTGTGTTGCAGAAAAGTATTTTCAAAATTAAGGGGCAAAAAAAAAATCAGAAATCTGGGAACGAGTTTGGGTGCCAGCTGTGATGACAAACTAGTCTGGAAGAGAAAATCCCATCCCAAATCTGGACAAAGAAAGGAGCAGATGGGGGCAACTGGAGGTTCCTGCTGTAACCTATGGAAAGTGCAGAGATTAAGTCTTAAAACAATTTTGGAAGCACTTGGATGGGCTATTTATTGAGGACCGTTGGTGAGGACACCACTCTGGAGCTGAATCCCACGCCAGCATGTTCTGCCTGGGAAGTTTGGGATGACCCACATCATGGGATGCTCAGGGATGATGATCCCACTCTATTTTTCAGTGTTTCCTCCTTTTTCCAGCTGGCAGGCTGGATCAAAGAGGAGCCAATGCCCTCTGACAGACAAGTGTCACAGCCATGAGGGGGGAACCAGAGTCTGGGAAACAACCACCAAAGGGTCTGGAGACGTGGGCAGATACTTTTTTCCCGTCTTTATTCAATAAGACCCCAGGTAAGTTTATTTACTCAGGTTTTGGCCACGGGAGTGTCTGCAAATGCCCAATTCCTTCTCCACCCTTGTGCATGTCTCCTCGGCTGCCTGGTGTTCTTCAGGCTGCACCCTCAACCCATGTGGAAAAAAAACACTGACATTTCAAAGAGGGCCAGGGAATCTTGAAGGTTGGGAAAGCCCTCCAAGGTAATCAAGTCCAACCTTTGACTGAACACCCCATTATATCACAAAGTGCCATGTTTCTCTGTTTTCTGAATACTTCCATGGGTGGTGACTCCACCACTTTCCCGGGCAGCCTGTTCCAACACTTGGCCACTTTCAGTGAAGAATTTTTTCCTCTATTCAACCCGAACCTCCCCTGCCAAGGGGGCGTTTTCCCTTGTCCTGTTAATATTTCCCTGGGAAAACAGGCCAACCTCACCTCCATGGTCAATAATTGCAACCACAGCACAAAGCAGCCACAGCTCCAGAAATCCCTAAATTGTTTGGTGGAGGCTGAAGGAGTATGCCAGGGAAATTATCAGTAGATTTCTGTGCTCTTTCCGTGAGCATCCAGTGCTGGCAGAGTGTGGAATTCCTGGACAGGCACAGTGTTGCTGCTCCTGTGAAATTCAGGGACAAGTATCTTATAATGCTGAGCAGAATTGGTCAACTAGATGATGATGTTACTTTGAAAAAACTTCCTCTCTTTTCCATCTGAGTGCATTTGGGGAATGCTGCTTGTCTTTAGGGTTATGTATTCTGATTTTCCCACAAAAAAAAAAAAAAAAAAAAAAAAAAAAAAAAAAAAAAAAAAAAAAAAAAAAAAAAAAAAACTGAAATTTTTATCAAACACTAGTTTTACTTCTGTCAAGTCACACAGTAGGTTGTTTTTTTTTTTTTTCCCCAAAAAAAAAAAAAAAAAAAAAAAAAAAAAAAAGAGAGAAAAACAACAACAAAAAGAAATCTGAGATTTTCATGCAATCTTCTGCTTCAAAACTTGGCACTTGGAGAGAACTATCAAAAACTATTTGTCAGGCACTGACATTTGAGTCAGTCTTCAAGGAATTTGAGATTTCTAGAGGTAATGAAGGAGGCTTAAATATGGGAAATCTCTGGAGAAACTCATGTGCTCTGGGGAGTTCTGGGTGAGTTGTGTTGAGAGCAGTTTTTGGAAAGTGGAGCTGTGAGTTCCACTGACAGGAATAACAGAGCATGGAGAGATGTTGTGCAACACTTCCAGACCTCAAAGGCTCAGCAGCTGCCCACATTCCTGGGCAAAGCTTGGCTCAATTTCATTCTTTATTTTTGCTGGAGATGTGCACTGGGGTGCTGCTGGTGAGTGGGTCATGAGCTGGTCTCACTGGCCCAGAGGGGCCACGGGACATCCTGATCTTACGGATAGCCTCTGAAATGGAGAATAATACTTTATGCATTGAAAATCTCATTCCCAGATGGAGAAACTGAAGCACCACCAGGGTGTGGAGGAGGGATTAAATCTCACCAGGCTCGCCCCAACTC
Organism: Pyrgilauda ruficollis; assembly: GCF_017590135.1. Classification (NCBI taxonomy): domain Eukaryota; kingdom Metazoa; phylum Chordata; class Aves; order Passeriformes; family Passeridae; genus Pyrgilauda; species Pyrgilauda ruficollis. Next base: position 439,659 of record NW_024518207.1, read on the forward strand.
CAGAGCTGAGCTCTTGGTAAGTGCCCAGAGGGTTCTGGCTGCTTTGTGTCTTGGTCTTTGTGTCACTCTCTCTGTGATATATCCTTCCAGGAAAATGCTGCTTCTTTAAAAGAGTGAGCCCCCTTTTTAAGGCATGATTTGTGTTTTTGGGTGTAGGTCAAATAGCAGACACTTCTGATTAATGCAACGTCAAGAGATGGCAAAAAAGAAATAAAAAAAAAATAAAAAAAAAAATCACATGCCTCGGTGGGAAAAAGTATAAAGGACAAACATCCAGTGCTGTTCAACATTTTGGGAGGTGGGGAAAGGAGCAGGAAAGATCATACCTAAACAGAAAGCCAAAGCCAGTGCTTGCAATTGCCAAGACATCAGCCAAAAGGAAAGCATAACTGTGATGGCAGTAAAATCATGTATGAGTCATGATGGGCCAAGAACAAGTTTGCTTTCTTTTCCCCCCTCATTGAGCAGATGATGATTAAAAGATAAATCATGCCTGGAGTCAAATCAAGTGATTGGATTAAAGTTTAGTTGAGTATTTAGAGACTGTTTGGGACACAATGGAAAGCTAATTGAAAACTTACATTTGTGAGACCCTTGAACTCTCCAGCTCTTAATAAAATACTACTGCAAAGTACACAAGAGTTCCCTGTGGGAGAGATTCCTCTCCACAAGTGCTTTTGCTCCTCAGGTATGTGAAGAAATGGAATTCATTTTCTCGACAAGTTCACCAAAGAAAGGCATGTTCGTGATCGTAACTCAGCTATTGCTCATGGTGCAGCAACTTAATCCGTTCAGTTCACTGAAAAGCAGCGAAGCAAGACAAAGGAAAGTCACTTCTTGGGGAAAAAAAAATTTAAAATGAGGATTTAAACACTTCATTCTTTTAACTAGACTTCGTTCTTCTGAGCAGCTGGTTTTCAAGAGCGACTTGCTGCCTGCACTGGGCTGAAGTGACTCTGGAGTCTTAAAACGATGTAAAAATTCCTTCTAGATGTGCTGTAGTGGGACATGCCGTGCTTTATTTGGGCTAATAATGTAATTACACTCTGGAATCACCCCCAGTTCTTAAGGAACATACCCAGCCTCCAAAGCATTGTCCTTTCTGGTGGAAATGCCAGCAAAACCCACAAATGAAGAGAATAAACTCCCCTATGTCCCCACACACATGAGCAGGCAGAAATGGAAAACCTGGCTCTAAGTGTGACCTCTGTGTGACCAAGCAGGAGCCTTCCTTGGGAATCCTGAAGGGAAGCTGCAGGAACTCTGTGGCTAGGTTCATTTGCCCCCTTTGCACTGTGATTCCCATGGACCAAAAATGGGTGATGAATGGGAGCATGGCAGAATTACCTCCTCCACGTGTGCAAGGTTTTATACTTCTCTAACTGCTTTGGCCTTTGGAATAGTTGTTTGGGGTTTTTTCCTGCAGGAGGATGTGTTTCTGCAGAGACCACAGGTGGGAGAGAAGGTTTTGGGGGCAGAATGGGAAGAAATTATTATGCTGATGAATATAGGAAGCCTCAAAGAGTGCATTCCTATTCTCACTAATAGAAGATATTTCCTAATGTTCAAAGTGGTTTTTTGCCTTGTTTCTGCTGGTGTCTGTGACTCCACAGTCTGTCCCCAGGTTCTGGCTTCCTCTTTGCCTTTTACTTAGCTGAAGGACTTATTGTGGCTCCCTATAATTTTTCACCCTGTAGCTTTTTCACCTTTTTAACTTCTTCACATATGTTCAAGACCTCCTGGCATTCCCTTTCCTCAGATCATGTAGCCACACCCTCACCTTTGCTAAGGCAAGCACTGGTATCACTGAAGTCCACAGCCTCATGCAGCTTGGCCACATCTGCTGGAGACAGCTGAGGCAGGTGAAGGAAGGCAGGGTTAATATTTTGGGGAAATTCAAGTTACCAACTCGCTTCAGCAGAGCTTTCACCGAGTGCATCCTGTCTCACATGCACCAAACAATGAAAATCTTAAATTAGTCATAGATAAATGCCATGGCAGACCTTCTGTTTGTGCTAATTATTGTCCATTATTTGCATCAGAACAGGCAGTTCCTCCACAGAGCAGCGGTGCTGTGTGATGTGCCCACGAGAGCGAGGCCAGCATTTGCTTCTTCTTAACAGCTGTGCTTTGTTCTTCACTAGAAAGCTTTACTGTGTCTTAAAGTGATTAATGGGTTCTGGGAGGACTGGGTAAGGAGCCATCAGTCACAAGTTATGGGACGCTCCTTGGCGGATTAGAGGGAGATGGCTCGGGAAGATTAATACATTTCTTCCCTCCATTGTTGCTGATTCCAAGAAGTTTCTCCCCGGAGCTGGAGCACGTGGGATGGACGCAGCCCTGGAGGTGACACCGTGCCTTGCTCGAGGTCAGTTGTCTGTGTGTGAGCTCTCTGTGTGGAGCTGCCAGGAGCAGGATGGAGTGAGGAGCACTGTGAAGCTGGAGAAAGCTGCTTTGGGGGTGATGGTACTCACAAAGCACTGGGAAGAAAGGAGAAGGCTCGGCACCTAAAGGGGCTGTGAGAGGCCTGAAGAGGCATTTTTTAGTGATAGGACAAGAGAGAATGGCTTCAAACTGCTAGAGAGCAGGGTTAGATAGGATATCAAGAAGAAATTCTTCCCTGTGAGGTTGGTGAGGCCCTGGCACAGGGTGCCCAGAGAAGCTGTGGCTGAACTGCCTGAGGTCATGGTGCAGAGCGTTGCTTTGCATGGGAAAATTGCCTTGAATTTCCTCCTGGCCACTGGGAAATGAGGAGCTGAGGGGGCTTTTGATCCGGTCTTGATCAAAAAGAAAACTTACCTGCTTTCTAGCACATTCTGAACTTGGAGAGCGCCTCTGGAATAACAAGTTGAACGCAGCCTGAGACCATAGAATCCTAGAACAGTTTGTGTTGGAAGGGATCTTAAAGACCTCCTTGTTCCAACATCCTGCCATGGGCAGGGACACCTTCCACTATCCCAGGTTGCTCCGAGCCCCATCCAACCTGTCCTGGGACACTTCCAGGGATCCAGAGGCATCCACAGCTTCTCTGGGCACCCTGTGCCAGGGCCTCACCACACTCTGAGTATGCATCAACTCTGTGTAAGAGCCATAACTAGGAGTAGATTTGAAGTCCTGAGTCTGAGGCTGTGATGTCTTGTAGTGTGGCCTTTTATCAAAGAACTCGTGGGTCTTCTTCCACTACAGCCACTGGATTTGATGAGCTGGGCTCTGTCTGAGTGCTTTGCCTCAGGCCACAGCCTGTACTGGGCCTCATAAAAAAGGTATGCATGATTTCAGGCTCTCCTCCCCTCCTGGATAACTCATCTCCTCCACTCTAATGAAAGTACTAATAATTATAACAATAGAAGATGTGCATTATCCTGAGGGCCTGTGCACTGCGTCCCCCCCGAGAGCTCTTCTGTCAACTGCTCTTAATATTCTTGTGCTCTTTGCAGCCCTTATGGTTAGAAAACCTCCAAGAGGGGGAAACACGCAAAAAACACGACCCAGAACTGAACAAATCACGCTGGGTGGAGTCTGGGGACACAGAGCCCTGGATGGATGCTCGGAGGACAGCACGAACATCTTCCTCCTGCCTTGGAGAACAACTGGGTTCGATTACACATTGCGCAAGCTCGCTCTGGTTTGGTTTTCTCCTCGGAAGGCGAGGGCAGATGTTGTGCTCTGAGGCTGCTGTGGGGTTCCAGCCCCTGGGCTGCGTTTCAGGACTGAATCTCCCACTTTGCGATGCTCCTGTTGGGGGTGGGCAGGCGTCTGGAAAAGGGGTTGGGAGCTGTTGGATGTCTCTGCTACCCACTGAACATCCTGTGCTTTGTGCCTATGGAAGTAAAGGCAATTTGGGGCCAAGGGGCACCAAAACCCAAGGCATGAACATGAAGGGATGTCTGAGCTCTGGGGCATCTCCATGGAGTGTTACAGGGTACTAATATGTGTTTCCTTTGGGGGAAAAAAAGGAATCTCCTGGCTGTGAGAGCCCAGAGCTTGTGCTGTGGCCATGGAAGTCCTTTGAGAAAGGCAAGCACGTGTGCTGGCCTTCCCCTCAAAGCAAATATTCTTTGTGCAAGCTAATAATTTTAGCAGGGATTCCTTTCTTCCTCTTGAGGAGAGTTAAATGAAGTTATGGGTCAGTGAGAGGGCATCTGTACAGCATAGAGGAAGAATTTCCAAGCCTTGAGTGTAGTCCCTTCATTTGAAGAAGGCCTGGTCAAACTGGCTTTCCAAAACATTTTCTTTATTAAAGATTTTATTGGTGCTTTTTGCTGGTTTGCAGAGGCTGTTAAGCCCCTCTGAACTGGTAGGACTCAATGGATGGAACTGACAAGAAGCTGAGGGAAGTTTTAACCATTTCCATCTGCAAAGCAGAACTTCCCAGTAGTTTCCACCAGACTTGTCCAAGTTTCTGGATACAAATACTGTGTCCTTTCCAGAAGTGAGTGATGTTGCACCTCCTTCCAGCTGGTAAAAGGGCATTCGCATCTAAGCCTGGAAATGCCAACACAGATCCAGTATGCCAAGGTTCTTCTGCATTCAGATTCTCAGGCTCAGCCCCAAATCCTTTTTGTTCTGAACGAGGGGATTGCAAGCTCTCTGACCAACTTCACTTACAATGTTCAGACCTCCAGCATGTAGGAATGGGGCAGCCAATAGCTCTCCTTGGGGCTGTAATATCCTCACTCAGAAACCACTTTAAATCAGAATCGATGCTTGATGAGGACTGTGCATTCACCAGTGAAATTAATAACTGGATGTTGAGTTTGTAATTCCCTTGAAAAGGCATTGGGTAAAAAAAACTGACTCGTGATGGGAGAACAGGGGCCAGAAACTGAAACTAATCTTAATGAAAAAGGGTATCCAACAAGCCACAGGGCTGTAAAATCTGCCTGATCAAATCTCCACTGGACTATACTTCCTTGCGTCCCGATTTTGAAAGCCCAATTTCCTGCGAGATTGCATGATTATTATTTTTTAATCTAAAATGTATGGCCACAAAAAAAAAAAAAAAAAAAAAAAAAAAAAAAAAAAAAAAAAAAAAAATTTTAAAAAAAAAAAAATTAACATTAAAATACAGGGAAAGGACAATTAAAACCACACATGATAAGACTGGCAGATCCACTGCCATTCAGTGAATAAAATTCACTTTAGAGATGATTAATTTACTTTTTTCTGTGCTTAAAAATATTGTACTATAGCTACTTATTATGTTATAAATAAATCTGGCAACGCAAATGAGATCACGGAGTGGTTTGCTGGAAATGCCGAACATTGTGTTGCCCAGAACTTGGCATTTATGGAAGTGACCAGCGGGGAGGAAATGGAATTGTTCTCATGGCCGGTGTCAACTTGGATCATCGAGCCACGCCGCAGATTTGGCATCCCTGATGGAAAAGAGAGGCTTTCCAGGCCGGTACAATCCCGCTCCAGAGCGTCAGTCGTTGCGTAGGTTGGGGTCGGCGAGGATTGACAACAGGGAGGGACAGCATTCTATGAGTCTGGCGCTTTCTTGTCCCAGATTAATGATCTTCCAATCTGGTTTTCAGGCACACAGACTCAGTCACACGTAAATAAAAAACAGAGGGAAGCTTTTAAGAGACTCAGATGCTTGGTATTCCAAGCAACAGCGACAGCAATGCCTTGCGAAGACGCCCCGTTGAGTGAGAACATAGTGGGGCCTTTGTGCCTCACCTTTTCCCTGGCATTTCTCTCTGAAGGGATTCCAACCTCTTTTTCCCACTGGGCTGTTGGTTCTGGTTTCAACTTAAAATTGAGTCTTGCCTTAGCAGGGTTCTTCAAAAGACAAAAAGACAGGTGCTGCTGGAAGGGGGTATGGCCTCCTGAAGGTCTGATCCGGCCCCTGAGGAGGTCTCTTTGTAGGGAGATGAAATCTAAGGCAGCTGCTCTTCCTTAACTTGCCTGGTGTGGAGAGGTCTCTATGGCTTGGGACGATGGACCCAGCTTCCTGAAGGTCTCAGGAGTGGTGGTCCAGGAGGACACAGCTGTGCAAGAGGTGCAGGAGGCTGAAGCTTGTGGTGGTGGTGGTGGGTCGGCACAGGACAGAAGTTGCATCTACGCAGTGCCCAGTGGCTCTCCAGGCATTTCTCAAATGGAATTCCAGGCAGAAAAGCAGGCAGAGAAGGCAAAGCTGTTGTCATGTAGCCCCTCTTCTGTTTGATATTTCATGTGCCTATGGTGGAGCAGCCCCACCTGGTCTGGTCAGGCTGTGCCAGCACCATGGGCCAAGATTCAATAAAGTTGTTGTTTCCAATTAAAAAAAAAACAAAAGCACACGAGAGCTGTAGGAATGGCAAAGCCACAGCATGGCAGGGGACGGGCTTGAGCACCACTTCACTGCAGGAACAACGTTAAAGTCTCATCCTATTCCCACTGAAATTGGTGGCAAAGCTCCCACTGACCTCAGTGGGAGCAGGATCAGCTCCCCGTTCGTGGCTGGGGAGGTTCCACCAGGGCCTCACTCTTGTTTTGGGGTCTGTGGCTGTTCCAGCGAGGCAACGCTGGTGAGCGTGGGTCAGGACGGAGTTGTGTCTAATCAGTGCCCTGTGGCTCTCCGTGCATTTATCAAATGGAATTTCAGGCAGAAAACAAAGGGATTGAAAGGTTGAAAAACAAGGAAGGAATGTGCACTTGGCAGCTCTGCTAACCAGATGTTTGTTTCTCTTTCCTTGTTCTCAACAATGACTAAAAAACTCGTGAACAGTCTCAAGCCCAGCGCAAGGTCAGCGCGAAAAGTAGGTAAGAGGTGTCGCAACAAGGCGGAACGGACAGCTGGGGATGGAAAATGTTAATTTGTCACAGGAACCAGGCCTGTGGCTCAGAAAGCACGGCCCAGCCTCCAGAAGGCCTGGGCACATGTGCTTCCCCTTCCTAGCACAGGCCCCGGTGGGCGCGCGAGGCTCTCCTGGAAGTCTGCAGTATTCCCTCCACGCTGGCGTGTGTGAACTGCTTCCAAGGGCAGCTGAGTGCTGCAGCCAGAGCAGAAAGCAGCCAGTGCTTAGGGGGATATACGTAAATCCATGCATCCATTTCCTGGGAAGTGCCTGAGCAGTGCAGCAGCAAGCTGTAGCTTGTGTGATTTTGTGGGAGAAAACAGTGCTTACAGAGTCAGTTTTATTATATAGAAGTTTTCATTGCATTGCAAGAACTGCTTTCCTGAAGAATCCCTGAGTTTTTTGATAAAATCAGTCCAAAAAGGGAAAACTAATAGTTGGGAACGAGCAGCACAATGCTGTGAGGTTGGAGAGCTGTGAATTGGCTCTCTGGCCTCTCTGGTCTATCACCCCTGACAAGGTGCACTGCTTCAGCAGCATCTCCTGAAGGCTGTTCCCAGAACCAGCACCTTTTTCCCTTGTTTCACAGAAAAAGCACCTCATTAATCAGTCTGCAGGGGAAGCAGATAAATTTTAAAAAATAACAAGAAGAAAGAAGAAAGAAGAAAATACTATTAATTTTTATTAGCAAGAAAACTGAGCCAGAGAGGTAGAAGAGACTCACTTGCGACTTGTTTGTCTGTTAATGATGGGATTAGGAGCTCAGCTCTTGCTATCTGACCAGCTGGCTCTTTTTCAGATCACATCTGTCCAGTAGTGACTCCACAGCCAAACAGCAAGTTTGGCCAGGAGGCAGAGCTTTACTAAACCAGTGTGCAGGAGATTGGGATTGCCTGACCTTTGATTTAAATCATCATCACAAACAAATTGTGTTTTAACAACTGGTTTTATCAGGTACCACCAAATTCAGGGGGAAAAAAAACCCAAAAAACCCAAACAGGTGTATTTAAGTTATGTAGAAATGCTTACTTGGGCTGTGGGTGACAGTGAATCAGGATTTTGGATTTCCAGCTGGGTTAGGATCAGCTGAGCTGGGGCCAGCAGCTGCTCATCAGTATTCAGCAAACTTGTTCAGCTCAATGCTTGTGAGCATGACGTGGATTAATCTGCGAGTAAAAACCAGACTGCACTGCCCAAGGAGGACAATCCTGGGCAAAATCAAGCTGCAGTCTCCAGAAAAAAATGCTGTGAGTGTGGTTCCAGAGTGTCAGGAGGCTGCATAAGGGCAGTGAGGATGCTCCTCTCATCTACTTTTCCTGTCTCACAGCACTTGAATGGCCTCCCAAAGTTAGCCTTGACCCACAGCCAAGGTGATTCCTGTCCATCCTACAGCTTCAGTTTAACAGGCATGGGGACCAGCAGGGATGCTCCTCATGCCACCCCCGGGCTCAGGGACATCATTAATGTGCTCAGGGAAAAGCAGCTCTTGTCTGCATCAAGACGTAGAGGGAGAACAAGAAAGGAGGCTCCTTCTGGAAGAGCTCCTGTGCACGAGTCCTAGCTCATTTTTATCCACGATCCAGCAGGGATGTGGCTGATCTGATGTGATGAACCTAAGCCCATCCATCCTTCTTGATGACATGGAGCTGTGCCAGGGCAGGGTTAGATTGGATCTCAGAGAAAGGTTCTTCCCCCAGAGGGTGCTGGGCACTTCCCAGGCTCCCCAGGAATGGGCACAGCTCTGAGGCTGCCAGAGCTTTGGGAGCGTTTGAGCAACACTCCCAGGGATGCACAGGGTGGGATTGTTGGGGGGGGTTGTGCAGGGCCAGGGGTTGGAGTGGGATTGTCTTTGTGGGTCCCTTCCAGCTCAGAATATTCCATGATTCCTGTGGCTGAAGCAGTGTTTCCTCTGCCCACCAGCACTCCCTAATGCCCTTGGGCAAGGCAGACCATCAGTGCAAGGGGTCTTTCCCTCACAATTAGATCCCTTTTCTGTTGAAGCTGGTGTCGTCTGCATGAGAGGTTTTGTTCCATGTTTGGGAGAAACACTGGCCAATCCTCCCTCCTCCCTCTGCTCCCCAGATCTCTGGCTCTCTTCACAACCACACGGAAAAGAAATCTTTGTTTGTTTATGGACTTTCTGTGAGCCTCAGGTTTGTTTTCCTCCATTCTCCTTCCTGCCAATGCTGGAAGTGCCAGAACATAAAAGAGAGTCATTTCTCTTGGAGTCTCCGGCCATGGTTGGAGGGAGCAGTGCCAGGAATCTCAGGAGAAAGCTGCTCCTGATCTTCCCAACACAGCCTTGCAGAGTGGAGGGATGGAGAAGAGCTAAGCAAAGCATCTGGACTGCTGGATGCCAGCAGAGCCTGTGCTCCAGCTGGGAATGTGTCGTTGTTCCCTTCAGTAAGGGCATGTAGAGCCAAGGACAGAGGGAGGTGGTGGCCATCTGCCTGCAGTGTTTCTGTGCCCAAAAACCTCAATTCACTGTGTATTTAGTGTAGATGATGAAGCAAAACCTCCAGATCCACATTTTGGACCACTTAAATGCCTTTGTGGGCTTCAAGAATGGTCTCACCCAAGCCGCCTCTGCCTCCCACCTGACCCAAAAGCTGCTTTGGAAATCAAGCCTCTCTCCTGCTTCAACCTGAGGAATAGGAGTGACCCAGCAAAGTTTGATTCTGCCTTCACAGGCTTCCAGGGTGGAGTCAAACCCCCTTGTTTCCAAAAAGATGTTGGCAGTGGGAGCGAGTCCAAGGAAAGGCTCTGAGCCCTGGCTGAGCTGATGTTGTGCTGGGGTGCCCAAGTTCCCATCAGAGTGGTGTAATGCAGGGAAGAACCAAATTTTACTGCAGCCCAATGTAGATGGTGGCAGAAGGCCTTAGGTTTTTGGGGCTTCTGGGTGGGACCAGCTGGAATTGGAATGCTAAAAAGCAGAAATCTGCTCTTGCTTTCGTGTGGGTGTTACTCTGGGTGGTGGGAGGCGTATCCTGCAGATGAAGGAGATTCAGCTTCTGGCATCAAGGTTGTCTGTGATCACAGGAGAACCTGCATGGATAAAAATCTGCTTCAGGCCACTGAGGACTGAAAAGCATCCCACAGGAGATGGGATTTTTCAGTATGTCCTTTGTGTATGCAAGAAGGACAGCTGGGGACACTGCATAACCTGGTGACAACCCAGGACAGCACGGTCTTCCTGTGCCCACCAGTTGTGATCCCTTGCTGAGGGCAGCCAGGAGTTGAGTGGATCCCTAACTCTGTGTAAGGATCCCTTTCCTTGATCTGTTGCTGTCATGTCATTCCATGGCTTTCCTTGGCTTCAGTCCCAGAAGGATCCTTCCGAAGAGGTCTTTGTGTGAGCAGGAGAGGAGCATTGTCCTTAAAGGTGGGTGTTTGGGGGCATTTTGTGTCTTACTCCCTTGCAGCATTCAGATCTAGCAGGCTTGGATTCCTGCCTGACCTCTTCCCTCTGCTCTCCAACCCTCCTGCTGCCTGCAGCTCCAGAGGCTCTTGCCTTTAAGCCATCACTCAGAAGTATCAGAAAATCCTGGGTCAAGGCCTTAGATCCCCTTCTTTTCTACACCAGTACACAAATAACTGAGCTGTCCCCCTGTGAGCTCACAAGCCCATGGAAAAAACAGGGTGAAAAGTTCAGGAAACCATGATCCATTTCACAGCAGACCTGCAAAGCACAAATATTAATACCAATAAAACAAGGAGGGGGTAGTGGTGGAATTCGGCTGCTGGTGGCTGACAGACTTTCAAATCCTTGAACTGGGAGCAAGGCTTTTAATCCACACACAATAAACTGTCCCACCTCCAGCAGCAGGAGCAAACTGCCTTTCTAAAAGTGGATTATCACAAAAAAACCCACCCCAAAAAAACCCTGCCATTGCTGAGCTTTCCTGTAAACCATCAGCCTGGATGTATTTTATGATGTGATTTATAGAGAGTTTGTTTCTTAATACTCAAAGCAACATTGCTATAAAAGTATAAAAGATGCATGTTTTGGTGGAGGATGAATGCCGCTGCCTTTTTTTTTCCCCTCGTGGGGAATCTGCTGGGTGGGTTAGCACCAGTTGGAAAGATGAATTCTTCATGTGTGGGCATCCACTGGCAGCCTTGGAGGAGATGATTGTGTCATCATCCTTCTGGTCAGCAGCAGCCCCACAGCTTTTCCTCAATCTCAGAGATTAATTAACAAGTTGGAAAACAAGGGGAATGTCCTTCCTTGTGCTCCCATCACCAGTCTGGCTGATTCCTCCCTCTGCAGGCATTTCCACATCACTTCTGCAGAACGGTTTGAGTGTTGCTGTTGCCTGTTTAAGTCATGGAATAGATTAGATAATCCCTAGGCCTTTCCTACCTCTAGCACTTGTGGTTCTGCTTAAAGAGCTGTCAAGTCCTGGATTTAAAAGGACAGAACAAGCCAAGGCTTTTGAGGTTGTGCTGGGAGGATTACAACTTGTAACACATTCCAAAGCCTTCCAAAAGCGCCTGCAATTTCAGGTTTCCGGACAGAAAGTGTTATTCAGCTTTCTGCAGCTCTTCTTTGTAGTTCATCACACAATCCCAGTTTTCCTTCTGCATGAAGATCCCACTAGCCTGAGACTGCCTTTGGTGGGAACATGGCCTCCCTTTCATCATTTTTAACTGAAGATGTTTGCCTGTTGCTGGAGCAAAACAAATTTCCCTACAGTAAAAAAAAAAAAAAAAAAAAAAAAAACCTGCATCTGCCAATTCACTTTTAAATGTGGCTCTTGGAATTTATAGGAAAGTAAAAGGCCCCAAGGAAGTGAATTGTTGTCTTGTAACCCTGCCAAATGTACATAAAAAAAAAAAAAACAAAAAAAAAAAAAAACCTGATATGTCTGATATGTCTTTGGCCTCCTTGCTTTTATTGTGATCTACAGGCTGCACATAATCATCTTATCTCCAATGGTGAGGGAGAGGGCTGGGGAGTTTTTGAAGGAGGTAAAGGAGCTTTGCACCTCCAAATCATTCCTCTGATCTTGGCTGGCTCTGGGGGACCTCTGGATGGATCTCTGGGGACCAGAGCTTGGTGGCTGTGGGCACAGTGTCTGCCCTGTCACAGGTGAGTTAGCAAGGCCTGGTGGTCAGATCCTGCTCCTCCCTAAGGAAAACCTGGAAAAATGTGGAGGTGAGTCTCTGTTTGTGTGGGTTTGGGGGAAGGTTTGTTAATCTGGCATCTAGACTTGAGGCTGTAAATGCTCCAGAGGCTGTGGGCAAGGAGTGTGGGCTTGGGGAAGGGAGAGCTTGCTGGTTTGTGTTAGTCAATGTGCCATATTAATTAACACAGGCCATAAAAATGACAATATTTACATTATATTCTGCTATCATGGTTCCTCAGCGCTGCTGCTGGAGTTTGTTTGCCCATCACTGTAACCATACACTGCTCACTTCCGATGGGACAGCATTCTCAGGAAGTGTCTGTCATGAATTCCAAGCCTGTTTATGCAGTGACATTTCTATGCCAGTCATCAAATTCCATCTGGCTGGGTCTGCTTGTAAATCAGAGTAACTCCTTAGTGTAAAAGGAAATGGATTTGGGAGACACCAGTTCAAAACTTTGTGGTGGACATGAGGTGTTCACTCCTTTCTCCATCACTCAGCTGGATTAAAATTCCAGTTCTCTCAAAGCAGACCTGGATTTCCTGCTTTCAGAAAAAGGAGTTGGCTTCCCGGTTTTGTGTAAAACCCAAATTTTCTTTCTAAAACTTCAAGTTTTGAAATGGGGTGGATATCTGAGCTAATTCTGAAAGTACACCTGCATTTTATGAATCAGATCTTCTCTGAAGCTGGGACCTTCTTTCAAGTCACAAAAGATTCTAAGACGAGTAAAATTTCCAAGCTTTGGATGGAAGTAAAACTGTATCCTTGCCACTCAGAAGAAATCTGTTCCATAAACTGAAAGTTAAATTATAAGGATATCAACACTTGGGGATGATAAAGGCATCAGTTTACCTCTTTTTGTGCTGAAACCATGGCAGCATAAAACCTCCTATACCAAATTTCCTCACTTATGTTTTGATTTTTTTTTTTCCATGGACATTAAGGAGTGATGGTGCTTTGCTGCTTGGTCAAAAAAATTTGGCTTCTTCCTTCATAGTTTTCCTTTCAGCAATCCACAGGCATCACAGGGGTGGAGGAAAAATAATTGGCCTATAACTTTGCCCAGCTCAGGGAAAACACACAATTAGCATTGCTGCAAATTGTTCCTGGATTAAATTGGTGAGTTGAAAAGGGGAGAAGCCAAAGACCCCTGGAAATTGGAAAATTTCCCTCTCTGCCTTGGGATGTTTATGGTCTGAAAGTGTCAGTTGTATCTCTGGGCCTTGTTTCCCTAATGGAGCATCTCTTGGGAATTTTCTCCATTGGAGAGCGTGGGAGACATCAAAGCCAAGCAGGATAAGCTGGCATGGGAGCGTGAGGGAAAAGGTGAAGGCTGTGGGAAACGATGCCTGCAGGCTCTCTGTTCCACATCAAATGCAGGTTCTCCCCAGTCTTAAAACCAGAGCCCCATAAAGCTCTGGGTGAGCTCCTTAATGGGTGTAAAATTCCTTGTCCCGAGCATGCTCCCTGTTGTTCCTGCAGCCTCTCACCTGGCCGGAGCCGGGAGAGCAGGAGCATGGAGGCAGCTGGAACTCTCCCAGGCTTAGGGAACGGCTCCAGAAAAGTGAACATTCTGAGGAGGGACGTGCCCAAATCTCACCTTAAATCGTGGCAAATTAGGCATTTCTTTGTCTTGGGCTTCCACGTTTTGTAGTGTGGGGGGAAAAGGAGGACGCAGGGTCAGGCGTGGAGAGGTGAGGTGGAATTCTGACCATCTCTCTGGGGCAGTTTGGAGTGCTCAGCTCCTTCCTTTAGAGCTCCCTGGACTCCCTCCCATGGGCTTTTTGTTCCATGTGTAAGACCCCAAGTGGTTCAGTCAACAAGGATCAGGCGTGAGGGGAGCAGCAGACACGGAGCCCCTGGGAACAGAGAATTCCTGAGGTCAGGGGGCTGGGAAAAAATCATTGCCAAAGGATTGAAAATACTAATCCACTCAGCTGTCCATTTTCACCCCAAGGGGTGGGGAGATGCCAGCCTCGACCCACCCCATGGCAGGGAATAAGCCATTCCCTAAACTTGCCTTGCTCCCTTGTGCAAGGCACACCCCAAACCAGCTGAAATGTCCCTTGTTCTCAGTGAATGCTACCAAAACAACCATGGGGAGCTGAAACATTTTACTTCTAATAGAAACAGAGTAATTTACTGCAGATTCTGTGTAGGAAGTGAGAATTTTGCCCCTGTGGGATGGGTCTGGCTCTGCCCCAGGCCTCAGCTCTGGGAACCAGGGGCAGAGTAGGAAGGAGCTCTTTCAAAGCACATGAAAATTGTCATCTGGAGAGGGCAGCCACCAAGGAGCTGTATGTTTTGGGTTTTTTTTTTTTTTTAAATAATGGAGAGATGTGGGCTTTTGTAATCAGCTGCAGGCTATGGGAGCTGTTGAGCTGAGTGTTGTGTGTGATGGGGACAAGGATGGCCCTGTCGGGGGCAGGTGGGAGCAACTCGAAGGATGCTGTAGGGAACAAGTGGTTGAGAAGCAGCTTGAGGTTGTGGCACAAGCTCAGGGCTGTCTCCTCATCACAAAACCCCTTGGACCCACGTCTGCCCACCTTGGTGGGAGGGAGGGGCAATGTCACCATGATATTTTATGAAAAATCCCTTCGCCAGGGTTTCTTCTCCTGGGAAGATGAGAAGCCTCAGAGGGAAAGAAAAATAATATTATCTGATAGCTTCTCCCTGTGTTTTGCTGGTTTGGAATGTGGCAGGTGCATCTTTGATTGGTTCCATGTGAATTGTTTTTACTTCATGACCAATCCCAGTCCAGCTGTGTCGGACTCTCTGGTCAGTCACGGGTTTTTATTATTCATTCTTTTCTAGCTTTTTGATGTATCCTTTCTCTCTATAGTTTAGTATAGTTTTAGCATATAATTTCCTTTTAATATAATATCATAATATAATAAATCAGCCTTCTAAGAAATATGGAGTCAGATTCATCTCTTCCCTCATCCTGGGACCCTTGCAAACTCCACAACAGGACAGAGCTGCCAGCACCTCTCAGCCCTTCCCTCCAGGCAGGTTTTGTCCATTTAGAGACCTTGGGCTCTGAGGAATTCCTCCTCATCCCACCAGTGATAGCATCACCCGTCAGTCATCTTCAAACCCTGACATTTTCCACTTCGCAGTGCTCAGGAGGGTTTGGAAAGCCTGTGGAAACAGCTCCATACTGGCATCATCCTGCCCTTAAAAACACCCTGTGTTTTAGGAACAGTGGATTTGCAGGTGTGGAAGGTCCCAGGTGGGAATGGACCACGACAAAAAGCCTGGACACAGCATCCTGCTCCCTCTGGGGAAAAGCAGCTGTGTCCTGCAGAGCTGGGAGCTCGAGTGGTGCCACTGGAGGCCAGGTGGAGTCTGTGCAGTCCTGGTGATGGGAGCTTTGAGCACGCTGGGGATTTTCCTGATTAAATCCTGCTCCTCACCCCAAAGGGAAACCGTTTAACTTTGTGGGGGAAGTCAAGCATTGCAACACGAGGAAATGCCAGATTTATAGTTGCCACTGTAATCTCACACACATGCTTTGATGCAGCCTTCAGTAACCTGACTCCCAGCACTTTTCCTAGAAGCCTGCGCTGGTAGCTGAGTTTTGGCTGCCCACAGAAGTTTGGATCAGGCATTTCCAGCCTTGGAATGCCTCATTCTCCCACCCAGGCATCTCCCTGGTTCAGGTGATGGGAGTGTATGCAAGGTCAGAGTGCACAGGGGTGACTTTGAGGGCACTGCACCCAGCAGCTGGCTGGAATTGTCTCTGCTCCCAGGAAACTGCAGTTTTCCAGGTCTTCTGCTGCAAGGGGGTTATTTTTTCAGGCAGTTTTGAAGCATGGTGGCATCTGAAACCAAGGCTGAGCTCTGGGCATCCTGTCTGGGAAGCCCCAAAGTGCATACTCACTGATCCCACCTGTGTTGGGTACAGCATGAGAGAAAGCAGAATATTCTTTCTGAGATGATGGGCTTCATATCTTGTTGATCCATGGCTGTGTTTAGGAATTAATATTAGAGATATTCCCTGACTGCAGAGCCCAGCTGCAGCACGCTGTGGGCAAGTTTTGGTGAAGCTAAGAGAGTGCAGCCTGGATGGGAAGGCATGGAAGACTGGGAAATCAAGGTACTGACTGGGAAATTCCTTGGTTTCTGGTTTGGGGTAAGAGTGAGCCCTGTCCATGTCTCCCATTCAGGGCTGATGTAAACAAAGGTGAAGGCCATTAATTAAAAAAACAAAAAAAAAAACCCCAAATAATGGAGTTTCTTAGTAAAAATACATTGGATAATACTTTGGATGAGGCGCCAGGAATGTGTGGGATCACTCAGGCTTCCAGCTGCCTTTATAGCTGCAGGAATTTAGGATTACTTACATTGCCTTAAGGTAGAAGCTATGATTCCAAGGAGCTGAGGGGATTCATATCCTTTGGAAAGAGAAATGACACATCTACTGAGAGGTGGGATGTGTCTCAGCAGCTCGAGGAGCTTGGCACGGACGTGACTCAGATGGATTAATTGGAAATTACTCAGGGAGCTGTCAAAACACAGCTCCATTGCCTTCGGAAATTGGTCATTTGAAGCAAATTTGTCAGCAGATCACTTGGAACTGATTTGACCCCGTGTGGTGGCAGATCTGAAGGGTGAATAATCATGTGCTTGACCTAATATTGCAAAAATCTTCACACTAATGACTAATAGAAATTCCCTGTTTAAAGAGAACATCTGCGCGTTGCAAATCTCGAATGTTTGGAGGTCCCCGGTTAAGACCATCCCTGAAAAACAGTTTTCATTTCCTCAGTGATTTACAGTGTTCAGTTTACTGTGGTGCCTTTTAAGGTGTCTGCTGGGATCCAGTTCAGACATGTCAGAGGATTCCTGCCTATCTCAGCCTGGGATTTAAAATTGGTCCCCTGGCCTAATTCCTTTGTATAATACCGGCAGTGACAACCCTCAACTAAAGATGCAGTAAAAGGGAGAGGGTGCAGGAAGACAGATGAAAACCAGGCTTTCCTTGGAAAAGCAAGTGTTGACTTGCTCCCAATCCATAATTACCTCTTTGGGGAGAAAATTTTGGATGTGAGAGTGTTTTATGCAGGAGGTGAAGACACAGGGATGTATCAGCTCAGGAGAAGGTTGTCAGAAGGCCACGATTCCACAGCAGGGAAGATCATTCCCATTCTCACCATTCCCATGCTGCTCCTAGATTGCACTAAAACCACTTTGGATGTGGGGAGAAATAAAACCAATTTTTCAGACTCATCTTAGATCACTTTAGGACTGGATGAGCTCTCCACGGGGAGAGAAGAGAGGAGGGAGGGTGTTATTCCAAGGAAAAAGGAACCTCTCGACTATGGATTTGGAAGCAATAACAGGGAGAAGCCAGAGGGGAAAATGCAAACAGAAAAGCAACTACAGGAGGAGAAAATGCAAACTTTGGAATGCAGCTGATGTGACTCCTTGCCAGACAGAGGGGCAGGAGCCACAGGAAGGAACGGTGAGGGTTAAACCACGGCCACATTCACTACAATATTTACATTTCACATGTCCTTGGGTGTTTTGTTAATTGAGCTGCAGATCCATTTGCCTCCTAAATAAGAGGCTGACAGTGGGAATTTTTGACCTAAAAAAGGAGATGTCTGAGGGCCTTGCACACTGGAATCTTTGAGATCTTGGAGATGGAGAAGAATGTGGGGGGCAGTGGGTAAAAGCATGGAAATGGAGAGTAAGTGCTCTGTCAAAACACCCTGGCTGTTCACACAAATCCATGGGCAGGAATGGGTAAATGTGGGAATGAAAACCTTGGTCACAGAGCCAGGGCACCCCTTCCCAGCACCAAAACCCCACATGTTCTGCTGCTAATTATTCTCTTAATTCCCATGGAAAGAAGGACAAGGTAAAGCAAATCGGCATTCTGGGACATTGGGAACCACTGGAACAAACTGGGATCAGGAAATACAAGGACAGGCTGGGGTTCAAAGGGTAGGAATGCAGGTTCCCAAATAAAGGGGTGATTATGTGAGCATTTAAGGAGGGATTAGAATTGTAGGTGATAATTGTAAGCAGCTGGAAAAGGAGGCCGTAAAGAGCCAGAAATAAAATAAAAGACAGGTGGAAAAAAAGAACAGATGAGAGAGGTGTGGTGGGAATCCAGCCCCAATTAAAAATATGAAAACAAATGCTCTGATGCACCTCATTTGAAAGGACCATCATATAAATGCATGAAATGAGGTGCCCTGTGAGGTGCTGTGACTTCAGCTGAAACCCCGGCTTCTCCCACATCTTCCTGGGTTCTGATTTGAGTGGAAGCCCGTGTTCCCTGGAGAAGGGATCTTCTGAAGGGGTACCTCAGTGGTAAGTGCAGTCTTTGGAGTTTTGCTGAAATGCCCCTGCCTCACCACAGGGCTGTGTTTGGGTGGGCAACCATTCTTGGTGCTTCCAGCATTTCCTTCACAGTCCATGGTGCCTTCTTAGCCAGCTGCTGGGGGATTAGTAGGAAAAAAGCCTCCCAGATTTTGTCCAAAGCACTGAACATCCCATGCCTGGAGTTGGTTTTCATCTTTGCTGCAGCCTTGGACCTGGGATTGAATCAGGGCTCTGGTTTGCAGCTCTTAGAGTCCTGGCTGCTGGAGCTACAGCGCACTACTGTTCTCAGATCTATGTTAGACCCACAGAACCTCAGTCTCAGTCCTGTCGGTGACCTGGGGATCCGCTGCCAAAGGAAAAAACAATTCTGGCCATTCTCGTGTGGCTGGGCCACACATAAGGCTCAGAAAATTGACTTTCACCTGCAGCTTGTACCCACTGAAAAACAAGAGCTCCAATACTTCCCGTTCTGATCCTTCAGAACTTTTATCATTGTATTTCCTTCTCCCTGCTTCAGAAACCCTTTGGAGCTAAAGGTAACAGCACATGGCAGAAAGTGTGAAGAACAAACCCAATTTAACCTAAATTTAAATTTAGTTTAACCTAAATTTGCTTTTCAGAATAAGAAGCTACCCCAAGCCTGCCGCGCCTTCATGCACAACCTGACCTCTTTGCTATCTCTTTTCTAATTCTCCTTGCTAGAGCCACCAGATTCATGGAAAATCAATGTGTGTTTAGGCCATGGAGAAGGCAAGGAGGTGTCCTGCACTTACAGTCCTAGTCTGGGGGGTTTCAGCCCTGTGACACCTATCAGGAGCCCAGTGAAGAAGAGGAAGCAAATTTAGAGTAGGAACAAGCTGGTCTAGTGGAAGGAGGTTGGAATGAGATGGGTTTCAAGGTTGCTTCCAACCCAAACCGTTCTGTGATTCTATCAGTCTACAATAACATATCTTTTGAGGCCAGAGGATCAAAAGAATCCTGAAGATATTTCTCCTGCTCCACCCTCAAAAAAAAAAAAAAAATCCTAAAATATTCTCTTGAATTAAGCTGAAACATCATGTTTGTAACCAGCCTTCTCATCACTGTGAACACCTGTGACAGAGTAGGGAATTGTGGAATAAATATCTAGTTTATAGTTTGAAAGAGACTGATGTAAACAGTGGGAGGGGGTTTGAAATTGGAGAGACCCTGGTCAGGTCCTCTGTGTTGGGGAGGGTGGGGCCAGGTTGACCCATTTCTGTCATGTAAATAAAGGAATATCAGCTCCAAGCAGGGGCAATGCTTCAGTGATTTGGGGTTTGGGAGGTCACCACCCACATTTTGGCTCTTCCAGACCCTTGTCAATGTGAATTTGAGCTCCTATCCAAAACGTGGCAATTCAGCCAAAGACAGTTCCAATTAAATTGGAGCCAATGCAGGGGGTCACTCACAGCTCACCAGAGCAGTCTGTCCTGCTGGGTCACCTCAACTGTTTTAAAAGAAAAAGAAAAAATATCCAGAAAGAGAAACTAAAAACAGCAGGGACAGCAAATTTCCAGGCCTGCAGTCTCTTGTGACTTTTTAAGTTGTTCTAACTGCTTTGCTTCCCCTTAAAATGTTTCAGGCAGCCCTGGAAAGTGGTGGCTGAGAGGGTCCAGAGAGAGGGCCTGGGCGTGATCCACTGTTGTACTTTTCCAGCTTGGCTGTAAAAAGGTGTTGGACATTTTAAGAGGTGCATCTGCCCAGAGTCCAGCTCCCTGTAGGAAACCAGGGCTGGGGGGTCAAGCTGTTTTCCTCCAGCTTTTTTTGCCATGAGTGGTACAGGTTCACTGATCTGCAACCAGCTGCACGTGCCCAGCTGTTTTACTGACATCAGTGCTACTCCTCTGCTTTTAAGCTTAGATAACCCTTAAATCCAGCAGGTGCATTTGGGTTGTACCAGCTGATTCTTAAGCAGGTTTTGGACACGCCTTTTCTCACTGATTATATCCAGAATGTGGGTTTTGCTTCTTGGTGGATCTAAACTGAAGGAAGAGGGGAGAAGGAGGGAGGTAAATCTCTTTTGGTTTCATGTGGGCATTGCCTCAGATCTGTGTCAATTAGGGGTTTATTTGCCCCTCGTTAATATCAGGGCCAGCGTTTCTGTTGGGTTTAGCTTGCACTGTCTGTGTCCATGTCATCCATCCTCAGGGATGCAGTGATGCAATGTCTGTGCCTTCCAGGATCTGTCTACCCCACCAGCTCCCCAGCTGCTTCTGAGGGCTTTTTAACCTTTAAAAAAAAAAAAAAGATAAAAAAAAAAATGCAGCCACTTATCCTCTGGTTTTCTTGCAGTTCTTCCAGCTGCCCAGTGGCCACCACCCTCTGCAAGGATAGTCACTCTCAGGAGGGAAATTCCAGGGGAGAGTTACAGTGACCAGGAACCTTGTGCAAAAAGCAGGGAAAAATGCTGGAAGGGTGATGGGGGGCACAGCAGGACTGTGAGGGATGAAGGCAGGGGTGAAGGGTCAGGGAAACTTCTTCCCTGTTTCTCTCAGGCTTCATCCAGCTGACTCCTTGGCAGGTCTCACCTTGCAGCCCCAGCTCTGCCAGTGCCTTGACATGGCAAAGAAACTGTCAGCAGAGGCTCAGGCATGTTAAAGTGACCAAAGCCAGGCACATCCCCTTTTTCTTGCAGCTGAAACGAGGGGTGGGGGCACTTTGAGCAGGCTCTGAGCTGTGAGAGCTTGGGAACAGGCTGCTCCATGGATGTGGCACACACTCCCAAGGGCTGCAGTTTGGGCCTTTGCCTGGGCTCTTCACCCAGTTTTTAAGAGCGTGGTGGCTCTCAGCATGTGTGTGAGCACTGGGGGAGGACACCTGGCTCCTCCATTCGGGAATTCATGGGTGCAAAGAGCTGGAGGAGCTGCAGGAGAGATCCTGGCTCCAGGGACGTGGCTGAGGGAGCAAATGGCATTTAGGTGTCTGCTGGCCGGATTGCTTTTCTTCCTGGCCTCCTCTCCACATCCCCCCAGCCTGGGAGACGTGGGAAGCACATTGCTGTGGGGTTCTAAAGGACTTGGCAGTGGGGGAAGTGTCAGGGGAAAGATAAAGCCAGAGGTACCTTTTCTTGCGGTGTGAGCTGAAGATTATTGCAGGTTTGGGGCTCTTGGGCAAGGATTTCACAAGAGAGTCTGTTTTGTAACTCCTTTTTTAAAAATTTTTTTATTGTTTCCTCTGAAGACAACATGCTTAGCTGGCTCATTACAGCACTCACCAAGAATTTGTCCTAGGACAGGATTCATTAATGGGGCTGTCAGCATGTTGGCTTCCCACCACAGTTCTCTTTCATGGCCTCCCTTGGGAAAAAGGCATTTACCCAGGGGAGAATGTTTATGGTGATGGGCAGGCTGCAATCTCCTTTTCCTCAGAAGCTGCACTGATTTTAGGGATGCAAAGATGTTTACAAGGGCTTTAACCTAAAACCTTTTGGAAGTGGTTGCAGTTTGGGACACTTGTGTATGTCAGCAGCAAATACCATTTTGGTTACCTGTTGTTCTGACCTGAGAGTGGATCCAGGGAAATGCCTGGAGAAAATATTTGAGGAAAAAAGTAGAGGCTATTCAGCTTTGATTGTGGTTGTCCTGAGCAGGGCCAGGAGTTGGACTCAGTGATGATGGAAATACTTTGTCTCTTATCTTGAAGCTCTTTGTGACTTCAAAGTGTTTTTTCTTGGTGTCTGGACAGCTCCCAGCAATGAGGATCCTCATCAGAGCTGGGCTTTTCCTCTTCATTCCTTCTTGTTGTGTGCAGCCAGGTGTGTCCTCTTTTCCTTAGCCATGCTGAGGAGCTGGTGCAGCCTGGCATGCCTGTGGCTCCTGGCCCTGCTTTCATCTGAAGCCGTGGATTACAGGACCTTTTGGGATACTTCCCATTCTGGGATGTCGTGCCAGAGTGCCCTGGATGTCCTGTGGCTGTATGCAGATGTTATGTCCAAGTCTGGATATGTTTAGGAGCCTGGAAGATGTCAGGTAGCAGCTGTTGCTGTCGTGGGACCAGTGGAAGTTTGGAAATCTGGAATGACAGGCTAAAAGTCAACAACTGTACCCAGTATGAACCTTGTGAAGGGGAAAGAGCACATTTTAGGATCTCCTTGCTCTGATAAGGGAGCCCTGCAGTCTTGCTGGCTTTCTCCAAATTTTCTCCTTGAAGCAGGTTCTTGGCAGGATGTCAGGGAAGTGGGATGAGCACGACTGCTGCTGATTCCTGGGGGTTTCATTGTCTCTTTGCCACCTTTCCCCCTCCCGTTTTAGAAACACAAAATCGTTTAGGTCGGAAAAGCCCTTGAAGATCATCGAGTCCAAATGTTCTCCTGGCACTGCCAAGGCCACCACCAGCCATGTCCCCAAGTGCCACATCCATAGGGCTGTTAAATACCCCTAGGGCTGGTGGCTCCACCACATTCTGTGAAGAAACTTTTCTGAAAATCCGATCATTCCACCCAGTTATCCCACTTTCTCACGGCACATGCTCTCCCACCCAACTCTTCTCTTCCCTCTTGCCACATATGACTTGCATTAGCCCTAATGGGAACTTTCCATGCAAATATCCCACTCAGCTAACAGGGATGGCTCCTACTTGACAAGATAATCTCACCCATGTGGAGAGCTTTTCAACTAGGGTGGCTTTATAGCTCAGTAAAATTTAAACTCATTAACCTAAAGTTAAAAAAAAAAAATTTAAAATGAATACTTTATTTGTGGGCAGCATGTCCAGCACATGCAAATAGGAACTGCTGGATAGACCTAGAAGGAGAGACAGGAACAACAGTTAAGGGAGGAGCTCCCCAGAGATGACATTCCAATATTCCTGGCTTTTTTTTTTCAGGAGCTGAAAAGATCCAAGTGTCTGTGTGTGGCAAATGTCTTCCATCCAGGAGTGTTCACAACAGACTTGTAGCATCTTCTGCTTCCTGCAGATGCATAATCACGGGATCACAGGATCATGGAATGGTTTGGGTTGGAAGGGACCTTCAAGCCCATCCCATTCCACTTCTGCCATGGGCAGGGACATCTGCCACTATCCCAGGTTGCTCCAAGCCCCAGTGTCCATCCTGGCCTTGGACACTTCCAGGGATCCAGGGGCAGCGTAGCTGCTCTGGGAACCCTGTGCCAGGGCCTGCCCACCCTCACAGGGAACAATTCCTAATTCCCAATATCCCATCCATCCATCCCTGCTCTCTGGCAGTGGTAGCCATTCCCTGTGTCCTGTCCCTCCAGGCCCTTTTAAACAATTCCTTTGGGATACTCCACTCAGTCCTCAGGGTGTGCTGGTACACTCAGAATTGAAAGCAAGATCAAGAATTAGATATAAATATTGGTGAGATATTCTCCAAGATACAAAATAAATAAAAAAATAAAAAAAAAGAAGTGTTTCATATTGCGTAGGAGGCCACACCGCCTGTGTGTCTTCTGTGGATTTTTTGTTCTTAAACACCTTGGGACTTTGAGATGGCCTGGAAGTGACCATGGAAACAGAAACCACGTTGGGAACAGCTCTAAGAATAATAAGGTAATGTGTCCCAGAGCCTGTATGTGTTCACCTTTATTATTTCTTCAAATCTGGCATTTTCCTCTTTTTCATTCAATTTAAGGGATGCAGGCTTGGAGCTTCAGGCTGGAATTGAGTGGAATTCACGTGTCTGAACCCAAAATGTTGCTGTCAAGCCTGGGGGAGAAGGGCGGAAGGGGGTGTTGCCATCACAGTGTACATCCCATGTGAAAAACCTGGTGAAGTCCCGGCAAAGGCATGTTCCCAGATGTGCTACAGAGACTTTGACCATCGTGGGATGTGCACATTTCCTTTTTCTCTCTTTGTTCCAGAGAGGAGCATTTCACCCATGATGACTTGGCCACGCCGCCAAAAAAACAAAGCATTGCATGATGAGAGAGGGAGATGCTCATTGAAAAAAACCAAAATGATGCCTTTAAAATGTGAAATAAATATAAAAGGGGAAAAAAGCACAGCCAGCCGCGTGAAAATCCCCATAAATTGTGGAGATTTCTGTGCCGGGATAGAGTCATGCAATCGGGAAGACTGAGGTTCCTTGAGGAATGACACAAAGAGGTTGTCCAACCCCTGTCCCAGCAGCACGACAGCCTGGCTAAAATCCATCCTGTCCCCCCAGGATGAGCCCTCACCTCACAGCTCACTGCCCATGGCACACAGGGCTGGGAATGAAGCTGGATGTGGTCAAGCACGAGAGTGAGGCAAGGGGTGAGGCTGGATATTAGGAGAGATTCCTTCACTGGAATGAGCTTCCCAGGCAACTGATGGAGTCACCATCCCTGGAAGTGTCCCAGACCGTGTTGGACAGGGCTTGTAGCACCCTGGGCTGGTGAAAGGTGTCCCTGGCCATGGCAGGGGGTGGGACTAAATGATCCTGAATGTCCCTTCCAACCCAAACCAGTCTGGAATTCAATGTCCATCCCAGTTAAGATTTTAGATTTTTAAGATTTTTTTTTTCTTTCCCCAGAGGTTGTTTGGGCGCCCTAAGAGTCTCCCCAGGGAAGTGGTCACAGCACCAAGCCTGGGAGAGCTCGAGCAGCTCTTGGACAATGCTCCCAGCCATGTGGTTTAGGTTTAGGCAGTCCTGTGAGGAGCAGGGAGCTGGGCCCGATGAGCTTAGTGGGTCTCTTCCAGTTTGGGATATTCTGTGACTGTGATAAAAAATGAATTCTCCTCCTAATGGTGAACGTTTTATCCTGGCTCCTGTATCCATTACAAGCAGAAATGCTGAGAATTTGAGCTAATTCCTGATGTGATGAGGCGTGGAATTGTCCCTGCTCTTGCAGACTTGTTGCAAGACCTCCCTTGTCTAGATCAATCTATACTTTGTCTACATTTTGGACAGTACGTCTGGTCCTTTTTCACTTTTTAAACTTCTTTCATTTTTTTTCCCACTTTTTTCACTTTTTCATTACTTTTTTTTTCACTACTTTTTTAATTTTTTCTCTTTTTTCCCTTCTTTCACTGCCTCTTCAGCCCCCAGTGCTGTCGGCTTTGCTACTGCTTCTGCTCACTTCAATGCTGGGACTTTGCTCCTTCAGCCCTCATGTTTTGAATCATTGTTGCTCTGGGGGAGAGGAAGTTGCTTTCCATGCCCTGGATGCTATTAAGGAAAATCACCAACTGTCTGATTATTATTATTATTATATAGGTTTTTTTTCCTGCCCTTAGAACACCGAGAGTAATGAATGTGCTAAACCTCACGCCAGCAGAAACCCGAGGAGACAGGACATCTATTTATAAAAATAAAGACAGAAATTGCCCCCAGCATTCATGCATCATTAGGAAGCTAAACCACAGCCCCAGAATGATCTCCTTCAGCCTGAACATGTGCTCACAGGATGGGGAGGGCTGGACTGACACACAGGCACTGCATGAAAATGCCAACCCCACAGAGACCAGGAAAGGTAATTCAGCAAAAAACCAGAAGTTTGGGGAAATTCCCTCCATCTTTGCCACTGGTGTTTGCCCAGATTGTCTGGGGAAGAGGAGAGGAGGATGGTGAATGAAAGGTAAGCTTCCACCTGCGTCTTCCTGGGGAGCTGGGTCCTGCTCTGGATCCCACCTTGTTTGGAGGGATCACCAAAGGAGAGTAGGTTAACTTTAGATATTGGGAAGGAATTCTCTGCTGTGAGGGTGGTGAGGCCCAGAGCAGCTGTGGCTGCCCCTGGATCCCTGGCAGTGTCCAAGGCCAGGTTGGACACTGGGCCTTGGAGCACCCTGGGACAGTGGAATGTCACCGTCATCTTTTCTGGCAAAATTCCCTTCGCCAGGATTTTCTCCTGGGAAGCTGAGAAGCCTGAGAGAAAAATGAAAACACTAATTATCTCATTTGCTTCTCCTGTGTTTTGCTGCTTTGGAATGTGTTTGGACATTGTTTACCAACAGGTGATGGTTTCATTGGTTTCATGCGAATTGTTTTTACTTATTGGCCAGTCACAGCCGAGTTGTGTCGAGGGTCTGGGAAGAGTCATGAGTTTTTCTTTCGTATCTTTCTAGCCTTCTGTCTGTGTCCTTCCTCTATCCTTTCTGTATTCTTTAGTATAGCTTAGTATAGTATTCTTTGATACAATATAGATCACAAAATAATAAATTAACCTTCTAAGAACATGGAGTCAGATTCATAATTTCCTTCCTTCGTCTGGGAACCCCGCAAATACAAGAGTGGAAGGTGTCCCCTGCCCATGGCAGGGGGTGGAATGAGCTGATCTTTAGGGTCTCTTCCAACCCAAACTATTCTGGCAGGAGTCTGAATGGCCACTTGTTTAGTTTAAATGACCCAGAGGGAGGGTTCTGCCACTTTCTGCTCCCCTGAAACCAGCTTGTGCTCAAACACAAGCAGAATAATTTCATCTGGCTACGATTCTGAGACTCCACTCAGATCAATACAGCTTTTAAAAACACAGCCCTCGTGGCCAGTTCTGTTTGTTGTGGATGGAAGACCATGTATGGTAATTAGGGAGCGGATTCAGCCTAAACAAATATCCCTTTTTTGTGCCTGACAAAGCTTTTTGATGTCTTTTCAAAAGGATCCGCTCGGAAAGGAAGAGCAACACCTGCTGAATGTGGCAGCAGGACAAAAGGGGTGGCAGAAGAAACACAAGGGGGGCTCAGGAGGCTGGGTCTGGTTCAGACAGCTCCAGCCACAGCCCCGTGGGCTGGGTCACAGCAGCCCTGTGTGGACCTTGGAGCTGTCAGGTGCAGGAGGATCACAGCAGCCTCTGCTTCCTCGTTTACACAAAGATGAAAGGGGGAAACGCGCCCATGAATATCAAAAGAGCAGATGACTGCAGCCAGTGGCCAGCACAGGCTGTGCTTTCTGTGCTTTGCAAAGCAAGCCAGGAGACAATTAAGGTCTAATGGCAATTAGACCCCTAAGAGTAATAAAATAAGTCGGATTTATTCTCTGTTAGAAACCACAGCCTGATGGTTTTAGTCCTTCCCCAGGAAACAGCTCCTTCTTTTCTTTTCTTTCACTCTTCTTATTTTGATTGTTGTTTCCCCTAGCTTAGCAGGGGTTTGCTGTTTTCTCCATGAAAAATGGACTTCTCTGCTCTTCAATAAACCCCCAATAAAACCAACAAAAGAAAAAAAGTAATTGGAAACTGATATTTCTGTGAAATTTGTCTCAGGGCAGGGCAGGAGGGAAAAATGTTTTTCATTAAATGTTGTGAATGAGATTTTTTTTACCCTCTCCTTTCAAGCACAGATCCTGTGGTCTCCCTCCTGATAAGCAGTGTAAATATATCCTTGACCTTGCCACTGCTTGATCCTCTTTTTCTCTGTGCCAGGATCGCTCCAGATCTCTCCAGCAGCCTCCTCAAGCCACCATACCCCCTGAAATGTAGGACTTTAGGATGGAAAAGCCCTCCAAAATCATTGAGTCCAGCCATTCCCCCACCACTAAATCACGTCCCCAAGTGCCTCATTCCAGGAATGGCGATTCCACCAATTCCTTGGGCAGCCTGGTCCAATGTTTGCCATGATTTGGTCCAGCAAAAGTCCAGAATAGGAGGGATCTGGCTGCAGAGGGGGCTAGGAAAGCCCCACAAATGAATCCTCACAAGCCCCAAACACCTCAAAACACCTTGACTTTCCAGTTTGGAAGCTTTTTTTTTTCCACTTTGCGGGTTTTTTTGGGGTTTTTTTTGGTTTTCCTTTTCTTTTTTCATTTCAGCATTTCAAGTGTAAGATTTAGTACTAAACTGACAGGCTTAACTTGTAAAGTAACTGGCGGATCTTGAAAGAATTGTGGTTTCCCCCCCTCCCCGAGGACGCGGCGAGTGCCACGGTTCTCCGCTGCGGTGATGGATGGCACTCGCAGGCCAGCGCTTCCATATCTGAGTGCTAAAGCAGCCACAGGTCTGGATCCTATCAGGAGAACATTTTGTCACACAGAAATTGAAACAGCATGGACACCACACGCAGAAATGGGAAGGAGAATTGGATGTGAAATTCGTTCTGCCCGTAAAGGAAGGTGGTTTCTGCTGTCTCAGTCCGCAGGAGAGCTGGGGATGCTCATTTCATCTCCTGGGGATTGCCCACTCCTGCATTTTACCTTTGGTTCTGGGGAGCAGTGGAATTGAATGAAATCAGGGGAAAAAAGCCAGCAAAACCCCAAAACAGCAACAAAACAGCCCCTGCAAGCTGAACTGAAGGAGCTGGTTTGATTGAAAGGGGATTATCAGGGTCAGGACTCACCTCAGCTTCTCAAGCCTTTCTGGAGCCCAAGAATTAAGAATCAATGTCATTATTTGGCACTAAACATCTCTATTTTAAAGGAGTTATTTCCTTGAATAAAGGATCTTTAGGACACAACAGTGTCTGTTCCATGCACAAATGTCCAAGGGGTGCATTCCAGTGCACTAGACCTATCTGAGGTCCCAATGAACCAAGACTTCTGAGATGAGCATCTGTTTTGCCAGGGAAACTCCTGTTTTTCTTTGTGTGTTAAAAGAAATTGACAAACCTCCAGGGAGAGTTGACTTTTTGGGGATGTCTTGTGCCAAAAGTGCAGGGAAGCTTCTTTGAGATCTCCCAGGAAAATGAACTGCCCAGGGAAGTGATGGAGTCCCCATCCCTGGAGGGGGATCCAAGGCATTTGGATGCAAACTAGCAAGGAAATTGTTCACCAAGAAACAGCACCTGATTTGAGAAAATATTGGGATTAAGGATGTTAAGTGATGCTGTTAAGGACAAAATTGGCCAGGATTTGCTCACCTTCTCCTAATGCTTCAAGATGTGTCACCCTTCCAAGCTCTTTGGACATCTCCTTCTGGTCTTCCCAGAAAAATCATCTTAAACACCTTTGGGTTTTATAAATTTCATTTCCCAGTCATCTCGTGGCTGCCCTGGGTCTGAAGCTTTCCTGCCTTTGGTTTGGAAGCAACTGTTGCTAAGGGACATCCAGAAAGCCAGTGGGATGATTCCAGAAAAAGGGATTACAGGCAGAGTCAGCCTGTGCTATGCTCATGATGGGAACAACAACAAAAACAAAAAACCCCCCAAAAAAAAAAAAAAAAAAAAAAAAACAAAAAACCCAACCCCCCCCCCAAAAAAAAAAAAAAGTAAATAAAAAATGAAAGGCCAGGAGCTGCAATGCTGATTTTTGAGAAGAATATATTCAATTTCTTTTCCTGTCATGCACTTCCTAGACCACCTTGAGCCATTCCCTGGGTGTCTGCCACCACCCCCTCACCTTGGTCAGAGGGCAGAGAGGGCTGAAGAGTTTTAAAACCATGCAGAGCTTCTGCAGCCCCAGTTGATATTGGGGGACACATTTTGGGATTTTGACCCATTTTGGGGGACACAAAGGGAGTTCTTTCCAGACCTCAGCCTGTGCCTGGAGCTGGATAACACCAGGCATTTCATCAGCCTTGCAGGATCACAGCTCGCCTGTGAACGCTGGCCAAGTGGAAAAGGGCCTACAATGCCTTTCTTTTTGCTTTTCTTGATTGGCTTAAGTCAGTATTTTTAGCATTTTCTATTTAAAAATAAGCTCAGAAATCAGAGCAGGTAATCACCAATTTCAGCATCGAGTGAATTATTGCAGCCCCGCTATAAACCCGCAGGGATTTGGGGAACAAAGTCAGGAGGAATTCCATGCCAGAGCCGGAACAAGGAGCCCTGGGCTTGACTCTGAGGAGACAGCGAGCAGGGCACTGCTTTAAAAAGCCAGCAACTAGCATGGAACAAATTAAAAAGGGAAGCAAACTCCTCTGGGATTCCATAATCGCTTAAACATTCCTCTGGGACATCTGAAGCCGGGAGGGGAAGGGAAGGGGGGGTGGCAAAAAAGTGTTTCTGACTGAGGAGGAATGTTAGCAATAAAAAGGGACCCAAGCGGGTGTGCCACAGCCTGCATTAGTCACACAGCAGATGTGCAGCCTCCACTTTTCCCCCCTTGCTTTCTCCCCTGCTTCCTTCCTCCCTCTCCTTCCTCTTCCTCTCTTCCACAGCAGTTCCACCTGCGGGATGGAAGGAGCAGGGAGGGAGCTGCAGGGCTGGGGGTGTTTGGTGTCTTAGGTCAGGGAAGGAAACAATTGCCCCAAAAATCAGTTTGGGAAGGGCCTGGAGTGGAGGTGACAGGGAATAATCCAAAAATAAACCATGTGTGAGTTTTATTTGGCTTTTTTCTTGCTGCAGGGAGCTCACAAGGGGGTACAAATAATGAATTTTGGGGGGTTTGCCTCTTTATCACACCCATAGGATTCACAAGATCATCCCTTTCCTCTCTTTGAACCCCTTGTAGGAGCCACCAGGTGATGCCAAGCGACTCTGGGGTCAACAGAAATTATCTAGATTGGTCTAGACCAATTTTTATCTGCTTATTTAGAATGAAAATTGCTTTTTCTCCACCTGAGGAGGCTGGTCATCTGCTGAAAGGCCTCAGAAATTCCAGTGGGAGCCAAGGAACCCAAATCCCTCTTGTCTGTGAGCTTTTGATATCCCCTTGGCTTGCACCCCTGTGTGTGTGTCAAGAATGCCAAGTTTGGGTTTATTAAAGGAAAAAAAAGGGAAGAAATAAAAAATCCCAAGTGCCCAGAGCCCAAGTGTGACATAAGGAGCCTCGAGGCAACTTTCATCATGTTTTTAATGTGGTTTCCTTCATCTTCCTGGCCTGTTTGCTGCAGCAGATTGGATTTAGATGATGTTTTTACCAGATCAACGTGAGGATGCTGCCCCCACCCCCGTCAGCTCCACCACCTCATGGCTGCACCTGAGAAGAACAAAAAAAACTCCCAATTTATTCTTTCAATGCACAGTTCTGAAGCACAGTGTCATTTTGTCCTCGCACTCATTACAAACAAATAAAAGCATTTGGCCTAATTATTCATCTCTGGAGGGACTGGATGTAGTTTGATTCCCTAAAAGAAGTCCCAAGCCTTCAGAAGCATAAAATCCCAGTTTCAGCCTCAGAATATGCGTGTCCATCCCAACAGGAAAAATAGGAAAATCCTCCTCATGCTGCAACAATGCTGACGATCTCCAGGTGAGGATTTTGCCTAAAAAATAAACACAGCAGAGCAATCTTTCCCAGCATTTCCTTGCTCCTGTGTCTGCTGCACGTGCTGTGTGCATCCCAGATCCCTGTATCCCATCCTTGTGTGCATCCCAGATCCCTGCAGAACTCCCCAGCTCTCCGTGCAGAGCTGGCTGTGGGCAAACAGGCATATTATTTTTCCTTTTTCCCCCATGAAGCAGCAGTTGGCTCATTTGCCAACCATTCCCACTGAATCCCGTTTCCCTGTTGGATGGGAGAGAGAGCAGGAGCTGGAACCTTGCAGCAAGACTGTGCTTAACACTGGGCTGGCTTAAACCTCTTAAACTGATGTTTATAAAGCATGGACCAGCAGGTTGTGAACCCCTCCTCTGGAAGAGGAATGCCTGGGCTCCTCTTTGAGGAAACTCAGGCAATTGTGAAGGAGTTTTGGAGCATTACCTGGATTTTGCAGATGGGAAAAGAGCTCCAGCAACAGGGAAGCAGAGAATGCAAGGGAAAACAGCCTGAAAGCAGAACCAGGGTCTGCCCAGTGATGATTCAGGGGAGCACTGGAAGGAAATCACACCTTCGAGGAGTTAAGTGAGGCCCAAGGAAAGATCCTGTGCCATGAAATCCCAGCAGGGATCCCAGGATGTCAAATAGAAGGGAGCTGTACTGGCCAGACCTGCAGCAGTGCTTGCCCATGGCAAGGGATCCTTCAGGTCATCTCCAGAGGCTGGATGGATGGATTTCAAATCCAAGGTTTCATTTCCAGTGGGCTCTCCATGACCTGATGGAGGTGGGGTGAGGCAAAGGGAACCTCTTCCCACAGTGGATTCTTTTCAAGGTGGAAATGGGTAGATCTGGCCAGACTGCAAGATGTGGGCAGAAATTTTTGCCAGATCTTCCAAGGTTTTTCAAAGGTTTGAGTGTCCTCAGCTTGGTAACAAAGCCTCAGAGGAGATGAGGAGATACTCAGAAGGTCAGGTTTGGGTGCATAGGAGTGACTTTTCCCAGTCCAGACATTTCCCAGTCCCTGTTTGGAACTGAGAGACCATTGCTCAAATGTGAGTGTGGAAAGCAGGGATTTGGGATACTGAGGTCTGGTCTGGGCAGTTCTGCTCAGTACTGGACTGTTGGGTCTTTGGGAGATCTCCAGGACAGCTGTTTGTCCTGCTTGGAGCCTGGCTGTTCTTTGTGGAATTCCATTCTATTCCTTGGCTGCAACTGAGAACAAATGAACTCCCCCAGGCAAATATTTTACCAAAGATCTGCTCACCCCAGCTTGGCCTAGAGCCCCAAAGCTTTCCTTCCATCATTTTTAAGGTGAGGAGAGCCAGGTAAGCTGGTGAGTAGAGATATCTTCATTGTTTTGTATGTAGGAATTGGCAGATTTGGTGTCACACATTTCTTTTTGTCCCACGGGTGCGTGAGCAAGGAGCTTCTTACCTCATCTCCCTCCTGGTCATCTGCTGTTCACCTCCTAGTTTTCTCCCTCCAGCTGCCACCTCAGCTCACCCTCTGCAGCCACCAAGTGAGAAAATTGTGCTTACAGGAAAATTCCAGCTCTCTTTGGTTAGGAGGAAATCTTTGCTTCTTACCCACAAAAAATGACACAGGGATGCCAAAGATCCCAAGGAAAGCTCTGGAACTCCAGCAGCTGTGCTAGTAGAAGGTGTTGATCCAAGGGCCGGACCCCTCTGCTCTGGAGCCAGGCTGGGAGAGCTGGAGGTGCTCACCTGGAGAGCAGAAGGCTCCAGGGAGAGCTCAGAGCCCCTTGCAGGGCCTAAAGGGGCTCAGGAGAGCTGGAGAGGGACTGGGACAAGGGATGCAGGGACAGGACAGGGGGAATGGTGTTTAAGTGATAAGCACGGATGGATGGGATATTGGGAATAAATTGTTCCCTGGGAGGGTGGGCAGGCCCTGGCACAGATTTCCCAGAGCAGCTGTGGCTGCCCCTGGATCCCTGGAAGCGTCCAAGGCCAGGTTGGACATTGGGGCTTGGAGGAACCTGGGATGGTGAAAGGTGTCCCTGCCCATGGCAGATGATATTTAAGGTCCTTTCCAACCCAAACCACTTCATTCCATTCTATTTCAAGGCAGCACCAGGAAGCAAATGAGGAGAGAACAGCCCCAGGGATGAACAGGGTGTCAGGCACTGGGATCCCGCCTGCTGCCGAGACAAAAGCCTTGGAATTTCCAGGCATGTTTGTCCCGTGCAGGGGCCATCACCTGCAATAAATAAAGCAGTTTTCCTGAGCAGAGAGCAGGTTATGATGGATGAGGCGTCAGCTGTGGCTGCAGCCACGGCCCAAGTGTTGGAAATGCCATTATGGAAGTGCTCATAAAAGCTCAGCAGGGCTGGGAAACTCTGCCTGCTGCTGCTCTGCCTTCTTTCTGCACACTGGGCCTGCTCTGCTGTAAAACATATAAAGAGGTGCCTTAATAGGAAAACAGGTTTTTGGTATACACAGAAATCTTTATGCAGCAGAGCTGGATGTGCTGTTTACTCACAGGAGCTGAAGTGGTGCATAAGCCACAGTCTCCAGGTGCAGAGCTGAGGCCGAAACAGCCCTGGAAATGCTGGTGTGAGGCAGAGGAACCAGTGGAACAAACAAATCCCTGTGCTCTGCTCCCTGGAGAGCATTTCAGCAGCCCAGCTCTGCTCTGCTCGCCCAGAGCTGGGAGTGAGCAGTGCCTGGGTCTGCTCCTCCTGAGAGCTCCTGGTTCTGTGCTCAGCACCTTGGCTGTGAGAGGAATGAGGGATTCGTCTTTACAAACCAGCTGTGGGTCTGCTGGGAGATAAAACCAGCACTGGGAGATAAAAGAAACAATGGGAAGGATTCCACTGATTGATGAATGGAAAAATATATTTGCTTTTACAAACAGACTTCAGATTTGCTGACAAATGAAATTGGACATTGAAAGATGAAAGAAACAATGGGGGAGAAAAACCCCTAAATTCCGTAAGAATTAAAAATTAAAAGGGAGGGTTATACATTAGAGGGAAATCTCTGGTGTCAGGCAGAAGGTTTCAGGAAGCCTGCACCTCTCAAGTACCTCAGCCAATGGGGAAAGAGAGAAGGGAAATGAGGCTGGGAAATTGGGATAAAAAGGAGGCTGCGTCCTCCAAAAATTGGAGAGACCCCAGGGGAATGCCCCATGGCCTCTCCCTTTATTTGAATAAAGTGAAAGGACTCCTCTGTCTTCTTTTTGGCCATAAATCTCCGGTGTTTGTGAATTAATTTTCCTAACAGCTGGGAATATCACACCAGAGCTATTCCTGGCTCTCCTGCCAAGGACTCACCTCCCAGTCCTTACCATGCACACCTCTTCCTAAAAAACCCAAAAACCCCACTTCTGCCAGCAGTTTTGTTGGCAAACCAGAGAGAGTGCAAAGATCCTTCGTGATCATCAGCACCTTGGCTCTGGAGCTTCTGTTTTGAGTTTTGGGGCATCTCAGTGCTACCACTGCTAGCCCTGCCAGCCAAGACAGTGAGTGTCACATTCACAGCCACAGCTTTGGGGCTGCACTCCTGGGAATAACCCAGTAAGCAGTGTGTCCTTGTGTATTTCCCAGGATGCCTTAATTTGTGCTCCTGGAGACAAATGATGCCTGAAATTGCATTTTGTAAGCTCAGCTTTCTGAGGTTTTTGGTCTGTTCCTGTCTAAGTGCAGGTCTAACATCTTCTCCTTCAAATTGGCTGTCCTTTGTAAACCAGCAAGTGCCTTTTTACCTCACTGGCCTTCCAAAACATGCAATTCAAATGCCTGACTAAGGCCCTCGTGGCTGAGCTCTGGGCTCCCAGTTCAAACGTGGAGCAGTGTCTATAAAACTTTTTATATCATCTCCAGTAATATTAGAATCATATTCCCTTGACCATCCTTAGGAAAACAGCTCTTGACACACTACTGGGATGAAAGGAGGGAAACACATGGTATCAGTAAAAAGGGAGTTAACAGAGCATTCCAAGCAATAACATTACACTACACCGTGTAGCAACAAGCCAAGAAGTAATAATTATTGGGACTAAGTGGAATCCAGAGGTGCCCCCAGCGCTGCACTGAGCTCCTTTCAGTGCAAGAACCTCAGGCACTCAGTCCATAACAGCCAGTCCCACTGCTGGTATAAAAAAGGTCGATGTGGCCTGATTTAAAGTCTCCCTTTTCCCCAGGGATTTGTGCCAGGGCTGCTGAGTGGGTTTGGAGGTGTCTAGGAGGCCAAGCCCAGTGGAGCTGGAACTTCCTTCCACTGGCAGATCCCTGTGGCTGGCTGAGATCCTCATCCTGGGCTCTGCTGGGCACCCCAGGGCCTCGTCCTGTTTCTCGGCTGGCTGTCCCCAGCAGGACCAGCCCCTGGAGCAGGAGATGCCCCTCAGGAGAGGATGCTGCTGCTGGAGGAGGTTCAGCAGGGCTGAAGTCAGCAGAGGGTATTCCCTGAAGATGTTACCTGGGACTTGAGATGTGAACCAGGAACATTTGACCTTCTCTCATAAAACCAAAGGACACCCAGAGATGGAAGGGACCCACAAGGACCCACAGAGACCAATTCTTCCCCCCGCACCCAAGAATTCCATTCCGTGTCCCTGTCCCGACATGCAGCAGGGAGCAGGTGCTGCCCCTCTCCCATCACCACATTCCCAGTTCCCCCAGTTCCTCCCCCAACCTTTGGCCCAGCCTCAAGTGGTCACCCTGCAGAGCTCCGGCCCATCTCCATGGACAGCAGCCCCCAGGCCCATCCCTGGATATCTCCTGGATATCCCTTCCCCAGCCCATCTCCACAGACAGCAGCCCCCAGGCCCATCACTGAGCCCCCAGGGCTGGCATGGAGAGCCTTGTCCTGCCACCACAGGAGGAGTCAGCCACGTCCCCCTTCCCTGCTCCCTTTTCCCTGCTCCCTTTCCCACTCCCTGCTTCCCCACAAGTCACAATTCCCAGAGGGGATGGTCCTCCTGTGCTGGCCCCTTCTCCAGGAGGAGAAACGGGGGACTTGTGCCTCACCCCTGCTCTCCAGGGCCAGGCAGTGCCTCAAAACCCCCCTGTTCTTCCAGAGCCATGACGGGTACCAGAGCTTCCTGCTCCCCTCTCACCTGCCCACACCCATCCTGCCTCTAATTTCCCCCTTTTTAAGCCTCGGTGGTGTTTTTATCCCACTTGGCAAAGACCAGAGGGGTTGGGTGGTGGGTGCCTGGGGGGAGCCAGGAATGCGGGGTCGGGATTTGCAGGGCACAACAAACCCACTTGGCAACTCCTGCATCACCCCCCTCCTGATCTGGAGCCATGAAAAACAACTTCCTGTCAATAAACAGGAACAAAAGCTTGGAAGCCTCTTCAAAGTGATGAGTTATGTCCAAAATATGTTTCGGGGCACTTTGAATGTTTCTGCAAACTGGAGAGAAATGATTGTTCCTGACGCTCTGGCGTTGGAGGGAGTTTATAAATACCCAGGTCTGCGTGAGTTCCTTTTGCCATGGGAAAAAAAACACATGGAGGGAGAGGAAGAGGAGGGGAGGAAGGCCTAAGAGGGGAAAGAAATTGAAAAACAGCCCCAAAATCTGGGGAATGGGATGAATTTTAAAAAGCAGATGTGAAGTGGGTTTGGTTTTGGGAGAGGATCTTCTCCCCGCACCTGGCCCTGGTGGTGCTGGGGCAGGAGAGGGAGGAAGGAAGGACTCCAGGAAGGAATCCAGGAAGGAATCCAGGAAGGAAGGACTGCAGGAAGGAAGGACTCCAGGAAGGACTCAAGGAAGGAAGGAAGGAAGGAAGGATATGGTGCCCATTGGTTTCCCCAAGTGAAAACACATGCTGGAACCTCAGCCAGCCATGCTTCTTGTTATTTTAATGAGAAATTCCATAATTAGTGGCAAAAAATAAAAAGAAGCCATGCTGCAAGTGAAGGAAAACCCCTCTCTCCCCTCTCCAGTGTGTGATGGATGCATCAAAGGGATGTGGTGTTTTTTTGGTGTTTTTTACAAACAGATATTACTTGAAAGGCTGGGATGTTCCCTAATCTGTTTGCTTGAGGGAACTAAAGAGAAATATTGGAACAACAAAACAACAAAACAAAAAAGCAGCCAAATAAAAGTGACAGGTTTTTTTACTTAAGGAGTCCTTGTCTTCCCACCTGTGATTCATTTGTCATCAGTTAAACATCATTACAACATTAACAGCCAATCTCAGGGCAGAAGAGCTGGGCTTTGTACAGCCATAAAGTACAGGACATCAAACTGCACTTTATGGAGTCGGGGCCGCTCAGGAGTGACCCCTTCTAAACTTTTACAGTTCTCTGCATTCTTCTGATTATGGTAAAGATTTATTTGAACTTTGATATATATGTGTATTAAAAGAAGAAAAAAACCAAAAACTAAAGGAAAGAACGAAAGGAAGGAAGGAGTGTTTTATTAAAAACATTTCGTCCAGGTTCTTTAGGAGAAGAAACAACAGCAAGCAGTTTTCAGCTGGTGGATTTGATTCGGCTCCCCAAGTGGTCACGACTGGATCTGCTTGGGTTCCTGCTCAGAAATAAACACGTAGGCTTGCATTACACCCCGCTGGCACTCTGTGCTCCTCGAGCCTGCCTAATATCCCATTGCACAACCCCTGGCAAGCTGGAGTACCAGGGAAAGGCCTGGGCAGGGCTTGTTTCCCTTTGTCCGGGGGAGGAAAGATGCCTTGGTGGATGAGTGCTGACTGACCCCCTCCCTCACCTCCTCCTCCTCCTCCCTGCTTGTCTTTCCCTGCAGCACCCCTTGGAGCTGCTGGTGAAGGAGTTCAGCAATTCCCCCAGAAAACAGACCCTGAAAATCTGATTTAACCTCTCACTCACTGCAGAGAGCACGGAGCTGATGACTGCCTGCTGCTCTGCAGCCCCAGCAAGGATGGGAGAGGCATCGAGAGGGTGCTGCAAACTGAACTGGGCAGTCAGGACACAGGAAAACACCTCAGGTTTTCCTCCTCTTTTCCAGGATCCCCCTTGTGCAGCTGCCACACCTGGCTTGGCTCAGAATGCTGCACTTCAGCACTTGGCCTGTGGACCTGTGGAGCAGGGAAAATCCCAGTGCTGTGGGAGCCCTGCTTCCCCTTCATGGAATATCACCTGCTAGGCAGCACTATTCCATAAAAATGGGGGCTTTTCCTGGCTGTAAATAATGGGATTTTACACACTCACTCACAGCAATGCACCTGTGATGGATGTCTGCACATACAAGGGGTTTTGCAGAAATGCAAGGATGGGATGGGATGGGATGGGATGGGATGGGATGGGATGGGATGGGATGGGATGGTTCATTATCTGCTCCAATCCTGGTTTAGGTATGGCAAGATCTCAGCCTCATGGTGCCCAAGGGTGTCCATCCATCGTGTTGCTCCCTATGCTGTTTTTTTGCAAAGCATCCTCTGAGCAGGGAGCTTGATTTAGGGACAGATACAAGAACAATAAATCCCAGGAAGCCCCCAGATCAGAGCAATGGGCTTTTTGGAGATTGTACACAGTGGAGAAGTGCTGATGAGACAGATTTTTCCTAGGAAACTTGCCACTTCACAGAGTTGCTGTTTCCCATGGGGAAGAAATGTGCTGAAAACTTGCAGTATTCTTCTTTTATGCCTTTTTTTCTTCTCCCTATTTTATTTTGATAGATTGAGGGGAGACAAACCTGAAATGAAACACTTCATTTTGGTCAGTTTAAGCTGATAGGGGGAATATTTCATTCTTTTGATTGGATGGGTTTCAAATCAATTCAGAATATGCTTCAGCTTTGCTCAGGGAAAGTGCTGCTCCATCTCTTCTCCTTTATTGTGGATCTGCTCTTGGGAGGACTTCCATGCCCAGGAGGCAAAGAGCAACTTTTGTGCTGGCCAAGCCCATGGGAATGGTGTTGATCCAAGGGCATGGCTGCACATTCCAAAGGGCAGGGAGGTTGAGAGCAGCCCTGATTATCCACAATTCCTCTTCAGAGCTACAGGAAGGAGAATGAGAAAAAGAGAAACTCTCTGGAGATCCTTGTCCCAAGCCCCTCCCTGCTGCCAGCCTTCAGCAACGCACACAGGGTAATTGATTTAACATAAAGACCTGAAAATAAGTATTTTGCAATAGTTTCAGCTCCTGTTCAGGTTTCCAGCATTTCAAACCATCTTTATGTCACATCAGTTCAAACATGTCTATAGAAAATATTGGGGGTTTTTTACTCGACAATTGTCCTGGAGCCTCATTTGGAATTTCAAGTTGTCCCAGCCTTCCTGCCGTCCAGCTGAAGTCTGTGGCTGAGATAGAAAGACAAAGAAGAGTTGGATTGAGCCATCAGTTGCTGATGTTTTCATGCTGAAGAGCTTAGTGATTGCTGCTGGGCTTTTTTTTTCCTGTTTGTTGGCCAGCTCCCTCCAAATTTCTCTGGTTGCTTTCTCCAGAATGGTCTGTTTTCCTCAGTAAAATTTAAAGCACAGATCAAACAGAGCAGGTTGTCTTCTGTTTTTCTGTTCACATTTCTTAGGGAAAAAAACCCCTAAACTGGTGTGTTTTGAAATGGTATTACCTTATCCTAAAAGTGCTGAAACACAATCTGTTATCAAAAGCAGAATTCTCCTGGGGTTTTGGGATGGTTTTTTTTTTGCAGTCCAAATGCTACAAATGATGCTGGCTAAAGCAAAATAAAAGAACAAAACAGGGAGTCATGAGGTTTTACTGGGACAGACTGGGGAATGTGGCCCTGTTTTGTCCAGGATCCCTTGCCACTTCTGCAGCTCCTGCAAGGTTCAGTGCAATTGCAGAGTGGAAAATATGATTTTCCTGCAGGAGGATCCCTGATATTCTTTCTGTGTGCATTCACAGACCTTCTGTGCTGGCATGGGTGTCAGAGAAGGAACTGGAGATGTGCATCTCCCTGGATGTTTTACTCCATGAATTTTCTGGGAGAAATGCAGGAATTGCTGTCCCACAGCAGGTAGGAGGTGTCCTGTCCACGCTCATGGACTCTGCAATAAACCCCCCAAAGACACAGCAAACCTGGTTTGAGCATTTGCTCTTGTCTGAACCTTGGCAAATGCTCCTGCAAACCTGCTCCAAGTACAGAGTAACCTCTGTGAGGGAAGATTTATTGCTCTGGACCCAAACCAGGCAGCATTTCATCATTTTGGAGCCCCACACTCTGGGCTGGGTGAGCTGTTAGGTCCTGATGTTCAGCCCACGGGCTGGAAGGGACCTCCAGGTGCCATCTGCTCTGCCCTCCCCGCTCCAGGTCTCAGGTGTGGCTTCTCCAGAGGATTCTCCTCAGGCTGGAGTTCCCCTCCTTCCTTCTGAGACTCCTTGACAGGCCTTTCCTCTCTTCCTCTAATGTTCCTAGCAGTCATGCACAAAGAATTCCCAAAATCCAAAGGTTTTGGTGTGTTTACTGTGAGCTGGATGGGAGCCCCGATGACTCTGATGCATTGAAAAGACCAGGGGAAACAAGGAATAACAGGATCCGTTGCCATAACAGAGGATGATCCAACTTCTTCAGACCTAAAAATAGCTTCTCCCTGTTAACCTCTCTGTGGGAAAGAAGGACTCCAGGAAGGAAAGAAGGAAGGACTCCAGGAAGGAAAGAAGGAAGGACTCCAGGAAGAAAGGAAGCACAGACACCTGACAGTTCCAGGAGCTGGAATGATGAGTGGAAGAACAGGTTTGCTGTTAAATATCTGGGATGAGGTTTGGCAAGACCCAGCTCCAGCCTTGGCTTTTCCCATGCTCCTCACGTGACACTGGACTGATCCTTTCTGTTCCCGGTTCCTTCTGGGTTCTTCCTCCCTTAAACATCCGAGGGAAAAGACTATTCCCAAAATGTTCTTCCAAAGGGTGGAGTTACTCCAGTCTTGCTGGTCTTGGAAGCAGAAGTCCAAGGAAACGCTTTTGAAGACCTCTGACCCCACAGCCTGTCTGGCCTCATGCCCCGTGCAACAGCCACCACCAGTCGTTCTCAACAGTTGGGAAATAGTTGGGATTTCCCTCCTGGAATTTCCCAATAAAACCGAGGACTGACCCCAAGCTGTCGTGCTGTGTCCCTGCTCTGCAGCTGAAATTTGGTTGTTTTCCCTTTTTTCCCCCTCTGACAAAACACACCAAGTTGTGGAGGAAGGGGAGACCTTTGATGGATGAAAGGCCTCCCCAAATCCCCAATTTTGGAAAAGGGCTGCTTCATTCTGAGCCTCTCCAGGGGTGTTCTGGCTGAGGGTTTGCTGTGCCAGAGATCCTATAAGAAATCCCAGGAACTGGCTGCCAAGGCCTGGATGGCTTCCACTTCTCCCTGGGCAGCAGGATGCTAATTGCCCTCTCCTAATGATGTCTGCAGGCTGTGGAGCTTATGAGGGGCAGCTCTGGAAGAAGCCACAGCTCCATTCCTTTGCTTTAACATGGAACTCAGGAGATTTGTGTGTTTTAAACAACCCAAACCAGAGCACACGGAGCAGGGCTGGGGTCTCTGCCCACTTCTTTTGGATATATCTGCTAAAGATCTCATCAATTCCGGTTCCTGAAGTTCATACCAGAGCACAGCCAACCCAAAGCCATGGAAAATACAATTTATTTGGAGAGTGAAAAAGGCCTCTGGATCTGCAGCTGCTATAAACTCACAGGAGACTTTTTTTTTTAACAATAAGTGGGAAAGTCTCATTAATTTTGCCTGCCAGTTTCTGGGCTTTTGGGGTATTCCAGCATCTGCCTCTGTGAAGATTAGAAACCCTGTTTCTGTGAAGGCTGGGATCCTTTCCCAGCAATAAAAAACAGAGGTTATTTTTAGTGGAGGGCTGAACTTAGCAGGGTCACGAGAAAATGGGAGATAGACGGGAAATATTGGTTAAACAGTCATTATGGGAAACCCCTGGGAGATGAACCTGCACTTATTCCCTAGGTCTGCCTATCCCTGCTCTCCATAGATTTCAGTGCCATGGATCTGGTGTCTTGTGTGGAGCTGGGGGGGATTACCTTGTCCTCGGACCTGTCCACTGTGAGAAAGGATCACCAGAAAGTCAAGGAATCACCAACCACTGCTGCTCTGTCCCCTTCCTCTCCTTGCAAAGGACTCCCAGACTTCTCCAACCTCCTTCCAAGAGGAAGCTGATGGGTGCTAAATCGATTTATGGAAGAGAAGAGCACTCCAAACACTCTGATATTGCTGTTTCTGCTCATCCGCCATGTTTTCAGCATTTTAAACAGGAGCAGTCCTAGTACAAAGCTGAAATTTCTGCTTTTTCTTTGGGAAGAAAACTTTGATTTCACTCTTTTGCATCAAAATCCCTATGAAATTCTTGCTCTGTTGAGTTGAGGGGCGATGATAAATTGCAAATGGCAGAGCTGGAGATCAACCAGGGGAACTCCTGGTTCCCTTTGCTTGAGCAGGACCTTGAAAGCAGCTCCTGGAATGCTCTCCCGCAGACCCTTGGGCATGTGCAGGTGCTGATTGTCACACCCTGAAGGGCCAGGAGGCCCCCTGAGAGGCATGGTCTGGCCACAGCTGCTGAGGTTGGGAGATCCACATCCCCTCTTCCACTGGCAGCAGGCTGACATAGGAGGAGCCGCTCAGGTAGGCACTGGCAGAGGTCACAGCACATCCACAACTCCCCAGGGTTTGGCTCCGAGGTGGGAGCTTGCTAAAAACCACGAGCTCTGCCAGGAAACAGCTGCCTTCATTCATTCTCTCTCTATTGAGCTCATTTCCCGGGAATCTCCTCTTGACAGCTGTAACAATGGGAATCTGCCTCTGGATCATTGTTAGCACAGAGGGTGTCCCAGCATGGGTGAGAATTGGGATGGTTTGAGTTTCCTTTGATGAAAATGGAGGCGGTGCTGTTGGATAACATTGACCTGCAGTGTGCTCAGGTGTGAATCTCCTGGTCTGGAGGCACAGGGAACTATTGTATTCACAGAACCCTTGTGGCAGGAAGGAATGATGAATCTGACTCCATGTTCTCAGAAGGCTAATTTATTACTTTATAATACTATATTATATTAAAGAATACTATACCATACTATACTATACTAAAGAATACAGAAAGGATACTTACAGAAGGTTAAAAATATAACAATGGAAACTCGAGACTCTCTCCAGAGTCCCGACACATCTTGGTACTGATTGGCCAAAGAGTGAAAACAGCTCACAGCAGAATCCAATGAAACAATCACCCGTGGGTAAACAATCTCCAACCACATTCCAAAGGAGCAAAACACAGGAGAAGCAAATGAGATAAGAATTGTTTTCCTTTTCTCTGAGGCTTCTCAGCTTCCCAGGAGAAAAATCCTGGGCAAAGGGATTTTTCAGAGAATGAATGCCACAGGGAACACCTCCACTGAGCATGAAGCTGGAGCTGGATATTCCAGGCAGGCACTGCCAGAGGGCTGTTGTGGCGTCTTAACTTCTTTTTGCCAGGAAAATGTGTGAGGTGGTATTTCTTGTTTGGACTCAGATGTTTATTAGTTCTTATCTATGTCACAGTCTCACAAGCCCTGAGTTTTACAGCTTTTCACTCCAACAAACTAAAAATGGAGCCCCATCTCTCTCTACAAGGCCTTTTAAGGATAAACTGTCCAGTTAAGAAATGACACCTGAATTATTTTCACTTTTAACCCAATAGCCAACCACCTGTGGCCTGCAATGGGGACTTTTTATTCAAATACAAAAAACTACCCAAACCCATGGAGAAGAAGAAGGTGGAGAAGAAGGAGCAGCCTCCACCCTAAAACCTCCTTCTTGCTGTATATATATTACTATATTCTAAAACCTTAAACTCTAATTTCCCACCCTGTGATATTACACACTTCTATTCAAACTCCACACTCATAATTTTAGTTCTATCACTCAATTTTGGAAGCCTTCTCCATGCCTCAGGTCAAATGCAGTGTTCTCTTGGGGGTCAGTGCCTGTCAGCACAGAAAGTCTAAAATTCTCAGCAGCCAGGGTTCCAAGAGGATGTCTAATTTGGGTGTTCATAAACCACTCCATCGCTGCCCTGGTGGTTTGAGTCTGTTTGTTGGTTGTGGCTTCCCTCGTTGGAGCTCCGTGGTGTGGAACCACCCCCGCGTTCCTCGGGGAGCGGCGTGGACACGGCCGGGAGGGCCTGGCTGACCCCTCTGCCCGTGCTGGGAACCCCACAGGGCTCTGCAAAACCAGGAAATCTCTGCCACCACAACACAGACAAACCACATCCATGTCTGTCCGCGGCTCTTTCCAGAACCCTTGGATTCCACTTGCAAATTTAAAAAAAAATCAAACCAGTTTGGGTTGTTTAGTAACACCGGAAAACCCTCAATGAGTGGGAGTGAGTCCTCCAGGACCAGACATGGACATTGGGAATGCTCCATGGTAGGAGCAATTACCCCATTGCAACAGGCTTTTCCCACTTACCTTCAAAGCCAAGTTGGGCTCCAATGTATCTGATGCTGTGGCATGGAATAATGTCTGCTTGGGAAAGCCGGGTGATAGTTGGCTGAAGAAAAGAAAAATATCTTTCAGATATTTTATAATCCAAAAAACATGGTCTCCAATGAGCTTTTCCAAGCACATTAGTGCTACAGCCATTAATAATCACAGGGCTCAAAGAAGGAAAAAAAAATCAGCTGGAAGAGAGTTGAAAGGGAAAC
This sequence comes from Pyrgilauda ruficollis, assembly GCF_017590135.1. Taxonomy (NCBI): domain Eukaryota; kingdom Metazoa; phylum Chordata; class Aves; order Passeriformes; family Passeridae; genus Pyrgilauda; species Pyrgilauda ruficollis. Next base: position 484,523 of record NW_024518207.1, read on the forward strand.
CTATTAAAATAAAAAAAGCAATTTCCCAAAAATATATACAGCTTCATTTCCAATTTTTTTTCCGGGTTTTTTTCTTTTTTTTTTTTTTTTTTTTGAGTTATTTTTTGCTGTAACTAAAACTTTCAGTGACCTAATAGTCCTTTAAAAAGACAGCTGCAGGGAATAAAATGGGGCTGTTTTGTTCCTCTTGCATTGTTCCTAACAGCGGGACCCATTCTTCCTTGTCCTGATTGAACGCTTCCCAGAGTGTCTAGACATGTCACCACCACTGCTGAGGAGCAGGAGGTACCAGGGCTCATCCCAGGAGCTGGGAAGGCCCCTTATCTGTCCTCCTCCCCATGGAGACTCTCTCCAAACCCAAGACTTGGGTGAAAACCCAGATTATGCAATTCCTAAAAATATCTCCTGTGTTGTTCTTTTTTAGGTTGTGCTGGGGTCATATTTTCCATGTTTTCAGCAGCGGAAAGCCCAGATTGCTGCCGGAGAACACAACTTCCCGAGCAGGGATTTAGAGGGCAGCACCTAGCTCCCCATGCCTGGTGACCACAGGGCAGAAGGTCACAGAATGAGCTGTCCCGTCCTTCCCCAGCTGCTCACGTTCCTGCAGCCTGGGACAGCTTTCCCTGCCTTCCAAGGAGGCTCCAGGTGCACCTACCTGGCCCTCCAGGTAGGTGCACCTGGAGACCTGCATCTGACGCTCCAGATGTTCCCAATATTTACCCTTTGTGAGATATTTCACCCCAGTTTCTGCCGCTTTGTCCAACTCTCACTTCACAGCCTCTCTTGGAATGTCTCTGGCCGAGATGAAGTGCTGGTCCAGTCCTCTCCTTCCTGCCAAAGGTTGTTAGCACATCCATCCCACAGCTCATAGCTCATCTCCAGTCACGCCCTTGGATCCCAGAAATCCTGTCTGCTAAGGACAGGAAGGCTCTTGCCGGCAATCCCGAGAGCACTTGGGGCAGTAGGAGCACTTCCCAAATAAAAAATAACAGGGACAATAATAGCCCTTATCCCTGCATCCCCCCTCTGAAGCACCAGGATTTGGCCAGAGCCTGTCATCTGTCAATTACAATCTATTTCTGTCCCGTGCAGAGGGATCTGGCCAGGATTCCTGGGATTGGGCTGCTAGCATGACTCATTCCCAGCTGATTGCTCTGTGGCTTCAGCCAGGTGCTCCTGAGACTTGGTGTCCTCATCTGGTGTCCATAAGGAATCGATGATTCATGGGCAGGAGGGAGAAAGGGAACGGTGGTGAGGAGCACATCCCTCAGCAGAAATCGTCCTGTGTGAAGGCTCAGAGGTATTCCAGAGGTAAGGATAGGAAAGACAATGATGAAAGTCCTCAATGTGGGTTTCTGTTGCGCTGAGGGAAAGATGGAGTCACAAAACCCTCAGGAATCCAGTCTCAGGGATCCACAAGATTCCTTGAGGGATTTCTTGTGGACCCAAGAGCCAGAGGAAGGATGAGATGGAGGAATAACATCCATGGCAGGGTCTGGATGATGAGGTTGGCTCTAGAGTTGCAGGATTCACTATGGGAGGGCTCAAAGCTGTTCCCTCCCTCAGGAAGAACATGACTGAGCAGTAGGGCCTTTTTCAGCCCTAAGGATGATCCCTGAGGAATGTCCAGCAGCAAAGGCCTGCACCAGTGTCCATGAGGCCCCTGTATGTCCATGTTCACCACATCCGCCTTCCAGAGGCATCACTAACATCCATGGGCTCCTCTCCCGAGCAGAAATGCTGGCTCCTGCTGCCTGTGGTCTTCTGGGCCTGGAAGAGCAGATCCATGAGCATAAAAAGGGAGGGAAAAGTCCCTTTAACATGCAAGGGCTAAGAGGAACTCTGGGTGAGAGCTCCAGCCCAGGACCCTCCCTCAGGGGGACCAAAGGGGTGACGAGGGATATTCTCCCCCATTAAACACAATGGCAGTGGCATCCCAGTCCCACTGTTGTCCAACACACTGTTGGACTCCAGGCCAGCACAGCCTGGAGCAGAGGGCTTGGGAATGCAGCCCAGGGCAGGCTGGCTCCAGCCACATCCCAAAACCAGCAGTGTTTTCCAAATTCTGTGGTAATTCCCAGCTCACGGAGAGCCATCAGCAGGACTTTGCAAGAAATGAGTCCCGGATAATCCTTGCAGCTGTTGTTATCCCATAGGTGCTGGGGGCAGAGGGCTGGTGGGTGGCACCATTGCACAGGAGATGGAAAATGGGGAAACCTTCTCTGGCGCCCCTTCAAACCCAGTTCCATTCATTTCTTTTTTACACACAGAATAGATGCTGCAGGTGACAAACACCAGCTGAGCACGGAGGGGAGGGGGATGGAGGGGAAGCACGATCCCCCCTCCCCAAAAAAATGGTGCTGGTGTTGGTGTGCAAAAGGCAATGCTGAAGGTGAATGGAGAGAGTGCAGAGCTCTGGGCAGGCAGGGGAATGAAATGTGGTCCTAATTACTTGCTAACTATCCCACATTTCACAAGTCATTTTAATGGCCCAAATGGATTCCTTTCAACTGGGAGCGAGTGCTGGAGCGATAGGGATAGAGTTCTCTCGCAGGGGGACATGTGGTGCCAGAAGCCCGCTCTGAGAGGAATATTGTTATCTGGAATGACATTAATACATCCTGTTATTCCCTCACGCCGGATCATGTGCCGGGAAGGGACCGTGCTGTTAAAATGTCTGCATTCAGGCAGCATCTCAGCACAGTAGCTGGTGCTGAGGGGTCAGGCAGGCAGCCCTGGGAGTAATCCCTATTGCCCTGGGCAAATTCAGACCCTTCCCAGGAGCTGGATGCTCCATTGGTGCTCCACCCACCTGTGCTATGCTTCCAGGTGATCTGGAGAAGGGATGGGTGGCACTGAATGCTGGTTTGGTCCAGGGTTTTTTTTCCTCAAGTGTAATTCCTCTGTACCCAGCAAAATGCTGCTCCATGGATAATGACAGCTCTCACAGGAGATCAATGCTGCTTTTCCATAGCTCCTGGACACCTCACAGTAATTGGAAACAAGCCATGGAAAGCTCAGCAAAGGTGGCTGCTGAAACTCACCACATGCCTTTAAAAAACAGAATATTTTTCCTTCCCCTTCCCCTTAGGTTTTATTGGACTTCAAGAGGGGAGCTGTTAAATTGTGTGGATGTTCTCCGAACTTCACCTGCCCAATGAGTGTCTCTGCTCTGATCTTGTGGCTTGGCTGCTGAGGAAATAAACCGGAAAAGGGAAAGGAAACATCAGCTTCGGGTTTTCCTAATTGTGGGAAAAAACCCCACAACAAAATGAAACAAATCCCTTGCCTATTATGCAGAGCACTGGTGTATGGGGAAGCAGTTAAAGGTGTGATGGTCTCTACTGCTCAGTTACGTGGCTGCTCTACAGAAAAATTCAGGATTTTAGGGTTTTTTCCAAGCAGGACACCAAATTTTTTTGCCCCTGTCATTGCCTTAGTTTCTCACAAGCAAATTCACGCCTGGTGAGACCCTGGGGTTGCAGCAGAGAAGGATTGGGCCCCTGGAAGGCTCCAGGCCAGATGCTGCTGTTCCAGTGCCATAACTGGGAGAACAAGCCTGGTTCCCCTCTGGAAGATCATTCCATAAAGCCAAGGGCTCTGTTCTCTGCTCTGATGTGAGTACCTGACACACTGTCAGTGCAGATGACCTCATAGCCCCTCCCCACTCCCCTCTCCTGCTTTTCCACTCCATCTCCTCAGCCTGGCTGGGCTCGTGTTTCCCAGTGCCATTTGTCCGGAGCTGAATGAGCTCATGGATGTTGGGAGGGAGCTGTGCTGACACCCCTGCCTGGCCAGCACAGCCCAGCACGTGCTGAATCCATCCCTTCCCCGAGCAGCAGCTTTTAACACATCACACTTGAAGCTTTGCACTGAATTTCCAAGCCTAAAAAGCGACGTAGAAGAAGCACCAACTCTTTTTCCACCATGGAACGGTTTGGGTTGGAAGCGACTTTTGAAGTTCATGAAGCCACAAGCAGGGACACCTTCAATTAGATTTTGTTGATGCCTCATTTTCCTTGCCCATAAGTGGGATAAACCAGCATGTTTTCAGTCCCAGCCTGACTGAGCACAGGAGGTTTAGGGCAGGGCCCGGCTCGCTTCCACTGCTCACTGTGGTGATTATCCAAGATAAATCTGGGACATGTTGGGATCCAGCTGACAGGGAACTTGCCTGGACCCTCCTGAGGGAGTTTGATTCTTCATTTGGGTCTCCTCATCTGTTCCTGATCTCTGATTGTCAACACTCTGCAGAGGGATGGAGGCAGCTCCTGGCTAGGGAATAATGGCTTCATTCGGGAGTGGAAACCCGCTTAATTTTGGGAAGCGTTACCCTGGCTCTACTCAGGGAGACAGGTTCATATTAAATGACAGTCCATCCTGCACTGCACCACCTCCATTACACCCTACAGCTGTGCCAAAGTGCTCCCTTCCTCCCAAATCCCACAGCAGCAGCTTTTCCACCCAGGGCAGCCTGGTGGAACAAAAACCATTTATTGCAGCCAAGGAGAAGCACCACGTATCCAGCACATCTCCTTTCAGCCCCCATGCTTCCCAGGGAGCTCCTGTCCCGTCCTGGGGAGAAGATGTGTCTCCCACCACCTTCCAGAGCTTCCAGCCAAGGCTGTCTCCCTTGCTCGTGAGCTTCATCAAGGAATCATCAGGAGCAGAGAGCTCTCCCAGGGGCCAAATTTGAACTCCCAAGTGGAAAACTCAATAAAATCATGTGTTCCTCGCCAGATGTGCTGACAGAATCCATGTTGGATCAAATTTCCCCTCAGGACCCTGCCTGGCAGAGGGATCATTTCTGCAAAGTTCAAGGACATCCCAATGAAACAAAATGGATTCTTGACCAGCTTGGAGCCAAAGTCAGGTGGACGAGTTTGAGTCAGATTTCACCACGCAAGATGAGGTTCACTTTTCTGAAAACCTACTCTCAGATTCCAGACCAAGGAGAGGAAAGCTCTGGGATTCATTTGCCAAAGATTTCTTGCAAAACTACCAAGGAACTGGATGTGCAGCAAACCATACGTCCCCTGCAGAAGTCACGTGTGTGAAGGGTTCCCAAGCCAAATTAAATTGAGATGTTCTCCAAAAGCCCAACAAAAGTGATGGGAAAGGTACCACGAGATGCAGTTCAACAGGGTGTTCAACTTCCAGGCTGAATTGTTCCTGTCCAAGCCTAAGGGCTCTTTGCTGAGGGTTCACAAATGCTAATCAGTGAAAAAGTTTAAAGATTAACGTCAGATTCATGGATTTATGGGAGGCTGTGATGGAAATGATTGCTAGGCCTCAGAAAAGACTGAGCAGGAAACAGCCTTCCAGCATCTGATGCTATTTTTGAGAACAAAGAAGTAAACAACAGAAAAAAAAATCATATTCTGATATGGTATCAATGTCAAGTTGAATTAAAATTTGACCCAAACCACCAGCTGAAATCTGCAGGGGGAAAAAAAGCCTCTTTCAGATCAATTCTGTTGCTTCATCTAATTTTTTTAAACATCTTCTCCAGTAAAAATAAAATTATTTCACATTCTAAAGACACCAAGGAATAATTATTTTTAAAATTAATTTTAAAATTAAATTTTAAATTAAAAATGTAACATCTCAGCAGTTTGGAAGCAGTAAATGCCAGGTGTCCAGAGCCCCTCTTTAAAAATCTTTCCTGGGAAACAGTTTCATTTTCAGCAAATCTGTTAAGAACAAGCAGGCAGTGCTTCCTGAAGGAGACAAAAAATAAGCATTTCTTCAATATTTCTCAATCCACGACCTGTTTTCCCACTACTCTGCTGTGAAGCCCCCTCTCCATCAGCTGTTTGCCAGCCTCTAAGGGGTTGGAGAGGGTGTCCTGCTGAGGAGGACTCAGCTTAACCCCTTTTTGGGACAGGTCTCTGCTGAAAACTCCGGTCTCCTGTTTCCCATGCTTTTGCACTTTGCCTAATTTAGATGCTTTTCCCACCACAGCCACTGGAAGGTTGATTGGCTGTTGGGAAGTGTTAAATTTTTGTAAAGCTTTATCAGATGCATCCTTGGTTTCTCTGGCATCCTCCTGGCTGGCCACAGGTGTCCAGCTCATGCCGTGGCTGGAAGCACTGGTGGCAGAGAAGGGCAGGCCAGGAGCATCCTCCAGAGGTTCAAGGCTTGCTGATTAGCATTTTTAACAGCAATCTCTCAATCCCAGCCTCTCTCCTCCTCCTCTCCACTCCACTCATTCAGTTACAATGATTCTGGAAACTGGGATCAATTATTCCCAAATTTCAAATGCTGGCATTGCTCCTTGTGCAGCTGCAAGCGCAGCATTTAATCTCTTCACTCTTTCAGGTTAAAGTGGTTGTTATGTTCTGTGTTTCAGCTTCATGCCTGGCCTCAAGCTCTGAACCTGCAGTGCCCTCATTTCCAAGAGCATCCTGCTTCATCCTTGTTCCTGGCTCATCCCTCTGCAATGGGCTGGACCAAAACTCTAGGGCACGGCACACTCGAAGTTCAATACCATACCCAAACCTTCCAAATTTGCGGAGTTATTTTCCCCCTCTGGTTTCAAGCTAATGGAGTGGAAAATTCCCTTCAGAGTAAAAACTGTTTCCTGAGAGTGAAAAAACCATGGTTGCCCAACTTGAGGATCAAACTTTCACATTTTTGTGACAAATGGGAGCCCAAAACGCCCATGGGAGAGCTGAGTTCTGAACCATTATCCCTCTCCAGGTAGGGATCTTATCCAGGATTGACGTGACCTGGTGGGCCCTCAAATAGCCAAGGGCTCACTCGGGGAAGGTCCCTTTGAATTTGTGTGAATTGTATCAACGTGAGGTGCTGAAGGATTTTCCAGTGTTGGCTCCAGGAAGGAGACACCCAAATACCCCTTCCGTGCTCAAAAAATATTTTCCCAGGCTGAGACACCACAGGAAAACACAAGTTGTGGGTTTGCATTTTCCTTTCAAGTAATAATTAATCACCTTCCCAGGCATTCAAATGTCCAGCTTGACTGGAGGGAGAGAATGAGATCTTTTTGGCAGGAGATGTAAATCAGCAGAGCCCTGCATGAAAATAAAGTGCTGATGTTTTAGGGAAAGAAGTCCCTGTTTTTCTGAGCTGCTTCACTGCCAGGGGGTGCTGTGCTCTGCCACAGAGCCAGCCTTGGGCAAGCCAAGATCAGGGAATCATGGAATGGTTTGGGTTGGAAGGGACCTTCAAGCCCATTCCACCCCCCTGCCATGGGCAGGAACAACTTCCACTAGCCCTGGTGGCTCCAAGCCCCAGTGTCCAGCCTAGCCTGGAACACTTCCAGATGTCTTGGTAGCTCCTGCCAGAGGCTGGTGGAGGGGAACCAGCACAGCCTGGAAGCAGCAGAGGTACCTGGTGAGGGGTTTTGGGTTGCAATTTGGAAGCTGCTCCTGTCTCTGGCTGGTGGGGTTGGAGGCTTTGCAACCCCATCAGGCGCCAGGTGCAGGGCAGGGGATGGATGCTCCTCTCTTGGTGCCTCTGCTAGAGCTGGTGAGCAGCCCTTTCAGGCTTTGAAGCCTAAAATTTGGGAAAGAGGGGCCAATTCTCTTACCCCTCCCTTTCCTGAAGGTGTCCCATGGAAAGGGGGTTGGAATGAGATGGTTTTTAAGGTCCCTTCCAACCCAAAGCATCCTGTGGTTTTTGCTAGACTAGTTTGAGCATGGAGATGGTTTTCCTTCAGCTGGGGGATTTTCTTCAGATGGGGGATTCCTTCAGCTACTTCTTTTTTTGATTATAATTGTTTTTAGATTGGTCCCAAATTGCCAGGTTGATTGATTAATTGCTGGTGAAATGGAAGAAAAAAAAAATAGAATCCTGCAAATTTGAGAAGGCACAGGGGGATTTGGGGAGGGAAAGGAGGAAAGGTGATCCATGCTGCAAAGCCAAGGAGGGGAATTTGTCCTGCAAAAAATAATGGTTTTTTTTTTTTTCAGGGTAGGTGCTGGAGCCATGAGACCTTGAGGGAAAAACAGGGAAAATTGGATTCACAGCCAAGTTAGCCACAACACAGCACTAGAGTGAGCTGTGGGGGAGAAACATGGAAAAAACCCCAGTTTCAGGTGGAAGGAGAGATGTCTGAGGAAGAGATGAAGAAAGACTGGAAATTAGAGAAAACAGCAGTTTAGAAATTGTGAGTGACACCTTGGAGTGGATTATGGGAGCTCACAGGCTTGGCTGCAGAAAGGAAAAGGTCAGCAGGTAGCAGTGGGTGCTATGGATTATACACACACACACAGAGATGTGTCCTGACCGTGGCACATCCACACTCCCACCCAGCCAATGTGCTTGGGAAGCAGTTCTTAGGAGAAACACCAAGAAGGATCCTTCCCCCAAGTCACAGAACACATTTAATCCCCTAGTCTGCAGCCAAAATCTACAAAACTCCTTAAAAACTATGGGAAAATAATGAGGCTGGAGTGACCACATTTTTCTTCATTAGCCTTTCCCTCATTTCCCTGATCTTCACAAAAAAACCCAAAAATGGGATAACTGGCTTTTCTTAGAAATAACTTCTCCAGATTGAGGTGGATGTGCTGTGCAAGGATGGTTGGCTGAGCTGTGGCATGAAGAGTCAATCCAAAGGATCGAGCTAGAAAAAGGGAGGTTTTTCCTTGTCCAGGGCTCAGCTGGAAGAGATGCATTGATGCAGGGATTTGGAGAAGGGGCTCTTTATGGACAAGCCTTGATCCAAGGGTGGCCTGGGATGGTGGGTCTGGGACAATTCCCTCCTCCAGCCAACGTGTCAGCAGCTCTGGATGCCCAAGCCATAATTTTGGCATTACAGCAAGGGCTGGATCTGTCCAGGCTGGATCCCAGCACCCTGGGAGCTCAGTCCAGGTAAGCTGACACCTTTCAGACACGGAGCAGAAGGGTTGGTTTAGTCCTAGGAAAGAAACTCATGTGCCGAGAAAATCCCACTGTGAATCCCCGCAAAAGGCGCCTCAAAGCCCGCGTCAACAAACACACAAAATTCCTGCTGGAAATGCATCCCGGCCGGACAGGTCTGGATCCCATAACTATAAAGGTGTTTTATTTCCTGGAATTCTGACATCAAAGGGGGGATTTTCAAGACAAATAGCTGCTATTTTCATTCCTCTGGAGAAATCATATGATGTGATTGACAATTAAGATCAGAAAAAGGTTTGATGGGCAAAAGATCAGGAAATAAATCTCGCCACACCACCAAATCCAGGGCTGTTATCAAAAGCTATTCCTCCCTGCTCGGCACTATGAGGATCACAGGAATGTGGGACCTAATTTAGGGGTATTTTTTTAGTAACACTTACAGAGGATTGGGGGAATTTGGCTTAGTTTTACCTGCTCCAAAGCTCCCTGAGTGCTTGAGTGAAGGAGCAGATATTGAGCCAGATTCCCAAACGATGGCACAATGAAGACATGGGATTGGAGGATACCCTCTGGACATTTTAACTCTTTGGGGCCAAGACTTTTTTCCACATATCAGCACCTCCTTCCATCTGGATTCCTCAGTGGATGGAAGAGCTGCTACACCAGGGGGAAAAAAGGACAATTTAAGACTTCATTGGTAAGTGGCACTGACAAACATTTTGGAGAAATGTGGTTGAGAGCTGTGATGGTAGGAATGAGGCAGAGGGGGTGATATCCACCACAGCCATCCCAAAAATCCAGGAGGGTTAGCAGGCCTAGGACTCTACATCTGAGCCCTGTCTCCACCATTCTCTGGCCACCAGGGGCTGGATTTGACATTGATTGACCTTTTCCTCCCAAGAGAGAATATTTTATTTCCTGAGATCATTGCATTTTTGTGTCACAGCCACACAGGCCAGGCTTCTCTGGTAACAGGCAGAGGCATCTGGTTTGCTTTCCCCAGGAAAGCCTCATGGTGTGCAGGAGGACAGCTCGGGATGCGGGGTTGGCTCTCCCATGGATGGTGCTGAGTCTGGAGGTATGGAAAAGAGGCCAGCCATGGGGACATGGAGTCTAAGGGTCCCAGAATAGTTTGGGTTAGTGGAGACCTCAAAGCCCATCCAGTCCCACCCCCTGCCATGGGCAGGGACACCTTCCACTGTCCCAGGCTGCTCCAAGCCCCAGTGTCCAGCCTGGCCTTGGACACTCCCAGGGATCCAGGGGCAGCCACAGCTGCTCTGGGCACCCTGTGCCAGGGCCTGCCCACCCTGCCAGGGAACAATTCCCTCCCAATATCCCATCCATCGCTGCCCTCTGGCAGTGGAAGCCATTCCCTGTGTCCTGTCCCTCCAGCCCTTGTCCCCAGTCCCTCTCCAGATCTCCTGGAGCCCCTTCAGGCCCTGCAAGGGGCTCTGAGCTCTCCCTGGAGCCCTCTCCTCTCCAGGTGAACATTCCCAGCTCTCCCAGCCTGGGCAGAGGGGCTCCTTTAAGAGGGGAGTCAGGTAAAACAATCAGGAAGGGTTCCTCCCTCCTGCATCATCCTTCCTACCCTTTCTGGGATTGGGACAGAGTTGGATAAAACTGCTTTCAGGTGGCCAGCTCTGCCACCAACCGAACAAGCAGAGGACTTCCATTATTCCCAATTTTTAATTTTTTTTTACATTATTTTATTCCCCCCAAATACAGCATCGCTATTTGCCCATTGTTCCAATCCAGGAAAGCACCTTAAGCACATGATTAACTCCTGGAATGCGAGTAATCCCCGCTCCTCTTTGGCAGAGCACTTAAGCGCAGCCTAATTTGAAATTGGTTCTTGAGCACTGCTGAAACGTAAGCTGGTGTTTGAGTGCTCTGCTGGATGGCAGCCAGGCCCTCAGCACCTCCGAGGGCTCAGCTCCTCCCGGGGAGATGCCAGGATCCAGGAAAGCTGTTGACTCTCAGGATTTGCTGAAGTTTCAGGTGTAACGAGGTATAAAGTCTTAACCTGTGAAGCCCGAAGTGAGCAAAGCGAACAAATGCCAGCCAGAGCTGGTAAAACAATGAAAAAAAAGTTCCCTCGTTGGTTTTCACCTTTTCTTTCTCTCTTTTTGAAATATTCGAGATATTTCACCTTTTTTTTTTTTTTTTAGAAACATCAACAGCTCTCTGCATGAGTTTTAAAGTGGCAAAGCTTACTCAAAAAGCCAGAGTGTGTCAAGATCTTGAAATTCCCAGATTTTTACCCACCTAAAGGAAAACGACCACTTTTACAAGTTTTTTATGAAGTCAACACGTAGAGAAGACAGACTGTAAACGTTTTTAAAGAAGCAATGGATGTGCTTGTGCATAGGCAGGTTCACACGCACATACAAATGCACATATATTCCTTTTCTCATAAATCCCAGACACTCTTTGAATCAGGGATGCAACTTTGCAAGGGCCTGGAAGGGAGAAGGAGCTGCAGACAGCACTTCAAAACACAGCCCTGCTTTTGGGGCTTCCCAGCCATCCTACATCAGGGCATGCACTGAATATCCCACATTTTCAGCTGGGTTTCAAGCTCAGGTGGTTTGTGGAACATCCAGCAAGTCCCTGGCTGAGACCTGGACGTTGCCCATCTGAGCACACACGTTAGCTGAATTTTTATGGGAGTGGGGGAAATTCCACATTTTGAAGGGGAAGAAAAAAAAAAGAATAATGAAAAAAAAAGAATAATAATTAAAAAAAAAAAGGAGCAGCAGAGGGTTTTGGGTCTGCTTCTCTTTAAAACATGGCAGCTGTTTGAAAGCTGCCTACAAATTCAAAATGTTCAGAGCTGGTGTTGGGAGCTCCAACCTGGTGTTAACAGGGAGGGAGGAACGCATCTCACGACCGCAGATGTTGCTGCGAGGGCTGAGGGGAGCTCGGAGCCCTTGCGTGGATGTAACACACTTGTAAATTATGTTTAGGGTCTTTTCCAGGCTTTTATCCATGCAGGATAGCTGCCTGCCATCCCCTCGGTGGGATGAAAGGGTTTCTGCAAGCCCGGCAGCAGAGCTGAGGTGCTGGTGATGATGGGAAGAGGGTTGGCTCCTCCCTAAGTTTGGGCTGCACTTTAATCCCAGCATTTTTCCCTCCAAATCAAAACAAACGCAGTGAATTCAGGTGAAACAAAACTTCTGGTTTAATTAATTCTGGCCTGCTTTGGGTGCCTTCCTGAGCCAAGCCACTTTTAAAAACAAAAATAACTATGATGGATGGATATTAATGACAAAATAAAGTGTTTGAAAGTTTTCCAAGCAAAACCTTTTCATTTTTAACGTGACAGAGCTCAGCATTTTGACACCTAAGAAAATTTAAACAGATATTTTTCTCCTTAAAACGCGCTGTGTTGCCAAGCCCTTGATTCAGCATGAGATTCTACCCTCCCCAAAGTGCAATTTTTGGGGGGTTGTAAAAGGAAAGGAAAGGAAAGGAAAGGAAGGGAAGGAAAGGAAAGGAAAGGAAAGGAAAGGCAAGGAAAGGTAAGGAAAGGAAAGGAAAGGAAAGGAAAGGCAAGGAAAGGTAAGGAAAGGAAAGGAAAGGAAAGGAAAGGCAAGGAAAGGTAAGGAAAGGAAAGGAAAGGAAAGGAAAGGCAAGGAAAGGTAAGGAAAGGAAAGGAAAGGAAAGGAAAGGAAGGGAAAGGAAAGGAAAGGAAAGGAAAGGGGCATCAGTCCTTTTGCGCCTCACAGCCCTTCTCTTTTGAGACTTGCTTGACAAGAGAGCAGAAAAAAGAAATGAAAATGGCAAAAGAACCTGAACTATCATTTTTTAAATTGTATTTTGTCAAGGATGTTTTTCAGTTTTTGGAAGATTAGTGAAAAAGAAAGGATGGGTTGATGTTCAGACCCAGGAAGGGTCTGATCAGGAAGATCAGCAGGTCACATCCTGTTCTCCCACAAATTCCCTGAGTTCCCTTCCCTCTTGTGAGGAATATTTATCTGGGGGCAGCCTCTCCAGAGGATTAAAATGTGTCCCTTGGGCTGGGTCTCCAGCAGGATCTATCTCCCTCTGCATCAGATCCAGGCCACAGAAGTTTTGCCAAGGATTTTATGTCCAATGAAGGGTTTGTTTGATTTTATTTTTTTTTAACAATAAAAATACTCAGTTCTGGACACTTCAGAGCATTTTGCAAAAGTTTTGCAGAATTTACCCTGAGAAATTGAGCTGAAAAATGTTTCTTAAAAGTCTGAGGGTATGGATTCCTCCTGATCCATGCTCTAAAATAAACGCTATGGGTTTTCCACACAAAATCACCTTTGCTGTTTCAATCCTTACTTTGCTTTGGGTTTGAAGCACGATTTCCACTTGCTCAGAACTGCAAGGCAATGCTTCTCTCCTGAGATTATCCAAAATAGTTCCCTCTCCCTTGCTATAGTTTTGTTGGTTTGATGGGAAAAAAATTAAAATCAATCCGATATGACTTGAATTCATGACTTTTGGGATTGTTAATGGATCAGGGATCATTAATTTGGAGGAATCTGCCGAGGTGCAGTGCAGGGGACAGGGCATGGGACAGCAGATGGGAGCATTTGCTGAGCAATCTCCTGTTGCTTCAAAAAAAAGGGTGCAACTTCCCTGGAAGGGTTCCTGGCCTGGATGATGCCTGGAGAATTGAAGAGGAGCAGGTTTGTCTTAAACCCACCGAAATCTGCACCTCACTGAAAAAAAAAAAAAAATCTCATTTGAAATGCATTAAAACAGGGTTTGAGGGCTCAGAAAAAACTTCTCAATTAACTATTAATGATAATCATGAAATACCACACTTTTTCACTTCAGTAAGAAATCCTGAATGTTTTCAGAGCATTTTTCATCCCTAAACCAGGTCGTGGCTGCTCAGGCTCTAGCTTTATTTTTTGAGTATTATTGTACTGTTAATTAAAATCACCTAAAATGAAGGGGGGGGGGGCAAAAAAACCCCAAAACAACAACAACAACAACAAAAAAAAAAACAAACAAACAAAAAAAAACAACCAAAAAAAAAAAAAAACAGAAAACCCTTTGATTTTAAATTAAAATTCTCCTGGACAAGTCAAAACCTCCCATTCTCGTATTTCCAGCACAGGGAAGGCACTGACTTATAAACCAAATTCCCTCATCTTCAGGTTTCCTGAATAGATTTTAAAAAAATTTAATTAGGCTGTAACAAACTAACATTTAAGAAGCAACACCCAGAATGTGATTTACAGATTTAAATCAAAGTTAGGATTTCATAGCCATGACCATGGCACAGAGCAGCACTGGGATTTTCTCCAGAAAATATGGATTTCCTCAGAGGCATTTCTGCACATCTCTGCTTCCCTGAGATTTATGTTGGATATTGGGAAAGGTTTCTCCACAGAAAGGTTGGTCAGGCATTGGAACAGGCTGTGGTGGAGCCACCATCCCTGGAAGTGTCCAGAAAACATGTGGATGTGGCACCTGGGAACATGGGTTAGTGGTGGCCTTGTCCATGCTGAGTTAAGGGTTGGACCTGATGATCTTGGAGATCTTTTCCAACCTTAATAATTCCACAATTCTTTCTCTTTGTCCCTATCCTCCTTATCCTTCTCATTGTCCTCCTTGTCCTCCTAAGGAGAAGAAGGAGAAGGAGAAGGAGAAGGAGAAGGAGAAGGAGAAGGAGAAGGAGAAAGAAGGAGAAGGAGAAGATCCTCGCCTTGAAGGACAATGTGAATTGTCTGAATCAGCCATATTTTAAAGGTTTTATTTCATTCTAGGAATTAAGGACCACAGGCTCTGTAAATCTCTCTTTGACTCGTAACACTTTTTATGGCTATTTATAGTATCAGCGTCAGATTTTGGGGTAATTCTTTTTTCCTGGTATATTCCCAGCTCTTCTCCTGGGCAGCCATTTCCCCTTCCTGGCTCATATTGAATGAACATTTTTTACAATGCTTCTTTCATCTGATTTTTAAAAATGCTTTGATCAAAATCTCCCTTCTGAGAACTGAATGTGGTTTGAATCACCAAGCCCCGGCTCTTGCTAATAAAAGGAAAGAACTGACTTATAATGACTTTGTTGGTGTTTGTGTGATCCTAAAAGGAATCACCGGGAATATACCTGCAAGTACCAGAGGCCCCTTAGTGCTTATTCTTTTTCCATGTTTTATTTTTTCCCCCCACTTTTTTTTTTTTTTTTGGTTTATGGAGTCATCTGAGAAGATTTGCTTGGTTTTATTCTCAAAGAATACAAATTTATCTGACTCCTGCTCTCTTTTCTCTGGGGATATCCTCTGTGAAATGAAGATTTTTCACAGCAAATCTCTGCAGGAAAATCTGTCCCATGAACATTCAGGTTTTGAAGCAGCTCCAGGTAATGCACGACGATTCCAATGAGCATTTCCATCTTTCAGCCCAGGAACACCCTTTTTCCTCATGCCAAAACTTACATGGAAAAGATCACTGCAAGGCCACTCTTGGGTGGTGGGATCATCCCAGGATGCCCCGATTCCCAAAGGAAAGGGCAAGCCAAGGAAGGTGTGTGTGCAATGCGAACCCCGCCTGCCCCTCTCCGACGCGCTCAGCCCCGCGTGCAGCAGCAGCAGGGTTGGAAACTGGGATCTGGGGTGCTCTAAGGCTCAGGACAATCTGCTTTGTGTTTTCCCAGGCTGGGGAAGTGCACAGGCAGCTGCTCTTCATTAAAAGCACTGTTCTGGCTTGGTACAGGTAGTGTGTTTTCACTCAGTAGCTCTGGCATTCAAATCTTGTCTCGCGAAATAAGAATTTCAGGGGAGAAAACATCAGCTCTCCATTTGTGGATGTCCCATGTTGGGGAACACACTGGAGCTGCATCCAGGCTGGTAGAGATTTTCCCAGTGTCCAGGAATTTCACCTGCAGCCTGGATTAGTTTGCTTCAAACCCTTCATGCCTCTGCCAAAGCTGAGTGTGGTCAGAAGCGTCCCTGACTTCGGACACTGTGGAAAACTCTTACTCACTTTCAAATCCTCATCTCAGGTCGTGCCCATCCATTGTTAGCTCTTCTGCCTTTCCCAGAGCCACCCTTCATCCCTTCTCTACATTCCCATCCCAGACCCTGGCAAAGCAACCTCTCTTGGAGTAGCCATGAGGGAAAAACTGTGATTTTCTGCCTTTTTTTCCCCTCTTCAGACACCATCTACTACATCCAGCTCCACAGCCTCCCAACCCCTTGGTCCTGCCCTCAAACAATGCTGCAATTAACTGAGTGTGGGAATGACGATGCGGCTCATTTGAGGTTTTGTTTCCACTCAGACCAGAGTTAATCTCCCCTGTGACTTCCAACATTTCTCCTCCTGATGAATTGTTTATTTTCTGATTCTGGATGGTTTCTAAGAATAGCACTTTGGGTTCTGCACAAATTTGCTCTTGTGCTTTGATTCATTGCACTAAAAGACGCTGTTGTCATTCTCCCAAGTGTTGGCACGCAGTATTTGACAATCTTCAATGGAGCAAATTCCTGGAATATAAGAACAAGGCCTCACGCTTTGATTGAATTTCCTTTTTTCCCTCTCTCTGCAGATGCAGAAATGGATGTTTATTTTTCATTAGCATTGCTGCAGGATTTTTGAAGGCGCGTTCCCTTCGCTTTTCGAGCTGACTCCTTTTCCGGCCTTGGGTTTGCCGAGGCTCTCAGCTTTTGTTCTCTGTGGATGTCATTCCCGTCGGAAACACGGCCACGGCCTGCCTGTGTCATGTGGTTTCCACAGCAGGATGAGGTGGTGGAGCTGGGAGAACTGGCTTGGGATGAGGCAGCAGACAACTCCAGGGCTGCAGTGGCTGCCTTGAAGGCAACTCCACGTGTGGGGTGAGGCCAACCCAAATATTCCAGCTGGTACCACCTGATGTGGATTTTTCCTTCATTATCTTGGGGTTTTGCTGTTTTCAAGGCAAGTTCTCCTCATCTTTCCCCCCACCAGGAAGCACTCAGGTTCCTGCAAGTGTCTGAGATCCTCCTGGTGGCCTGGAGCTCCCGCCAGCCCCATCGGGCCCGTGGTGGTGCCTTTGAACTGATCGTAAATAGCTCGTGCTCCATCTGCACCCCTGGCACCGGCGGGAAGCGCCTCAGATCCCGGCGCAGCGGCCAGACTCTGGTGTCACCCCTGCCATCCATCACTGCTCGGGCCCTTATGAAATCCAGAAGAGATCCTGACATGCGATTTTCCCGCTCTGTCGCAGGGGGCTGGGAGATTTGGGGTTTTGGTGTTTTTTTTGTTTTTTTTTTTTTTTCCTTAGGAAAGCAGGCGAGCGAGCGAACTGGCAGAGCTCCTGCCACAAGGAATGAATTTGCACACACACTTTGATCCCTTTTATGATTTTTTTATTTGTGTTAGCCACATCCTCTTCGCTGCACCACTCAGCAAAAGATGCTTTAAATTAGATGGGGCTTGGAAAACGCTCTCCCCGTGGCTGCCTCCCCCCTTGCCTCGCCTGCCCCCGAGGCCTTGGATTGGTCTGGTAGCCAGAGCCTTGCCTAACATGAAGCTGGCACCGGCCGAAAGGTGGATAAATAAACGTCCAAGAATCTTGTTTGTCATATTTAATCCATCACATTTCCCAAACAGCCCACTCCAAAAATGCTGCAGCAGTGTTTACATCATCCTGATTGAAGGCTACATCCGTGCATGTAAATGCCTTTGCTGGATGCAGCTCCAGTTTCACACGAAGGCAGCCCCCAACAGAGGGAAAAAAGTAATAAACCCACTTTTGCATTTCTTCTTCTCCCATCCCTGACCAATCCAACCACCCAGCATTTGCACACTAATAAAATTATTAGGTTTTTTTCCTTCCTTTCCTCAAGTTTTCTGGTGAGCGTTGCCCGATTCTGTGATTTCCTGCTAAATGAGCAAGTGGAATTCACTTGGAGACCACGAGGAGATGGTTGATCCCTGTGCCAGGGGAAGTGGCACAGTGCAGGCACTCAGACAAGCAGCCTGGGAAGGTTTGGCATCGCCACCAGCAATGGCAGGGGCACTGGGGCTGGGAGCATCAACCTCCCAAGAGGGGAAAACCATGGGAAACCACCCCAGGCCACTGCAAATGGGAGATCCTGACTGGGAGGTGTGAAGGGAAGAGGGGAAAAAGCTCTTTTAGCACCAAGTCAAGGAGTTGGAGATAGTCACTGACCCCACATGAAGGCATTCAACCCAGGCAAGGGATCATTTCAGCACCTGGACTGGTGGAAGGTGTCCCTGTCCACGGCAGGGGGTTTGGAATGAAACAAGCTTTAAGGTGCCTTCCAACCCAAAACGTTCTGGGATTTTCTTATTCTGTGGTGGTGGAGCTCAGAAAGGACCACAGAGGGTCCCACACTCCACTAAACACCTCCTGACAGTTCCAACTCTTCAACAGAGTGAACAGCTAAGAAAAAACAAAATTAAAAAACAAAATAAAAGGACACTCAACCTGCTGGGGATCAGACAGCAGTTTGTCTCATCAAAATGACATTTTCTCTTTCTTTCATGAGCTTTTCCTGTTAAAAGGGAGACAATCACAGCTGTCATTTTCCCTTCTCACCTTCTCCTCCACCAACTTCTTTTTTGTCCCATGGCCAGAATCACTCATCACACTGGATGCAATCCATCCACAGCATTTTGCTGTGGGAAATGTCACCCTGTGCTGCCTCCAGTGCTGTCCAGAGGCTGGATTTCTAAAACGATTGGAGACAGACAGTGTAGAAGTGAAAACCTTTGAAAAACAGGGCTCTGACTTGGATGTCCCCTTGGATTTGGGGATGGCTTTTGAACCCTTATGGTTGAAAATCTCCAGCCCCAAAAGACACAGCACCTGTTTCATCCAGCCAAGCAGCACAGACATTTCCCAGGTGGCTCCTTGCACTCCCTGGAATAAAAATAAGGCTGTCAGGTGATGCATCACAGAAAAAACGGCGTTTTGTCTGTCAGAACATACCCACCCCTTTATTTATAAGTGCTCTTAGCACCCCTATTTCTGAAATCAGGGCCTTGAGGGGGACTAAGACAGACACCGCTCCTTCAAGCAACAGCAACCCGTGCAAATTTATAAAAAAAAATTTCATCCCTGTAAAAAAAAAAAAAAAAAAAAAAAAAAAAAAAAAAAAAAAAAAAAAAAGAAAAAAAAAGAGCCTATAAACCCACTTTTCCCCTTCCTCCTTCACCTCCTGCCTACTCCAAAGCAGGAGCTGCTTCTGGCCTCCAGATGTCAAAACCCACGAGCTCTTCCCCTTTTTTGCTATTTTTGCCTCGCGCTTTGATCTTTAGCCACGGCTGCCCTGGGAAGGGGGGGAGGCACTCAGGGTTTGGGGCTGGGGGTGCTGCTGTGCCCCCTCTGTGGCTTCACCCTCTCACTTCCCTTTGCCTTCCAGAGGGAAATCCACCCCAAAAAAAGCAGGGTGAAAAGGGAATTGTCACTGTGAGGGAAGGGCGCGGCGATGGGCAGGGGAGGATGTGGGTGGGCACGGCTGGGCAGAACAGGGGCAGGAGGGCCTTTTTTTATTGCCAAAAAACCCTGAACAAAACACCAAAACCTGCCTGGGGCTCAGCGGGGATGGGTCCTGTGAGGGGTGGGAAGGAGTTCGAGCCACTATTTTGGGCCAAAATGGGATGCAGGACTTGATGGCAACCTCGCCTTGAGCCACGGGGGAGCTGGAGGTGCAGAAGGCAACAGCCCTCAGCCACTGCCTGCCCCAATCCATCTCACCTGCTTCAGGGACCTCCAGGCACCCTTAAAAAACATGGAATTCCCTTCCAAAGGCAGCTGAGTCATGCCCAGAGCACCATCTCTGTTGTAATTCACTGCCTGATCAATGGGCTGCATCACCCCATGCTGTCTTAGCCCCACTAACACTTTGCAACCCACCCTCTCTCCCATAAAAATGAATGAATAAATCTTTTTTGTGCCATCACACCAGAAAAATGAAATTATACTGCCAGTGGGACTCATCCCTGGAGCAAAGGAAGCAATCTTACAGCTGGAGAGTCAATGTCCAGTTGGAGAGTTGTGAATATCTTCTTTTTGCTTCCCTGCCAAAGTTTTATTATTGTGATGGGTAATATCAGAGAGCTCTCACAGCACAGCTCAGCTCTCACTCAGCAACTGCAGGCTGGCAAAATATTGCCCAGAGGATCGCGTGGCTTGATGCTTTTATTGCCAAAAAAACCCAAAACAAAACACCAAAAACGCACACAAAAAACTGAAGGAAAAATTGATGAGTTTAAAAAACTGTGGGGACTGGAGGTGGAAATTAATGTCTGTGACCAAAACAAAACAAATCCCATCAGGTATTTGCACAAATTCTGCATCCCATGTACTCCTGAATGAGAACTTGAGGTGAGGAGCTGCCTGTATTCCAGGGAATTCCTGGACATGGCACTCGGTGCTCAGGCTGGTGACCACATGGGGATCAGTCACAGGTTGGACTCAATGGCCTTGGAGAGCTTTTCCAACCTCAGTGATTCTGGAATTTTATAAATGGGTGACCTGTGATGGACACCCCAGTGCAGTGTCCCCTGACTTCCAGGGATGATTTACAAGGAAAACCACTTGAGTTTGTGCCGAATTTCCCTTCCCTCTGCTCCCCAGCCCCACCTGGCTCCCCATTATCCCCCAGCCCTTCCCTGCTGCCAGCCACGGTCACCTGGCTGCTCACTGTGACACCAGCAGAGTGGGGACAGGCACAGAGCCCCCCCAGCCACCTCCTCGTCCCCAGAGGAGCTCGCCTTCACCTGGAGAGCAAAGTGCCACACCTGGGGAATGCTGCCAGCCACCTCCTACCTTCTCCTGGGCCTTTTGGGGCCTAAAAACCTACACCCAGTGTCACCACCACGCAAGTAGGTGTTTCCTCTCTGTGCACACGGAAACAAACGCGTGCCCGGCGTGGCACTGAACCTGCTGGCTGCTCTCTGTTCAAAAGCTTCACTTCTGCCCCGAGGTGCTCACAAAAGCCAGGCCATGATGCACATTACAGACAGAAATCTCCTCTCCTGCAGCTGCAGTGCCTCTGTCCCTCGCAAAGGGATCAAAACTCGCTGCCTCCAAAGGAATTCCTGCATCCCCATGAGCTGCATAGCTGTGGCTGTTTAGTATTCCCAATTTAGGCATTGGCAGAAACAAAGAGTGAGTCTGAGAGCACATATGCTGAGAAAGGCAGTGCTGAAGGGTATCCCACCCTTCATTTAAACAGGAGAACTAAAATATCTCCTCTGTGTGTGTGTGTGGAGGCACACAGGCACATGTGTCATGGTACTGAGGCAAACATGAGATCCACAAACCATGGAGCATTAGTTTCTCCTGTGCCCCGTCAGGAAAAGCGCTAATACCTTCTGGAAAACATGGAGAAAACATAAATATTTATTTATTCTGAAGCAATGCAGCTTGTCACTGTGCTTTTCTGACTCCCCTGCAGCAAATCAGCGAGGGAAAAAAAGCATCGAAAGCTTCTGCTGCCTCCATGTCCAAGCTCGTTCTGTCCCTTTGGAGCAGGTTCACACAGGACTTTTCATGCTTTGCAAATCACAGAATTACAGACTGGTTTAGGGACCTTAAAGCTCACCCAGTTCCACCCCTTGCCATGGGCAGGAACACCTTCCCCTGTCCCAGGCTGCTCCAAGCCCCAGTGTCCAGCCTGGCCTTGGGCACTGCCAGGGATCCAGGGGCAGCCACAGCTGCTCTGGGCACCCTGTGCCAGGGCCTGCCCAGCCTCACAGGGAAGAAAATTTTCCTGATATCTCACCTAAATTTCCCCTCTTTCAGTCTGAATTTCCCCTCTTTCAGTCCCAGTTTCCCCTCTTTTGGTCTGAATCATCGATTTCTCAATTGAATCACCAATTCACATTGCCTTGGGGTAAAATTACCTCTGCCCAAGCTGATTTCCAGGGAAAGGACTCTAGATGCAAGAACTGGCCTCAAATCCACCCCCTTCCTGGCTGGTACCATGAGGGGTGGGACGGTTCTTCCTTCAGAATCAGCCAGTTTGGGACTGGTGTGCAGCTGGGCCATCCTCTTGAGGAGCACCAAGGACTCCGGAGGGACAGCCAGGCCAGTGACCCCACTGCAAAGGGCTCAGCAGGTGAGGAGATGGAGAGATGCTCTGAGCCCTCATCTCCAGGGAGAAGCCGATGGTCCCTTCCATGGGGAGACAGCTCTGGAGCGGGAATATCATCAAAAACATCACAGCAGCCCAAAAAACCCCTAAAATTTTACCGTGGAAATGCAAATGGAGGTGGTGGAATCAGACCAGCTACAAAACGCTTAATTAATGTGCATAAATTTAATTAATTAACAGGCTCCCACCACACTGCCCTTCATGGGACCCTCCTGTATTATGGGATATTTTTTTTATTTGCCACAAAGAAAAAGCTCTTGCCCCCAGGATGTTGTTATTCCCTCAGTGGCTCTCTCCAAGTGCTGAGGGTTTAAAAGGAGACATCCCAGCAAGGGCAGCAGGAGGGCATCAGTTTCTCCTGGTTTTGGGGTTTTTTTCCATGCTTTTCCCTTGCTGGAAAACTGGCTTCAGCTGGTGGCACTTGTGACCTGAGGGTCTGACATGTCACACAGAGGTTTTAAAGCAAATGATGAGCCATAGGCAGCAGATTTGGGAGAAGGGGGGAATGGAGGCACCAGTTTTTGTTGTGAGGGAAGATCTGAGCCTGAAAGGCGGGATCCCTGCCAGTGGTGGATGGGATGGAAGTCTCCAGTGGGAAAGGATTGCTGCAGCCCCTGGGCTCCCTCCCAGCTGCCTCTGCTCGAGGTGTTTGCACAGGAGCATGGCAGCTGAGGCACAGGTGACCAAAAAAAAAAAGAGAATCCATGTAAACATTCACCTCAAACACACTTTTCCCCAGAGATTTCTCTTCTCTCTAGGTGGAGGTGACACCCAGTGGTTGCTCACCACAGCCTTTGTAGCCAGCATGGATGGTTGGCTTCTCTGGGGCACCCAGCAATCCCTCGGGATGAGGGTGAAAATGCATGTGGGAATATTTGCTCTGAATTTATGGACACCACTGAAACTGCTGGGGGAGGAAAGACAATCAGGGCAAACTGAGCAGTGTTCCAGTGTTCGCATTCCTCCACCTTCCACCCCAGGGGCGGGGAGACGCTCTCCCTCATGTCCTGCCAGGAAAAGGGATGGCTGTAAAACTGCTGAGATCATTTGCAGTTCCTTCACTGCCCCCCACCCCCATTTCCAATCTGCAAACCTCATCCCTGCTCCCCTCTCAGAGACTAGGAAACAGTTTGGGTTAAATGAGCGTGGAAGCTGGAAAGCCTGGGATTGGAATCATTTCCCCACTGGCCTTCCAGGGGCTCCGACGGGAAAAGCCCCCAGGCACAACCCGAGAATGAGATCTGCTGCCAGGTCTTCTCCTGCTTACACCTCCCCGTGCTCCACCTCTGGGATCTGCTTTAGCACTTAGGTGGTGGGGCAGCGGGGGGAGAAGGTTGTTTTTCTTCCCTTCAGCCTTTGCAAATGGACTTCCAGATCCCCCCCCCCCCCCCAAAAAAAAAAAGAAAAAAAAATTGGCTCAGGCAAACGCAGGAGCTGAAAAGAATCACTTGGCAGGTGGAGGTGTCACTTCTCCCATCACTCCTTCAGGTTTTTGTTGCCAAAGCAACCCCCTCCTGAAGAGAATGTTGAAATGCTGAATGGAAGGTGGAGAGGGACTTTGGACAACGGCCTGGAGGGATAGGACACAGGGAATGGCTTCCTGCTGCCAGAGGGCAGGGATGGATGGGATATTGGGAAGGAATTCTTCCCTGTGAGGGTGCTGATGTCCTGGCACAGGGTGCCCAGAGCAGCTGTGGCTGCCCCTGGATCCCTGAAAGTATCCAAGGCCAGGCTGGACATTGGGGCTTGGAGCCACCTGGGATAGGGGAAGGTGTCCTTGCCCATGGCAGGGGTGGGATGGGATGAGCTTTAACTCTCTTTTCCAACCCAAACCATTTTGGGATTTTATGATTCTGCGTACTCCTGGCCTCCAGGATTATTATCTAGAGACGATGGCACAACCCATCCTGTATGTTTTGGGGTTGAATATGCTCCAAACAGGCTTGGGAACCTCAGAGGAACCAAAGGGTGCTGAGTAGGTGCAGTTATGCTTCAAAATGCAGCTGAAGGTTTCCCAAAATCCTGTGTGAGGAGCCATTCCTGCATGGATGGGCACTTTGCTCCCCCACAGCCCAGGAAAAAGCCCTTTTCCCCACCTTTCAGGACTACCTCGTTCCCTGGAGCTGACACAGGAGCCTGCAGCAAAGGTGGGTGTAGGGCCCAGACTCCAGCAGGACCAGCTCTGCCTGTTAATCCCCAAACCAGCCTTCCCTCGATGAATAGGAGGCAATTCCAGCACTCTGGCAAAGCCGCTTGAAGAGAGGTGATGGAGCCCTAAGGCTACTCCTAAATCTGTCACACAGCACGTGCTCCTTCCCTCAGCGCTTACATATTGATATTGTTGGGGGAGAAAAGAAAAAAAAAAACACCAAAAAAGCAGGCCTGGCTGTCCCTGTGGATCCCAGAGGAAATGGTTTTATGGGACTCTGGTGGATGCAGAAAATAACTTCCACTTAACGGCAGGCGCTGGCTCAGCGCTTGCTGGCCCGAGACAGATCAAACACTTCAGAGCAATTCCCAAGTTATTGGTCCTCCAGCTCAGAGGTTCCCAGCCAAATCTTTATCCTCTGCTCCTAAAAGCTGGTTCTACTTTAATATTGGGGAATAATATCCCTTAAAACATGCATTTATGAATGAGCAATACTTTCCTCACCTCCACACAAACCCGGCACCGGGCTGGAGTCCAGGATGCAGCAGCAGCATCTCCTGCACAAAAGGTGCTGAGTGGTGGTGCCCAGACCCCTCAGGTGCTTTGGGCATCAGATCCAGCCTGCCCCTGGACCTTTGCAAGCTGGGCACGGGAAAATCACCCAGCCATGAGGTTTGGTTAATGAGCACCTGTACAGTGGTTATGTGAGGACATTTTCAGTCCCTGTGACCCTTCATCCCTCATCATCCAACCAGCCTGTAGGGATGGGACTTCACCTCCCAGGCCAGCCAGGCTTGTGGATGGACACTGCAATTTCTGGGTGCAGCTTGGGTGGACTCTGCATTTTTGGGAAATGAAAGGGCGCTCAGGCTGGACGAGCCTCGGTGGCGAAAGCGTTGGCGCTTTGGGAAAGAGCAAGTGCAGCTCAGGGAAAGAAAAACAGCACAAGGTAAATGGAAAACTCTCACCCAGGGCTTTGCTAATCGGCACCAGCTGGTGCTCTGCTAATATTTTGATAAAGTCCTGTTTTCTCTCCAGAACAGAAATTTTACAGAGATTTTTTTTTCCCTCCCCCATCCCTTCCCTGCCCTCTCCTTCTGTCAGGGTTCTGGCATGGTGCAAAGGGGAACATGTGTAGCAGACTGAAATGCTGGATGAAAGGAGAGGAGGAGAAGAAGAGGAGGGTAAGAAATCCCTCACATCAAACCTGGATTGTACTCCCACTGTCCCCTTCTCCCTCCATCCCATCCCAGGCTCCCACAGCCTCCCTCTCTCAGCACTGAAGGGGAGCAGAGCACACGCCAACCTTGACCAAAGAGTGGAGGATTCTCCTTAAAAATCTGAGGAACCAATCCATTCCATATTCCATGCTGGATTGCTCTTCCCAGCCAATGCCTAGAGAAGCTCTGGAAAAGTTGCTGGGCTTGGTCATCCCAAAATCCAAGGAAGGGAGATTCCAGGTGTCAGACCCAAGGGAGATTTCAGGAATGCGTCAGTTTTATGCTGAATGAATGTGTGAGAAAAGGGAGGAAAAAAAGAAATTATGTCAATGTCAACAGATTGGATCTGGTGACCTGGGAGGTCTTTTCCAGCCTGAAGAATCCCATGATTCCAATGCCTCTCCCAGGGAGCATTGGGGGATTATTTTATTTATTTTATTTTTATTTTATTTAACCTGCTGTTGGATAATGAGGCAGATGTCCACACTGTGTCTTACTTTAGCTAGATCTAAACCAGAAACAAATTTATAAATGGGATGAATGAATGCGGGGAGTGTACCCTGATCCAGGATGTCTGATTAAAGCAAGAAAGAGCCCCTATATTTTTTTAATAAAATAAAATTTTTAAAAATAGAAAAAAAAAAAAGAAAAAAAAAAACCAAAACCAAAACATTTTATCATTTGAGGGAGCTGTTTTTTAGATGGAAAATGAGGATCCTCACACAAAGGAGGGATTCTCGGAACACAACAACGCCTGTAGGGAAGAGTAAACCATAGGTGAGAAAATAGAGCTGGAAACAGGCAAAACGCAGGAAAATGCAGGAAAATGCAGGAAAAGTGGTGGCTCTGCCTCCTAGTTTGGTCCCCCAGGGATGGGGAAAAGAAAAGCCTCTTGGGGAATGCTGAGTGTCTGGAGGAAAGATACACACTCAGATGCCTTTGAAAGTTCCAAGCAGTAATTCCAAGGTGGAACAGAGATCAGGCTCAGGAAAGGAGAGGGAGGAAACAAACGTGGGGTGAAGTGGAGCAACAGAGGCTGCTGGGGTGAAGATCAAAGGAGAAGGGCAGGTTCAAGGAGCCGGCTCTGGAGCCAGGGATGTCTCTGGTTGCCCTGGCCTTCCCTGCACAGGTGTCCCTCTGTTTGGACAGCTGTCCCTGCCCCCGGCCGCCCCGAGGGGTCGGTGCTGGTGGCTGGGAAGCTCCCGTGGCTCTCCAGGGCAGCCTGGACCCTGTGTGTGGTCAGGGTTCCTTCCTTCCTTCCCTCCCAAAGCCAGGGATTGAACAGAGCACAGCTGAGGAACTCGAAATGCTCCAGAAGGAAGAGAAGTGGGAGCTGGGAATTTGGCACTGTGGCTGCCCGGGGCACCAGCATCAATCAATAGGGACTTTTTTAATTTTTAAAGGAGAAATTAGGGATGTATCTGTACTTAAAGCCTGTCCCAAAAGCCTTCATCCTTTCTAAAGCTGAAAAGGCAACCAGAGCACCCCAGATGCCCTCAGCTCACTCCAGGGCAGCAAAAGCAGGAGAGAAAAGCCATCATTCTACAGGAGTGAAGGGTTGGTCCCCCCATTTGTCACCTCTGGCAGGCAGGGCTGGGGCTGCCATCTCAGGACACACATCTCACACTGGCTGCTCACCTTCCTGAAGGCCAGAGTCACCTTGTGATCCTCCTGAGCCCAGAGAGCAGCTAAGCTCGCGAGGCCACAGTGTCACTGTCTCAGACTCCTCTCGCTCTTTTCATTTCCCTCAGCACTTTGCCCTGCCCTCAAGTCTTTACTTCACTTGTTGGGTTTGGCACCTCTTTTGTACTATTTCTGGAGGAGTTTGGAACACGTTTCCGACTTTGGCCATCTTCTTCCTATAATTATTAATAATACTTTTCCTTCCAGACACTGGCCCTGTTCCCACGTTGGCTGCAAGGCTTCGATCATCATTTAATTCAGCCTTCCTCTCTTTCCAGGAGCACCTTCTCACAGCACTGTTAATGAGGTAAATCCATGGAAAATAAAAACTTGGGTACCCAGGGGTTGGGATTTACAGAAAGCATCTTGAAATACACCCCTGAGTAGGTTTTGTCCTATAAATGCTTCCTCTCCTCTTCCATGTGCCTGGTAGGGCACAGAGAGATCCCTAACGACTCAGAAAGGTTAAAATGCAATCTTTCTCCCTCAAAAGCTGGGATCTGGCAGCCTCCTGCAGTGGGGTATCCATGTTTGAGCACGAGGGATCTCTTGGCTGGATCCCCCTTCCCACATCTGGGACCAGCCAAGGGTTCACCTTTGGAGCCCCAGGAACCAAGAGAGGTTCCAGCAAGGAAAGAAGAGGAGAACACAGGGAGAACCCCAGCATCTCAGAAGGGTTAAAATACAATTTTTACTCCCTGAAATGCTGGGATCTGGCAGCCTCTAGAGTGGGACATCCATGTTAGAGCAAGAAGGGTCTCCTGAACAAGCCTCCCCCATTTGGGACCAGCCCAGGGTTCCCTTTTGGAGCCCCAGGAACCAAGGGAAGACCTGAGGAAAAAAAAGGAAGGGACAAAGGAAAGAAACAGGAAAAAGAGTCTGGAAGAAGCAATAGGTATTCCTGAGCCTGACAGATATTCCTTCTCCTCTGTGGTACTGGCACTCTGTCTCCTCTCCTTCAAACCTGAGACTGTGCAACATTCCCAACCCACATCCCTCCCTCAGTTCCCCAGAACTCCCCACCTTCCCTCCTTCCAGACCTCCACCTTTTCTCCTGCCTGTGTGTGTGTCCTTACACAAAATTAGCAAGCAGCATCGTGGGGAAAAATCCTAAACCATTTTAAAGGGATTGATGGGAAAATAATTTCCTTGCCAAAGGAGCACAAGCCAAGTGATGTTATTCCCAACAGGCTTCCCAGAGGCAGGAAAGTGCTTTCAGCAATGAAATAACACAGCCTGTGTTGGGACCCCCTCCCACCTTCCCTGGATCGAGCAGCACAATGATATCTTAAGGCACCACTGGGTTTTCCAATAATAAAACAAGGAAAACCTTCATTTTGGGCACCTGGGGTCTGACACAAGGCAGGCTCCTGCCTCCACAGAAAGGCAGCACAGCGCAACTGGGTGAAAATTCCTTTATTTGTTTGAGTTTGATATTCCTGCCTGCTCTGCCAGAAGCTTTCCTTGCCCTCCACAGGCTTGCACTGCACAGCAAGTGTTGCTACACAGGACATCAATTAAACAATCCGAAGGGATTTATCCCACTGAGTGAAAACAAGATGAAATTCAGGTTGTTTCCCACTTGAGCTCAAAATGAAGCAAATTTTGCCTCCTCTTTGGGGTGAAACTGAAGCACAATGAAAAACCTGGGGGGGCAAGGAAAAGGAAACCAGGTAAGCAGGGTGGGTTTTTTCCTGAACTCACGTCACCCCAAACCACATAAACCAAACACTGAACTCAGGGCTGAGCTTTAACGTGGCTCCAGCCACATGCAATTAGCCCAATTAAATGAATTTTTTTAAGGCCCTCTTAGGTCCTGCCAGCATTTTAAGTGGGAGCAAACTTGCTTTGCCAGCAGATGTTGCCATTTTTGCAGCAGGGCTGGATTTTGGGGCCGCGTTCTCGGAAAAGTTGCGTGCTCAGGCCATGAGGAAAGGCAGGGAAAAGGTTCCCTGTCAAGATGAAATACATTAAAAAAAGCTCACATGCTTCCCTGATCGTGCTGTGCCAGGCATCAGGGAATGCGACCAGCTGAAATTGCCTCCCAAAAAATAAAAGCAAGGGGGTGGTGGGACTGCTGGAACCCAGGATTATTGAAAAAGAAAACAAAACCTGGAAACATTCGCCGAACGAAACCAGATTTTGGTGATTATTTTGTAATTATTCATGGTTGAAGGGACAGGAAAAAAAATTCAGGATTTAAATGGGCTTGTTTGTTTGTTTGTTTGAGTCCAAATGCTAATGGTGATGGTTAATGGGAATAAAGATAAAAAAAGGAGAAGAAATGTGTATAATTTGCATGCAGTGCATTAGTTCCCAAGTCAACCAGCAAAACCGGGCTTATCACTGTGGGCCCTGTGTGGATTTTATTCCTAAATCTGTCTTTCAAATCCTGGGTGCTGTCCAGGAATTACTCTAATAAAAAAAAAATTTAAAAGATATCCTGGAGGTTTAGGAAATACATTTCCCCAGACACCACACTCCATCAATGATGCTGGCATGAAAAACAAGGGGAAAAAACCCATTTCTTTCTCATTTTTTGTAAGTAAATCGATTTGAGAATGATTCTGGGCTGCTGTGAAATGGCTCTGTGCCCCTTGGAAGTTCTGCCTTCAATCTGAAAGGGATCTCAGGAGTCCAGGAGTGCTGGTGAGCAACAGAACTGGTGGCTTGACAAGCCCAAGGCAGGATGTGAGGACTCAAGGTTCCCCTCATGCTCCCTGGCATCCTTGTCTGCTGTCTGTGGATATCCAAGGAAAATTATTCTGCAGACTCCCAAAGCTGGGAGATGCTGCTGCCCTTCAGGACAAACCAGCAGGACTGCACACACCGAACACAGAATCCCAGAGTGGTTTGGGATGGAAGGGACCTTAAAGCTCATCCCATCCCACCCCTGCCATGGCAGGGACACCTTCCACTGTCCCAGGCTACTCCCAGCCCCAGTGTCCAACCTGGCCTTGGACACTCCCAGGGATCCAGGGCCTGCCCACCCTCACAGCGAGGAATTCCTTCCCAATATCCCATCCATCCCTGCTCTCTGGCAGTGGGAAGCCATTCCCTGTGTCCTGACACTCGAGGCCTTTGTCCAAAGCCCCCCTCCATGGTCAACAACAAAAGGTCAACAACAAAACCATCAGCTCAGACAATTGTCCTGATGGCTGGGGAGGTGACAGATCTTCCCAATGTCCATCAGTGATTTAGGAACACACATTCCCCTGACACCTCAGACATTTAAGGACCTCTGAAAGTGCCCAAGCAGGAATGGAAAAGCCCAAATTCTCTCTTCTCCTCAGAGCGTGGCCTTGCACCCGCTCAGACCGAGACCTCACAAAGTCCCAGATGTGATGTCCCAGACATCCCGAATGGTGGCACAGCCATTCCTGCCCTCTCTTGGCTCCTGGAAGAGCAGCCACTGCCTGAGGCAGTTCCTGTTTCCTGTTGGAAGCAGCCCTAGCCATGAAAAAACACCAGGCGTGGGCGCTGAAACATCCAAGCTGAGACTTTTTGGGTTCCTTCCTGAAGATGGGAGCGCCGTGCATGGAGCTGCCCTGGGTTACTCCAGACAGATGTGCCAGAGGTCCCGGATCCTTCTGGAGCAGCGCTGGGAGACTTGGCAGCCCAGCTCACCAGCCCTAAAGTGGTGACATCTTTGAGCAATTCACTCCAGTCTGGGATGTCTGGAGCATTTTTTCCGTCCTGAGACCTCGTCCTGGCCCCTGCAGATTGAACTTGGAGAGGGCAGTGTCCTGCTCCTGCAGTGTGGTGGGAGAGAGAGCTGGGAGTGCAGCCACAGCCAGAGACAAGGGACCATCTCCTGTGAGGAAGGACAAATAGGCATGGGGAATCATCTTTGCAGACATGGCCATGAAATCCTCTTTCCTGAGGAAGGAAGGAAAAGGACAGTTTTGGGGGAAAGGCTGAAGGAGCCTCCTGGGATGGCAGGTGCTGACCACAGGAGCAGCAGCATCCTCTTTTGTTCCTGCCCAGGGGACAGGGCTTGCCTGCTGCACCAGGGATGCTCCGTTCTTCCAAAGGGATCCAGACCCACCTAGTGATCCTGGCTGGAGGGAAAGATTCTGTTCAGGCCCATTCTGACTGGGGCACTTTAACAAACTTCACCTTGCAGCTGCCAGCAGGCACTGGCATTAGCTAGATTTATAGCCAAGCTTTATCTGTTGCCTGCAATTCTAATTTGTGGCTCATAGGCCATAAAATTCCAAGTTTTCCAGGCAGGGGGAAAAAAAAAAGTGACGATTGACTGTTACTGCTGCCTCTCTTTTTTTTTTCTTCTTTTTTTTTCCACTGGAGCTGTTCCTTATGCAGTGTAACCAAATGGTAACCAAATAGACTCTCTAATGGCCAGCACTGTTTATTCCAAAACAGTATGGATTTTCCATTTGTGATTCAAAAACCATAGGGTGTCACTTTCCCTGCTTGGCATGAAACAAGGTCAAGCTTTGAGGATGCAGAGAGGATCCTGAGGAAAACTGTCCCTGCCTGATGGAGAATCCCTGAGAACCACCTTTCACTGTGGTTGAATGATGGATTTTTTAAAAGCATCTCCAGCCTAAGCTGCAAACCAGCCGTTGGTTTCCCAAAGTGAGTATTTATTAGACTCTGCACAGCTCAATGCTTTTTATTCCCACTTAAAAATCCATTTTTCTTGGTCAAGCTTCCATTTACACTGGAAATGGGATTTTGAAATGAATTTGAAATCAATAGCACCCAGCCCACCACATGCCAGGGATGCTTCAGGGATTTGGGCTGGGATTTCCAGGAAGGTGTGGAGCGATGCAAATGAAGGCTCGGGAGAGAAGAGCCAGGTGGGATCAGATCCTTCCCCAGCAACACAGGAAAGACCCTGCAGAAAGGACAACCTCAGCAGGAGCAAGAAAGATTTGGGGAAGCTTTTTTTGTGAGGAGCACCAAGAACGGGAATAAAATGCACGACAAGAGGGTGGGGCTCCTGGGAAGGAGGCTCAGAGCACATCCCTGGGAATAGGTTAGACCAGGAACAGGGCGAGCACGCGGGACAGCCCTGGGCTGGGCTGGGCTGGGCAGAAGAACAGAGTCCAGCCCAGGCACAACTCAAGGGACCACAAAGCATTTTGGCAAGCAGAGCCTCCCCGGGAGCCAAAGGGCAGAGCAGGGAAGCTTCCTCGCAGGCCAATTACCTCTGCAGGAATCTGAAAGATATTCCCATTGCCTGCGAAGCTGCACGCCAAGTCTGGTGTTTGTTTGTGTCTGTGTTTATTTCTCAGAGCGTTTCTTTCCCTGCACCCCAGGGAACCGGCTGGATGCAAGCTCTGGCCTTCTCATGGAATAAGAATTAACTCCTGGATCTTGGCAGCACCAGCAAGAGACCGGCTCCTGCTGAGTTGCAGCCTGACACGAGTCCCATGAGCCACAACATACCCAAAAAATCAAGTTCTGCCTGTCCCTCATCTGCCTGGAGACCCCAAAAGCCCAGGGCCCCTCTGTCCCCTGGTTCTGTGCTGCAGTGTGGGGCTCTCAGCGCCACTCCGGCACCTGCTGTGTCCAGGCCACTCAGAACTTCAAGTGCCCACAATCCACGGCTCCTTGTCAACTTTGCAGGTGAACAGAGGGGCAAAAGTCAAGAGTGAAATGTGCAGCAATAAAGTTTGCCCAGGTCCAGTATCTCACTGGGCTTTGGAAGTCCTGAACCAATTAAAATCTCCTGGTACAAACTGGTTTTGCTTCTCCAGCGGGCGACGTCACCTTGCACGAAGGGAGGCTCTGACCCATCCTTAGAGCAGCTTCTTCTGCTGTTAGGAGAGGGTGAGTAAGAGCTGAAACACGTGGGAGCTTCATCATTTGGGGCCATTTGGTGAAAAATCCTCTCTCCCTGTCCCCAGCGGAGCTAAACCAACGTCAGTGCTCGGCAGCTGCAGGGAAATGAATCGCTGGGTTGGACTTCCCGCATGCTGGGGTGAATCACAGCTACCAGACGTGGCACTCATCCACGGCAACCAGCTCGGACTCGGGGAGTCTGGGCACAGAGATGTGACGGAAAAACCCTGAGTTCAAGGAGAAAATGGGCCTGGCTGCGCCCAGGCTTGGATGTTCCCATGGGATCCGAGCCATGTCAAGCTGGAGAGCTCATTGCTCCATCCCCTGTGTGGGATGCAGAGGAGGCCAAGAGGCAGCTTCGGACACTGGGAAGGCAAAATGCTGATGCACTGATGGAGTCACCTGCACAGGGACATCGGGAATCCCATCAGGAGGAGGGAGCCGAGGGCCTGACCCCTGAGCAATACTCTGGGCTGTGGAACCAGCTCCATCTGGGAGGAGTGGTGGTCTCAGGAAGCCCATGAGATCCATCTGATTTGTAATCTAATCCCCCGATGACATTCATGGCATGGGAACTGTTTTCCATGGAAACCTATCTGCAGGAGGACATTCATGCCAGATGCCTTGATTTAATCAGCCTATGCAATATCCTCAGTTACGTTCCAACATCTGACCCCTGCTAACCAGATCGGGTACTTCAAAGCGGGGAGAGCATTTTTCATGCCAGGGAAAAAGAACCATGGTATTTCTAGAGCTGGAAGGGATCCACAGGGATCACCAAGTCCAGCTCCTGGCCCTGCATAGGACACCCCCAACAATCCCACCCTGTGCATCCCTGAGAGCATTGTCCAAATGCTCCTGGAGCTCTGGCAGCCTGGGGCTGTGCCATTCCCTGGGAGCCTGGGCAGTGCCAGCACTCTCTGGGGGAAGAGTTTTTCCTTTAGCTGGATGGACACCATCATTGGGAACCAAAGCGAAAGTCCAGCCAAGGCTTTCCAGTGAATTCTGTGCTGGTTCAGAGTGGACATGATGCATTCTCACCATGACTCGGTGGCATTTTGAATGCTCTCTTGTGGGAACCAAGCGCAAACCTGCAGCTGTTCACAGCAGCACAGAGTTCCAGAAGTCTGAATGTACAAATAATATCTAATTCTCCTAATTTTTGTCTTTGGATAGCACAGAAATATGGATTTATGTTTACCTGCACCTTTTGGCCTCTCTTGATGCACAGACACATCCACAGAGGGAAGAGAGGAACAAGGTTCCCAGCAATGGGCACAATAAAACTTCCTGGCCTTGTTTGCATTGGCACAACGGCTTCTGCTGACATCTCTGCATCCTTCACGGTTCACGAGGCATGAAATATCCCGGGTTATCACTGAGCTGAAAGGTGATGGATCCAGCCCAAAGATTGCTGAACACCCAGCAAGAGGGACCAGACACTGTCTCAGGCTGCTGGGTTAAAAATAGCTCTCAATTGTCAGATCTCAGAGCTGGCCCCAGCTCGGCTGGAGTGATGGCCCATGGTAAGGGGGGAGGCCAGATGGGCTGGAAGGGACCTTCCCTCTGGGATTCCATAATGCCTCTGCTTGGAGAAAGTTTGCACTAATGGAGGTTGGTAATTGAAGGACCTGATACTAAATGGAACTCAGGATAGCTGGGAATTTCTGCTTGCCTAATGGTATTTATAAGATTTATTGGTTGCTTGGATGAAGGTAAAGCCTTGAACACCTTCAGACAACAGTCTTACAATCTATCTATTACAAAACCAAATTCCTTTCCAGCTCAGTAAGATGGACCTGGAGGTGAATGTCCAGGTGCCACAGGCACTTTCCAGTGCTCCAGGGTGCTCCAAGCCCTGTCCAGCCTGCCCTTGGACACATCAGGGATGAGGCAGCAACAGCTTCTCTGAGCAACCTCAGGGCCTCCCCAGCCTCACAGGGAAGAATTCCTTCCCAATATCCTATCTATCCCTGTTCCCTGGCAGTGGGAAGCCATTCCCCCCTGTGCTGTAACTCCAGGTCCCTGTAAACACTCCTTGTGTAAAGATAGGATCAAAAGGATAAAACTTCCAGAAGCTGCTCCCACACTGATATAAAATGCCCAAGAGCTAAAATTATCCCCCCAAGAAATTTTTGGTAAAAACTGCTTCTTGTGGGAAGTGAAACAAGGGGTGAACCCATGAATACATTCCAACTGCAAACAAAAGCAGGCTCAGAAACACTCACCAAACAATCCAGCCCACTCCATGTGCCTCCTAAATCTCCCATGCCTCCAACGGGTACCACAGGCTCACAATGCCGTGAGTGACACCACAACGAGGGGCTAACAGCACTCAGTGCTCTAAAAGCTATTTCTTAATTTAACTTCCAATTTATGGAGGCATTTTACCATCCTTCAACTCTCATTTTCTCTGAGGAAACACAGGCCCTGCTTTGCGAAATGTTAAAATAAATGGATGTCGCCAAATTATTAAAATGAAAGGCAAGTGCAGGGTTGGCCAAGCAGATCATGGCTGGAGCCCAGCTTCCCAAATTCCCTGAGTAGCTTTCAGCTGATTGTGGAAAGGCGCCATCAGCGGGAATGCCGTGTCTGCAAGCATCACCTCACCCTGGTATGTTTGGAAAGCTCCTGGACAGCCTGTGCCACGGGGAGGGGAGCGTGCACAGATCGTCCATCATCCTGATGCCTTGGGGGGGAATGGCTGGAGCCATAAATCAACAAAGCTCTCCTGCTCCATCCTACCCATCCTGCCTTCATTTATCTCTCCGTGCTGGATCGTGAAATCACAGAGCGCTTTGGGTTGGAAAAGGTCTTAAAACCCGTCCTGTTCCACGCCCTGCCATGAGCAGGGACACTTCCACGAGGCTGCTCCAAGCCCTGTCCAGCCTGGCTCGTCTCACCTTGGAGTTGTTAGACCCTTTTTAGGAGCAAGGCCATGGTGGCACACGTGGACTCCTGGCCAGGCACGCTGGGGCTGGCTGAGTTTCTGCTGGAAAGCTGCGCCGTGCCTCTCACAAACACCAGATGCTCCAGGCCGGGGAAACAAAGAGCACTTTCTGTAAACAACAGCACACTGCAGCCCTCTCCCAGGCACGAACAATGGGAACCAGCAAAACAAGTGACAAGAGGTGGAAAACAAAGCAGCGCATGTGGGCTGGGGGGAGAAGTGCAGGATGCAGAGGGAAAAATGGGAAAGGTGCTGGATGCAGACGGAAAAATGGGAAAAGTGCTGGATACAGGTGGGAGAATGGGAAAGGTGCTGGATGCAGGTGGGAGAATGGGAAAGGTGCTGGATGCAGGTGGGAGAATGGGAAAGGTGCTGGATGCAGGTGGGAGAATGGGAAAGGTGCTGGATGCAGGTTTGGGAATGAGCTCCCTGGGGGCTGCAGCCTCCTGTCACTGTGCAGGGCTGGGGAGGGATTGGGCAGCCACTGTCCTCTCCAAGAAATCCCAGAAAGTTTGGGTGGAAAGGGACCTTAAAACCCATCCCATTCCATCCCCTGTCATGAGTAGGGACAACTTCCACCATCCCAGGCTGCTCCAAGCCCTGTCAAACCCAGACTGGAACAATTCCAGGGATGGGGCAGCCAGAACCTTTTCCTTCTTCTTCTTCCACAACCCTCTTCTTTCTTTTTCTTCAGGGTTGCAAATTGCAGAGGTCACACAGAGCTCTTCTGGGAAGGAAGACAAGGCTGGAGGAGCTGATGTGGAACAACAACAATAAAAAGTCAAATAACTTGGGGCTTCCCTAGCAGTGCCTGGGGAATGGGAACAACAGATCCTAGAGGAAATGCTTTGAGACTGCCAGAGATTTGGTCAGCTCTCATAGCCCAGAGTGAATATTTGGGCATCACACAGTGCAAGAAGAAATATTTTCCTCGCTGCTGCAGATCTTAGAATGAGATAAACGAGCGTGAGTAACAAGGAACATGTTGCAATGCTGTTACAAAAGCAAGGACAGGCTCTCAGGTGAGTCTGTCACACAGGAAATTCAGTGAGAGGGGACCAGAAACCCCAGCTTGTCTGTCCTGGAGGGCACAGGTAAATAAAAAGCAATTCCTTTAAACAATTCCACATTTATTGCCCCCAAACTGGTAGCTCAGACACACAGATCTCTCTTGTTTGAGGATAAATCTGCAGTTCCAAGCTGCAGCTCAGAGATGTTGTCACTGACTTGTGGGTACCAATTTGGGGTAGCCTGGGGGGAGATGCATGAAGAGGCAGGAGGGAGACACTCCAAATTAGAAGAGTATCGAGGCTGGAAGTGTTAAAATTTAAGATTAGGGCTTGTTTGGCTTTGTTTTTCATCACCATAATTCCAGACCATTCGATCCTTTTCTTCCAATTCAGGAAAAATTCTGGTTTTGCCTTCAGAGGAAGCACTGGCACCAGATCAGACAAACATCTCCCAAGTGAAAAAAGCAGGAATCCTAAAAAAGGGACTGTGCCCTTGCCTGGAGGCAGCTGCATGGACTAAATCCTCAGGTACACATGCTAATCCTCAGGAAAAACAGAGCAAGCAGCAGAAACTCTCGCTGCTCAAGCTTGAAGGGAGTTTTCCAGTGAAAATGCCACAAAATAAAAAAAGCTAAAAAATATTTTGAGGAATTACATCTACTTGCATGCCAAGACCAACTGAGGAGCTGCATTTCCAGAGGGACCAAGGGAGCAAGAGCAGAAATGAGAGGTCTAAAGAGCCCTCTTCAGCCCGGTGTGAAGATGGAAAAAATTCAGGATGCTCTGAACATGGCCCAGGAGGGGCAAGGCAGGAGGTGCCACCGGCGCTGTCCCTGTAACCCCCAGGCAGGGACCGCGGTTCTCCGGCCCCCTCCAGTGGCTACAGCACAGGGAGAGGCCGGCAGGATCCAGGCTTTCCCAAATCCAGAGCCATCCTGCTCTTTATTGGGCAGCAGGTGGATCCAGGCTCGCCACAGGTACCTCCCACCTGCCCTCAGGTCTGATCCTGCTGCTGTCCCAAACCATTTCGACCCTGTGAAAAGGCAACAGGCACTAATGGGCACTTGTGGAAGTGGCATTTTGTCCCCTCTGTTGTGTCCTGTCACAGTTCTCTTCACTGGAAGACGAAGGGCTAAAAAGGTACTGTGACTCAAGTTGGGGTAAAAAGGGCTTTACTTGACTTCGGGGATTGAAAAACAAGAGACAAACAAACAAACCAAGCTCCAAAACCAACCAAAAAAACCCACTTCAACCCAACAGATGCCTTTCCCCCACCCTTTGAGCAGGATGATATTTGGATCCCAGCTATATCCCAGATATTTGGATGAGCAGGAAATGGTATTTGGATCCCAGCTACCAGCATCCCATGCCCTGGAAATCCTCCCCGAGCAACAAAGACAAGAAAGCCAACATGAAAGGACATCTTTGGAGCAGCCTGGCTGATTTCAGACCTGGTTTGGCTCTTCAAGCATTTGCCAAATCTTCTTATCCTGCCCATTCAAGCTTCCAGCAAGGCCAGGCCACACACACTTTATATATACTGCACAAATATAATGGTCATTTTTCAATGGATGGGATGTACACTGCAGGAATGTTTATTTTCCCACCCATAGCTTCACAAATCTCAATTTTTACTCGCATTTTCTGAGCACACCTCATGGACAACATGGGAAAAAACACCTTTACAAAAGGGAATGCTTTGCTGCATAGGAGGGAATGGTGAAGTCCAAGCTAAGGCAAAAAGAAATGCTGTTTATATAATGTGAAAGGACAGAAATGCATGAATTATTGAGATTTCATACTGGAAGACTATTGTTTCCTGGGTTTAAAAGGAGAGGGTAAGGCAGAGGATGCAGGCTTTTGCCATATAGGACATGACAATGAAGTCTATGAATATCCTGAATCTATTTCAAGATTATTATCTCTCTACAGTGAAAATTCCAAATTCTCTGTGTATTAAACCAGCTCAGCAAAGCTGGGTTTGAGTAGCCTCAGCAACCAGTCTCCACAGGGACCTCATTCCAACAGAATCCTGTGCACTTACAGCTTAATTTCATGTGAGTTGTCCCCAGGCTGGACTCGTTCCAGGCCCTCAAGCCAAAGGTTTGGTCTTTTCCAGAGGCAAAGTCCCTCAGTGAAGATGGAAGTTGGATGGATGATCCAGGCACTCCAAAGCCTTGATTCTGCACATCTCCAAGGCACTGATGAACCTCAGGCTGGTTTGCTGCTGGGCTGGGAGATACATCCTTAGACCTGGAGAGATCCATGCTCAGGGGAATCCTTTGGATGGGATCTCTAATTAACGTTAACAGGCTCAGCTTTAATTACAGACCAGACTTACATCAAGCACGGAGTTGAGCCCATTCTCTCAACTTCTCTGACATTCCCACTGAGGCATTTCACTGCACCTTATTCCAGGTGGAACCACCATCCAGAGGGGGGCTGAGCACAGGAACAGGGAATGGTCCCAGCCCCAGGCTGCCAGAGCCCAAGGAACATTTGAACAATGCTCTCAGGGGTGCACAGGGTGGGATTGTTGGGCTGTCTGTGCAGGGCCAGGAGCTGGACTGATGATCCTTGTGGGTCCTTCCAGCTCTCCCATCCATCCTACCACCTTTACCCCAGCTGGAGGTCCCATTTACAAACCAACTAAAAATCCTCAGGGAAAAACCAACCC
Organism: Pyrgilauda ruficollis; assembly: GCF_017590135.1. Classification (NCBI taxonomy): domain Eukaryota; kingdom Metazoa; phylum Chordata; class Aves; order Passeriformes; family Passeridae; genus Pyrgilauda; species Pyrgilauda ruficollis. The sequence continues at coordinate 523,964 of NW_024518207.1, forward strand.
CAAAAACTGTTCCCGTGGCACTTTCTCAACACAGTCCATCTCATTTTCTGCCTCCCCATACTGGAGCTCAGGAGCATGGTGAGCTCCTGCAAACCATTATGGATCCCCCAGCAAGGTGCCAAGAGGCTTTACAACCTGTTTGCATCTCCCAGGCATGTTCACACCTCTATAAAGCCAGTGCATGACTCGCTGCCAGCGCCAGGAAAACCAAAACCAGCTGCAGGCCTGGGAAGGGAACGGTGCAGAACTGCCCCTCCTCACCTGCCCACAGCTCCACGTCCCCTGCACCTCACCTGGAGAAGGTCTCGAAATATCCTCTGCTTTGGTTTGCTTTTGCATTTATTTATGCCTCTGGGAAAAGAACGTTTTGGGACCAGTGTTGAGGCCTATGAGGTAAACCCATAGGGTCCAGGGACAGGGCTCGGAGCAACCTGGGATAGTGGAAGGTGTCCCTGCCCATGGCAAGGGCTTGGAGGTGGGCTTTAAGGTCCTTCCCAACCCAGACCAAGGTGGGATTCTCTGGTCTTTAAGGTCACATCTGGAAAATTACCTTTGCCAGCCGAATGAGCACGGGAAGAAGAGCTAGCAAAGAAAAATCATCCAAAAAATTAAACTTATAACACAGTGACTTTACTTGAATCGGAAAAGTTAAAGCAAGTACCATTTATCACCTGAGATTTTTCCCAAGATCCTGAGGCACCATCACCTCTACCTTTCTAAAGTTTTGACAACAATTCCTCTGCAGTGAGCATGACTGGCTGACCCTGAGATCCCAACAAAAGGCCGCTGACTCCCTGTAGAATGACTCTCCTGGGAGTTTTGGCATGAAGAGGCACTGGAAGTCAATGGAGCCCAGGCTGCTGGATGCAACACTACGATTAGAAGCACAAAATCTCCCAACTCCTCAAAATAAACCCCTTTTTCCTCCCTTTTGCACAATGCAAACAAAACAGACCTGTTTCGTGGATCTGGGTGAGTTTTCTCTGGTTTACCACGGCATATGAAGTAAAATGTAGGTAGGAACTTCTGGGTTTATGTGCTGTGATGGGAAAAATAGTAAAGTAGGGACACTTTCCCCACACAGAAATGCCACAGAGACCCGAGGTGTGTGTGCGACACAGATCAGTAACAGAGGTTATGCATTTGCCAACAGCTACAGGATATATTGTATTTGCTCCAGCAACACCCACACACGTTTAGCAGCCTCTCCCCAAGGAGATAAGACACTGAATCACTGCACCCTAAATCTGGAGGAGAAAAAAAATCCACAGGAGCTGGGAATTATGTGCACTCCATGAAGGAAAAAGAGGCAGGATTGGCACCTGGCTCTGTCAGGGCACTCATTTACCAAGTCAAACTGTCCCCAAAAGCAGCCAGCCACCCTTTAACTGTGTTCGTGGAGTAAAAATTGTTTAATGGGGTCTGGGATGGGAAGGCTGGGGATCAGATCCAGGCGGGATTTACCAAGGATTCTCCGCACAGCTATGCGGCACAGAGACAAGAGGCTCCGGGCGCGGCCTGCAAGGAAAAACACAGGGAAGGATTACTGGAGAAACAGAGCGGGAGAACAGCAGCACGGAGACAGGGCAGGAGAGCCGAGTGTGCACAAATCCTGCCTCCTGAGGAGGTCAAACCTCCTGGGCTTGGAGCAGATTTCCAAGCACATGGGCAGGCTGGAAGGCAGGATGGGCTGGAAACCATGGAAGCCATCACTGCCAAGCCCACAGCAGGACCTGAGGGAGTGGCTGGAGCTGTGCCAGGGGGTTTAGGTTGGATTTCAGGAAAAGGTTCTTCCCTCAGAGGGTGTTGGGCACTGCCCAAGCTCCCCAGGGAATGGGCACAGCCTCAAGGCTGCCAGAGCTCCAGGAGGGTTTGGACAACACTCTCAGGGATGCACAGGGTGGGATTGTTGGGGGGTCTGTGCAGGGCCAGGGGTTGGACTGGATGATCCCTGTGGATCCCTTCCAACTCCACAGTTCTATTTGGATCATTTTAAAATTATGTCAACAGCACTGATGGCCAGCTCAGGCCTTATCCCAACTTTCTTTTGAGCGCTTCCTTTGAGTCCATGGAGAGCTCTTCCAGCACAGGGACAACAGGATGGTGGTGCCCATGTTGATTCAGGAACTGGAACTCCATGGCATCACTCCATTATCCCATATGGTCCGCCTGAGGAGTCCCGTTTGCCTCCTAAACCCAAGCCTAATGGAACTCCAGCTTATGTGAGCCTCGCTCCTCAGAATCCCAGGCAGGCTTGAAAACCAGGCCCATGCAAAGATGAGTAACCTGGGGATGTGAATTGTATCCCACAGCCTGAATCCCTTTAAATTTCTCCGGAGCTCAAGAGGGAAACCCCACTTCCATCCCTGGTGCAAAGCTGTGGCCTTCACCAGGTGAGTTTCCGAGGTGCTGCGCTTTTCCCCACCTTTTTTCGTCTCCATCTGAGCTTCCTCCTGCCCCTTTTTACCACTGTTTGTGGCTTTCCTTCCCAACCAGATTGAACTCCATCCTGGGTCCAGAGCCCAGGGTCACACAGGAACAGCAGGGACACACCTGTGTGGCTCTAGAGAACTGGATGCCACTGGTGATCCACAGCTCAGATAGGACCCTTATGCCTAGTCTACATGAGTGGGCAATGGAAAAGAGCTGGGAGAGATGAAAAAGGTGGAGTAAAAGACTTTGGTTAGTTACTTTAGCCCAACAACAGGGGTTTGGCTGCTGAAGGACTCAAGAGGGGAAAACACCGTGTGAAGGCACAAAATGCAACAGGGGAAAAGCAGGGAGCGGAGAAGTCATTAATGCTTTGTCTGCCAGCTCGTTAGACCCCGTTATCCAATTGCTGACGGTCCTTGAACACAGCAACATTCACCCCACCAGCTCAGCAGCACCTTCACTTCCAAAGAACCCCTCCCAAGTGCTCTCCCAAGGACCCAAACCCACTCACCCCTCGCTTCTTTGAACACCTCCAGCGCCTCGGCGTTCACCTTGACCCTCCCCGCGGCCTCGACTCCCAAGGCCTCCACCTTGACGAGGTTGAGATCCGCTCCAAAGTCAACGAGGAGGCGGACGAAGGCCGGCTCGCAGCCGTGCCGCAGGACGGCGTCCAGCACGCACACGGGCGAGCCCCGCGAGAAGCCCCGCACGTTGATGGGCCCGCAGCAGTTAAAATCCGGGTTGGCTCCCGCCTGGAGCAGCAGGCGGAAGCAGGGCAGGTTGTGGTAGGCAGCGCTGATGTACAGGGGACACACCACCAGCGTGGTCAGTGGCCGCGGCGCCTGGCCCGGCCCGCGGGATGCCAGCTGCTGGTTCACGTCCACGTCCGCGCCGTACCTGCTCCAGGGAGAGGGAGGGAAGGTTGGGAATGGCAAGGGAGGAGGTTGAAGGACATGTGTGGAGTGAGAACCTCTGGAACCTGCCCATCCCTACCCTGAGATGGGCCTGGCAGCGCTTCTGAGTGGGGACAACGCAGCGTGATCTCCCAGAAGCAAAGATGTTTCCTTGCCCACAACAGCCCAGGATTTGGAGAGAGGAGGAACAGCAACATCCTTGCCCTCCTGATGGATTGGGTTTGCATGGCCAGGTTTTGGTGGTGAGAGGCTACAGGGGTGGCTTCTTTCAGAAGCTTCCCGCATGTTGCTTCCCCTTCCTTGAGAAGGAGAGAGAGGTGGGGGAAGGTGTTTTTTAAGATTGACTCCACTTCTCCTTACCCTGCTCTGATTTTATTAGGAATAAATTAAATTTATACCCCCGAGTCTGTTTTGCCCATGATGGTATTTAGTGAGTGATCTCTCCCCTTCCTCATCTCCCCCAGTCCTTATCTCTCCCATTCCTTATCTCAACCCAGGAACTTTCAGCTGTATTTTCTCTCCTCTCGTGCCTTGGCACCAGGGATGGCTCAGCCCTGAGCCAGCACCACGTAATGCTGGATGCTAACGAGCTGCCTTGGGGAGCAGGGATGTTTCCAGATGACTCCAATGAAGAGAGATGCTGAAACAACTTCCCTACCAGGATAAAACAGGCCAAAAAAGCAACACGGGCGCTCGATCCCAAACAGCAGGGAAATGGAAACAGGGATCTGCACTCCACAGCGAAACATCCGTGACAAACCTGGCTCCCAAAGGAGCTGGAGGGGCTGGAATCTGCTGGGGATTCCCTCAGGCAGTGGGGACAGTAACTCCGTGTACCTCTCATGCAGCTTGGATGGGAAGAAGGAGGAAAACAACACAATCCCTAAGGAGTAGCTGGTTTTAATCCAAAGCCGTGTCCGTTCTACCCACAGAGGGAGAAAAGGTTCCTTCATCCAGCAGTCTCCCTCCCCAGATTGCGAATGGAGCACTCAGAGAACCAGGCTTTTCCTAGATAGCATGATATTCCTTTCAGGAGTTCATAAAACTAAGGAAAATACCCGGGGACAAATGCTACCTCAAAGGAGGCTCAGTTCTCGCTGAAACCAGCGGGGACCGCTCCCTATCCGGCAAATATTTAACAAATCCTGCAGTTCTGAGCACAGCAAGAGTCTCATTCCACTTAAGCACACCCAGAGCAAGGGCTGAGAGACTCCTCTCAGAGCTGCAAATGGCACAAAGTGTATTTTTCCCCTTAAAATTAGATTACACAAGCATTTGGACAGAGTTATCTGTGCTGCTCTGAGACTTCCACAGGGCTGTTGTAAGGCCACTGCCTCCTGAGCAGACAGCAGATCTCCATTTCAGTCCTTTCTTCCCCCATTATTACCACCCAAAGTCTCAGTAGAAGCCCTCAATTCAAAGCAAACCCCCAAATTCTACTTTTAGCAGGGTCAAACATGCACGTGAGGGACGGGAGTGATCTGGCAGCTCTCTTTTTCCCAGTTTTAGCCTGGCAAAAGGATCCTCTCATCCTTGCTACCCTCAGCTCCACTGCAGGTAGCAGTGGAGCCCACTACAGCATGAGCCCAAATTACAAGGAATGTCATTTATACCCTGGCATTAGAACACTAATTATTTCCAGCAGCCTCCCAGTAAAATGGATCCCCACTCCACAGCCATGTGTGGGTTTACTGCTCATGGATGGGATTTCACCTCTTGCTTGGTTCAGCACTTGCAGGAATGCTCAGAGATCCCAACAGTGCTACCACAGGATTTTCAAACCAGGTGATGTTTACACACCTGCAGCACACCTGACTGGGTTCAGGTTCTCTCAAAATATTCCCTCCTATCTCAGGAAAAGTGCCTTCCTCGTTGCACTCTTCCTGCCAAATCCTGTGGATCTAACATTTTAAAAATCCCTGCAACATAAAGGCTGCATTTTTCACTAAGTAACTCTGCACAGATCTCTGAAATCCCTACTCTGAGATATTTGAAATTTTGGGCAATCTGACAATTTGGTATTAGCTTAGCAGCCTTGGGAGAGACATTGCCTAATAAAAAGAGATTGGACAAACTCCAGTTAATTTTTAATCCTGAAAGTTGTCCAAAATCTTGCTTTTAATATTGCTGGTGAGGTATCCCAAGGAGCAAGACACATAAATCAAGGCATCAGCTCTCCCTGTGCTGCTGAAATACCATTTGCTACATTTCACCCTGCCTGGGTGGAGAGAGCAGGGGAGATTTTTGGGAATGCAGCGAGCTGAACCCTGTATCAACAATCCTGTGCTGATGGGAACATCCTCCTCTCAGCTTGTTGGGAAAGGAACGAGGAGGGGGGGATTATCTCCCCTTCTTCCTCCAAGCTGTACTTGCATGAAAATTCAAAAAAGGAAGAAAATCCCCGAGAATTTTGAATATTTTCCTATTCAAATCCTTTTGTTATGTTCTAGCATTTGAGGTCATCAAAAGGATTCCTTCAATTTTCTTCTCTTTTCACTATTTCTCCCTACAACCTACATTTTCCCATTATGATCCCTTATTATTTGGCAACCATGGCCCACATAGTTGTCCAGAACAATCCCTTGGACAGAAATCTTCCCATTTTAAAAGAAGGAATAATCAGGGCACGCCACAGAAGGAGCAATTCAAGTTCCCACAACCTCCTGCTACACCCTGAGCCCTGCTGGTGCTGGCAAGGGAGTTGCCTGAGGGAAAACCCAACACCCAGGGAAATTTTTGGGGGGAATCCACCTCCCTCCTAACTCCAGTCAGGGGCATGGTGGAAGTTGGGGGAATTGCAAGGTTTGGATCCGACTGGATGGCAGGCTCAGAACTGGAGACTCACTGGAACAGGTGGGAACAGCCCCGTAGCCGAGGCCAAGTGACGGGAAATCCTAAGACGTCCCTTTGGGCACCTCTCCACCCTGTCCTCTCCAGCCCAAGAGGTGTGGGAGGCTGCAGCCGGGCGAGGAGGGAAGGCATGCCAAGGGAGCAGGGAAAGGGAGAGGCAGCCCCGAGCTCTGACCTGATGAGCTCCTGCAGGATGTCGGCGCGCCCCACCCGTGCCGCGTGGTACACCGGCGTGCTGCGGTGGTGCCGGCTGCCGTTGGGATCAGCGCCGGCCTTCAGCAGGATCTTGGCACACTCCAGGTGCCCGTTGACCACGGCCACGTAGAGAGCTGTCTGCCCCTTGACGTCCACCAGGTCGATCTCGGCCCCCTTGCGCAGGAGGAAGTCGACGCAGGGCCCGTGGCCGGCGGTGGCGGCGATGCGCAGCGGGGTGCAGGGCAGCCACCCGCAGCACCACACCGACTTCTCGTTGATCCGGCTGTGGCGGGGGGACACGCGGTTAGAGCAGCCCCATTCCCTGCAGGAGGGTGCCCCCTGTGAGTCTGGGCACTGCCCGGGCTCCCCAGGGAATGGGCACGGCGCAAGGCTGCCATGGCTCAAGGAGGGTTTGGACAGTGCTGCCAGGGGTGCTCAGGGTGGGGTTGTTGGGGTGTCTGTGGGCTTGGACTGGATGATCCTTGTGGGTCCCTTCCACTCAGAATACGATTCTCTGATTTCTGGCACTTTTAGCAGCCCCAAAAAGCTGTCAATCGCCTGACAGATGCTGCCTGCACAGGTGAAGCAGAGCAGTGTTTGGATGGTGGGCTTCAGTTGTGCCATGGGCTGCACACCTGCACAAACCCTGCCTCAAAAATCACCTATAAAAAAACCAAAACAACTTCTCCCTTCTGCCCCTTCGTAAAGGGAGATGTCCCAAACTGGTAGCCCAGAGAAGCTATGCCTGCCCCATTCCTGGAAGTGTCCAAGTCCAGGCTGGACAGGGCTTGGAGCAACCTGGTCCAGTGGAAGGTGTTCCTGCCCGTTTCAGGGTTAGGATTAGGATGAGCTTTCAGGTCCATATCTACCTCCAAATTCAAAGACATCACTTCTCTGCTCACTCCATCACTTGTTGAATGGAGCTGTGGGTCCCACCCTCCTCTTCCTGTCAAACTCTGCTTTTTCCCACAAAAAACCCTCAGCCCAAGGGTCCCAAGAGCCCCAGCTGCCCAGGTAGCAGAGGGAAGGGTGGCTCATTCTCATTTTTTGCTGAAATAACACCTTTTTTTTTTTTTTTTTTTTTTTTTTTTGAGGCTGGGAAACATTTAGCACTCTAAGCAGATTTCTCCATGATGCAGGAAAATTAATTAACTATCCCCACAGTCACAGGGTTAGCACTGGGCAGATTTTGTAACATGGGGTGTTTCAGGTTTATAGTTGATTATAATCCCTTTTGTATGTTTTCCCCATTATCCGTAGGCTCCCGTTTTCCTGGTATCACATTCCTATCCTGATCTGAAAAGAGTTCATGCACAGCTACCACAGCCTCATGAGCAGCTGTGAAATCTGCCTCCTGGGAAACCAGGGGAATGATCTGGGGGAAAGGGGAGCATCCTGCCACCGTGACACCTCTCCCATAAAATCTCCCATCCCTGGAATTGTCCAAGGCCAGGCTGGACTTTGGGGCTTGGAGCAACCTGGGATAGCGGAAGGTGTCCCTTCCTGTGGCAGAAGGTGGGATAAGATGAGCTTTAAGGTCCCTTCCTACCCAAACCGTGCAATGAAAAAACCGGACGAGATGGGGGTCACCAAAAGGAGCACGCTGTGGAGACAGCGAGAACATCCTAGGAAACACCTCTCCCCAAAACCAGCGGGTGGGATGGGAGCCCCCAAAAGGTGCAGGCTGTGGGAACAGTGGGAAGAACACCCTGACACCTCTCACAAGAAAAAAGGCCGAGATGGGAGCCCCCAAAAGGCACAGCAGTGAGCACGGCGAGCGAAGCATCCTCCCTGACACCTCTCCCACAAAAACCCCCATCCCTGGAAGTTTCCCAGGCCAGGCAGGACGGGGCTTGGCGCACCCTGGGACAGCGGCAGGCGTCCCTGCCGATGGCAGCGGCGGGACTGGAAGCTCTTTAAGGTCGGAGGGGCCGTGTCCCAGGCTGCATGCCCACCTCTGGAAGCTCTCGTCCTGCAGCAGGCTGCGCAGCGTGGGCAGGTCCCCCACGAAGGCCGCGTCGTGCAGCCGGGTGTCCTCGCAGTGCTCCAGCGGGTGGTCGCAGAACTGCTCCCGCAGCCACTCCTTCAGGTTGCGACCTGCGCTGGAGAGAGGCACACGGCGGGGTGACAAAGGGCTGGCAGAGGGGGACAGTGACCCCGCTGTCCCCGGCACGGCCGCCCCGGGACCCCCCTGCCCACGGTACCTGCCCGGGGCGGGCGGGTCCCCGCCCTCCGCCATCGCGCCCCGCCGGCCCCGCTGCCTCGCCCTCCCTCGGGCCCTCCCTCAGCTCCTCCTTCCCGGCCTCCCTTCCCGGCCTGATTGGTCCCGGTTCGCTTCCTGCTCCCGTTAAGGTGGATCCTCCCCGCCGGCCCCGCGGCCTCTCCTCCCTCAGCCGCCCCGGGCCCGGCCGCTGGTTCTCCTCCGGGAGCTGCGGCTGCCGCCGCCTGCTGCGGGCACGCCGGAGCCAGGACAGCGGGCAGGGCTGGGACAGCTGCCCGCAGCTTTACGGGCTCCTGGTCTCCCCGTTTCTGGTCACTTTACCGGTCTTATCTCGGTTTTCCCGCAGCGCAGCTTCCGGGATCTTCACTTGGAAGGGATCCATAAGAATCCTCCAGTGTAACCCTGCACAGACAGCCCAACAATCCCACCCTGTGCCCCCCTGAGAGCATTGTCCAAATGTTCCTTGGGCTCTGGCAGCCTGGGGCTGTGCCCTTTCCCTGGGGGAGTCTGGGCAGTGCCAGCACTCTCTGGGGGAAGAAACTTTTCCTGATATCCCACCTGACCCTGCCCTGACACAGCTCCAGCCACTCCCTCAGGTGCTGTCCCTGTCACAGAGAGCAGAGATTGGAGCTGTCCCTTGGGAGGAAGCTGCCAGCCATGCTGAGACCTCCTTTTCCTCTTCTCCAGCTGAACAAACCCAGTGCCCTCAGCTGTTCCTCATCCCTTTACCATCTTCATTCTCTCTATTCCCTTCACCATCTTTGTGACATTTCTTTGAACACTCTCTAACAGCTTTATATCCTCATTATCGCTCTACAAGCGTTTAAAACACACCCTCAGCTTCTAAGTGCACATTTTCGAGTCTCCAGTGGCAGCAGGGCATGGTGGTCATCCATCCATCCATCCATCCATCCAGGATATCCCTCCACAGACACCAGGCTCTGGCTGCAAACACGGTTTCCTGTGACTTTTGTACTTTGGGCTCGAGGAACATGCAGGAAAGAGGCACAGTCTGCAAATCAAACCCGTTTCCTTTGCCTGCTGGAAGATCAGGAGAGGATGGGATTGATGGGAATTTCAGATCCACTAGCACTGCCACCTTCTCCTGCCTGCAGCCCTTACACCACAGGATGAGGCACACCCAGGGCCAGCAATTCCTTGCTTGGTTTCTAACCCCAATTTACAGCTGCATCCAGAGGCTCTATGTGCCCCACTCTGGCCAGGGAAGCAGCCCTACACATCCCATTCCCTGCTGCATCGCTTACCCATTTAATGGGAATACATTTAATGAGCTCCTCCAGCTCCAGTGGAGCGATGGGGGCTCATCCAGAGGAAAAACCATGTTGGTCCATGGGCTTTTTTTTAAAATTTGGAGCTGATTGTTCTCCCACAGGGAAAGTGTGGACAGGCGAGAAAGGGGAACAGAGAATGCAACACTGTTTATTAGCAATATATCCATGTGGGAAAGCAAAGCCCTAGAGGGGAAAAAAGGGGTGGATAAACAGGACAGACAAAGCTGGAGTTGCTCGTGGTTTGAGGTTCCTTCAGTTCTTGCTGCAATGAAGGCAGAACGTTCTTACAGACCATATCCCAGGAGATTTTCCTGCTGTTTGTCTCCTGAACCAGGCTTTGATTCTCTCTCTCTCTCTATTTTTTATTTTTTATTTTTTAAAATTAACTTTTCTTTAAATGCACGTGAAGAGCAGCCCATCCCAAGTTGTCCTGACGAGTTCTTGTGCAGTGGTGGTGAGAGGGAGTGACTGTGCAGACTCAGCCTCCAGCTCTGGAAATCCATAGGTGTTTTAAGAGAAATCCCATGGGGAAATGCACTAAACTCTGCTAATTTATATCACTCCAAGTGGCTGCAGTGGCAAAGTGGAAATTTGCAAACAGTTCACCATTTGGTGAAGACCTAGGAAACGCTTTTTCCAAGTCTGGAGAAATCGTTTTGTCCAGCATATCCTGACAGCTCCTACCAGCTGTGCCAAGCTGAGGGCACAGGCTGTTGGCAATCCACACCAAAAATGGAGCCTCCAGGAGGAGACTTCCAGGGTCTAAAAATAGTCACTTATCCAACACAGCAACACATGCTGGCTCACCCATTAGGCAACACCTGTTCTCCAGCTCCTAACCCTGAAGCAATGTAAAAAAAAACCTCAAATTCAATAAATAAATAAATACATACATACATACATAAAGCAAATAGAACTCCTCCTGCTGATCCTGATCCAGAGGATCCCTCAACCACCCCCTCCACATTCACTAAGATTTCCCACTGTCCCCCCAGAGCAGACACATCCTCCTACTCCCCATCCTCTCCCAACTGTGCTCCTCATGCTTCAAATAAAACAAGTTCAGCCATCCTGCTCCTGGAAACGGGACCCCTAGAAAGGGCCAGAAAGGAATCAGCCCATCCACTAGGCTCCCACTAGACTTCCCTTCCCTTCCCTTCCCTTCCCTTCCCTTCCCTTCCCTTCCCTTCCCTCACCTGATCATGGCTGAGGGGAGAAGAGGGGGCAGGGGTGAACTCCTGTTAATCCACTGCTTTTACTCCCTGGAATGAAGCCAGTGGTTGCATTTAGTGCCAGGCTGAGAAGAAAATGCACCTCCCTCCCTCCCTCTCATTCCTGGATAAACATGGACATCTTGGGAGCCTTGCCTGAAAAGGACAATGATTTACACCTGGTGCTAAAACCAGTGGTTAGTCTCACCACCACCACCACATCCAACGCCCATTTCCAGGGGCACCACACCTTTTAAATCCACCTAGGTTCCTCCCAGACCTTCCAAGCAGCAGGAAAAAAGCTGCATTATGAAATACTTTGCAATTGTAACTGCTTTGATGCCAGGGTCGCAGTGAAGGAAAAGAAAGAAAGGAAGGGGGGAAAAAAATGCCGTGACCAGAAGTGTAATTCACACTTAGCTCAGTCTATAAAACTTCTCCCTGCCTGGATCCAAGCCATCGGCTTGAATTTGTAGTGAACTCTCAAATGAAGTTGCCCTAGTGATAAATGCATCTATGGGGAAAGATGTAGGGGGGAAAAAGTCCCTCATGTCCCTGTTTTTAGCTCAGCCTGATGCTTTTCTGGGGAATTGGTGTGGTTCCTGAGGTGGACATGAAGGCATGCATTAACAACAGAAAACAGGAATGAGAGATGGGAGGAGAGTTGAATTCCAGCATCCAGGATGTCATTAGGACTGGGGCTGGAAGCACAAACATGACAACAGAAAGGTTGCTTGGAGTCCAGAAAGTCAATCCTGCTGCAAATGGGCCTAAATACCTCTGTGCTGAGGGAAAACAGGCAGCACTGATCATCAGCCAGCTGAGTTCTAACCTTCCTTCGCGTGTCCAGCACTTGCTCCTTCCATCCTGACCGGGAGAAAGCAGAGGGTGTGGAGTGGAGATTCTACTGCAACACCACAGAAAGGCAGGGACTAGAAAATCCCACCCATCATCATCATCATCCATCATCATGAGACAGAGCTGAACAGTCACCCCACTGCTCCTGGGAAAACTGGGACAATCTGTCCTGACAGTGAGGGAAAAGGGCTAAAATTGAGTAAAGAGCCATCAGGATTAACACAATTAAGGAAAAATAGCCCTAAAAAGGGGAGTATTCCCTACTGGCTGTGCCCAGAGGGTTTGGGGCACAGCACCTCTGGTCGCTGGAATTTTGTTTAGGATTTTCAGCCTTGCCCAGAGGGTGCCCGATGATAAGGAAACAGGGCAGCGATTGTCCTACACATCCCTTCCATTTCTCCCAATTAAATTATGGGATTCCCAGCTTTTCCCTCATTCTTTTCCTGTCATTTATCTCCATTAAGGGCATGAAAGGATCTGGAAATCCTTGTGGGCTGTGCTGCAGGAACACCTCAGGAGCATGAAGAACCCAAATCCACCAGCCTGGTGTCTCCAGCAGGATCCAGCCACAGGTTCCCAGCTCATGGATCAAGCACAGTTGCAGACATTTTTTTCTCCAGGGCCATCATCATGAACAAGTTTGAGGCAGGGAAGGAAAACACTGATGGAGCTTTTATCACCATTTTCCAGGAGAAACAGCCATCCTTTGATGGCAGATGTGGGAATTTCACAGGAGAAGCAGGCGTCTCCTTTACCTCAGTCCACAAAGGAAACACCTCCTTACAGGCAGGTTAGAAAATACCAGAAAATCTGCTGAGGACAAGTTTCCATCCAAAAAGGCAAAGGGCTGCCCAGGAATGAGTCACTCAGGAACATTTCAGCCCAACTCCCACCAGGGATTTGCAGACAAAAGGGATTTATTTATATTTTTAGCTGTTTGGGTTTTTTTAACTCCCCCTCAATGTTTTTGCCACTTGAACAACTTCTTTCAGCACTCATGTGGAATTTTCAGAAGAAACAGCTCAAGGAAAAGCAAGAATGGCGGGGGGAAAAAAGAGCTGGGGAGGAGAAAAGTTTGCACAGGAGTTGGACTTTGATCATCCTTGTGGGTCCCTTCCAACTCAGTGATTCTGTGATTTCATGTCCCTCCCTCTTCCCCTGAGTCTGGCTATTGTCCTCTTCATCCCAAACCAGCATTTCTGACACACAGAGAGGTCAAACACTGACTATTTCATAGAAACGACGGAATGGTTTGGGGTGGAAGGGACCTTCAAAGATCCTCCAGTCCAACCCAACAAACAGTGAACATTCCATAGAAATTATAGAACTCTTTGGGCTGGAAGGGACCTTTAAAGATCATCCAGTCCAATGCATGAAGGCATTCCAGGCAGTCCAGATCTATGCCCAGGGATGCAGCTCCCAGTGCCTTGGGAGTGAGGTTTTAAACGAGGTCTGCTGCAAAATTTGGTGTGATCAGCACCGAGTAGCCCCGTCAGAAACCTGCATTAGTGACAAAAGGCACATCAAGAGCCCCACAGCAGCATCTACACCTCCACATTCCCTCAGAGGAGGTGGTTTGGGAGGGGCATCCAGCTAGGAACAGGTATCAGGAGCTCCACAGCCTTGGACATCTATGGAAAAGCAGAAAGCTGAGCAATTCTGTCAAAAAAGAGAAAATACAGCAAGCAGGGGACAGTGCAAAAATAGGAGACATAAACAGCTGAATTAGGCGAGCTCTCCAGGCACTCTGGCCTTGCCAGTGCTTAACTTTCCCACCTTAACACCGTGCTCTCAGCACGCTTTTTTCCCTGAAATTCCCTGGAAATAGCGCTGCCCACCCGCCTGCTCCACAGCTAGAGAATCCCAGCTGTGGCATTCACATTCTCTGAAAAATCCCTTCACCCAGGATTTTTCTCCTGGGAAGCTGAGAAGGCTCAGAGAAAAAGGAAAACAATTCTTATCTCATTTGCTTCTCCTGTGTTGTGCTCATGTGGAATGTGTTTGGAGATTGTTTACCCACAGGTGATTGTTCCATTGGATTCTGCTGTGAGCTGTTTTCACTCATTGGCCAAACAGTGCCAGGCTGTGTCAGGGCTCTGGAGAGAGTCACAAGTTGTCATTATTATATTTTTAGCCTTCTGTAAGTATCCTTTCTATAGTCTTTAGTGTAGTATAGTTTGGTATTCTTTAGTATAATGTAGTATCAAAAAGTAATAAATTAGCCTTCTGAGAACATGGAGTCAGACTCATCATTCCTCCCTGCCACGGGGGTTCCTGCAAATACAATACCCAGTGCTGAGTGAGTGCAGGCTCTCAGGGCTGCCCCAGGCACAAGGGTCTCTTTATGGAGCAGCTCTCCAGGCACACAGCACCGGAGCAGCCTGGGTGAACCGGCAGAGAAAAATAAACATCCTTCTCCTGGAAGTGCCTCACACAATTTCATTAAGCCAGGCTGCAGCGGATGTGTGTTTATTGAATGGAGAGACAAAAAGGGGGGAAAGAAGGCCCTGGGCTGCTCTGCTGAGGGGGGATTTAATGAAACCCAACCAAGCAAGAACCACCTCCGCCCTGCTCGAAGCCCAGCGCTAAAAAAAGAACCCCCAAAGTCATTTTTAGCCACGATTTCCGTGAGTGCGCTGCGGGCTCCAAACCAATCCCTGAGGAAGGAAAGAAAGGTGTCTTTGGGAGGGAGGGGCACAGGAATTCCAAGCAGCATTCCTGCCTGTTTTGCAGCAGGCCCTGGATGCTGGCCCACCTTCGAGGTGGGCTGTGAATACAAAACATTTCCCCCCTTGTTTACCCTGCTCCCATCCTGGCCTGGCTGCCGCTCGCTAATTAAGAAATTAAAATGAACCCTCGGCTCCACACGTTCCTCCCAGGGAAGGGATTTCTCTTAAAGCTATTTCAGGTAATTTTTCTCTGCTTGTGTTGTCTCTTTTTTCAATTGGAAGTGGCTCCAGGGACGCTGGAAGTGGCTCCAGGGACGCTGCTTAAAATGTTTCAATTACCAAAACTCAGCTTCCAGTCTTGTTGCTCAGAGAGGCTGTGGCTGCCCCTGGATCCCTGGAAGTGTTCAAAGCCAACCTGGACAGGGCTTGAAGAAACCTGGGATAGTGGAAGGTGTCCCTGCCCATGGAATGAAAGGAGCTTTAAGATCCTTCCAACCCAAATTACAGGATACTGTGGAAAAATAATGCTGATCCTTTCTGCAGCATCTCTGCCACCAGTGATGCAACATTTCTTTTATCAAATGACCCCAAGTTCCTGTTTCTCCACTCAAAAAGAGGTCATGCAGTGGAGACGCTTTAGAAATGTCACCCTGCTGTGCTTGAGAGGCACAGAAAACACAGCCAGCCATGCCTGGAGGACGTAAAAATGTTTTACTTGTGATCAGGACAGCAATATAGCAATAAAAACTTTAAATGCTGCTAGAAAGGTCTGATTTTAGCTTTCAGAATCACAGAATGCTTTATTCCTGCACTCAAAAAGATTTGCAAAGGGAGGTGAGTGGTTTTGCTACACATGGCTGGGCCGGGGCAGAGGAGCAGAGATAATTATTATCCCTAATTAAGAATCCATACAAACCTATTAAGGCTTTGTTCCTCAAGGAGTGAAAGTTAAGCTCTAATCCAGCACAGTTCACTCTTACTTTTGTTTGTTTAATTAAAAGCTAAACCTAAAGAAAATGGCAAGAAAAGGGGAAGTGGCTCCAGGGACGCTGCTTAAAATGTTTCAATTACCAAAACTCAGCTTCCAGTCTTGTTGCTCAGAGAGGCTGTGGCTGCCCCTGGATCCCTGGAAGTGTTCAAAGCCAACCTGGACAGGGCTTGAAGAAACCTGGGATAGTGGAAGGTGTCCCTGCCCATGGAATGAAAGGAGCTTTAAGATCCTTCCAACCCAAATTACAGGATACTGTGGAAAAATAATGCTGATCCTTTCTGCAGCATCTCTGCCACCAGTGATGCAACATTTCTTTTATCAAATGACCCCAAGTTCCTGTTTCTCCACTCAAAAAGAGGTCATGCAGTGGAGACGCTTTAGAAATGTCACCCTGCTGTGCTTGAGAGGCACAGAAAACACAGCCAGCCATGCCTGGAGGACGTAAAAATGTTTTACTTGTGATCAGGACAGCAATATAGCAATAAAAACTTTAAATGCTGCTAGAAAGGTCTGATTTTAGCTTTCAGAATCACAGAATGCTTTATTCCTGCACTCAAAAAGATTTGCAAAGGGAGGTGAGTGGTTTTGCTACACATGGCTGGGCCGGGGCAGAGGAGCAGAGATAATTATTATCCCTAATTAAGAATCCATACAAACCTATTAAGGCTTTGTTCCTCAAGGAGTGAAAGTTAAGCTCTAATCCAGCACAGTTCACTCTTACTTTTGTTTGTTTAATTAAAAGCTAAACCTAAAGAAAATGGCAAGAAAAGGGAAAAAAAAAGAACAAAAAAATCCCCCCAAACAGTCACCAGCACCTGGTTATTGCCAGAATCCAAGGGTATGGAATCTGACTCCCATTGCCTTCATCAGCTCAGGATTTGACAAATCAAAGATTATTTAGATTTTTCAGGGCCTCACAACAGCTCAGACAAGCCAAAAGCTGAGCACTCCAGCCTCAGCCTTATTAGCAGCCATTTTCATAGCCATAAACCAAAAGAACAATGTCTCATTTTCTAATTAATGCAGATTGTCATTAATAGATCCCAACAAAGCTGCCTTTCATTCCTTTCCTCGCTGGTGCATTTGGTGAAGCACTTAAAGGGGGCCAGCCCAGTGCACGCACAGAACTGTTTTAATTACATCCTGTGAATTTATTTTTCCAGGGAGAAATATTTCTCAGGGAAAACGTCTATAAAAGTAACTTTAGAAGCAAAGTAATTTTGTGTGTGTTTCCTATAGGAAATCTATTTAGTTTAAGTCCCAGGTTCTAACACTCTCTTTCATGCAGCAGCGTGACCTGGAGAATGCTGCTGACAGCCACGGTAAAATCCTGGTATCTCCTTCTGAAATGAAATTCCTGATGGATTTGGGAGCTGTCTCTTGATGGGACCTGGCCTCCTCTCCTTTGGTTGGATTTCCCTGGCAGGGGGGTCACAGACACCCCCCCAAAAGGAGCACCTCGCCTCCAGCGCTGCTCCAGGTGTGGGTGTTGTGTTTGTGAGTTAATTTTACTGTCATTTGTTTAACCAAGGCCTTGGTTGGAGTCTCCCAGCTCCAAGGAGGAAAAACTTCATGGATTTTCCAGCCATCGAAGTGAGAGTTCCCCGGAAATGTATCCTCCAGGAGGGGCAGTGCTTAGGTTTCAGTGTTTATTTCTTTCCCTTAGGAAGCAGCAAAGCTGGAAATTCCAGCCCATGGCCCCTTTGTCACCCTTAAACTTCTCCTTTATGGGTTCTGCTGTTGTTCCACCTTCCAGCTTCATCCTGATCCCCCGGAGCTGCACCAGGAGCAGCTTCCCTCACCTGAGGAAAAGGGCCTGGCTTCCAAAGGGAGGGAAAAGCAGCTTTTCCTCTGGATTAACAACAAGGAACTGGGACAACTTCGGAGTGTGCAGCATGTGCTCTGGCAGGTGAGGGAACACGTGTGACCAGACTGCCCTTCCCAGACTGCAGGACTGGAAAATCCGCCTGGCTTTGTGCATGGAGCTGTGGAACTGCTGGGGCTGGAAAGGCCCTCTCAGACCATGGAGTTCAGCCATTTCCCAGCCCCAGCAAGCCCACCACTAACCACATCCCCCAGTGCCACATCTACACGGCCTTCCAGCCCACGAATAAAAGCCCATTTCAGGCATAAGGCAAAAAACTGAAAGAAAGTCCAGGGAAATCAGCAATTCCATTGGCAGAGCGTGAAGGATCAGCTCTGCCAGCTACAAAACCCTCTCCTGGTTCCTTCCTCCTTGTGGTGACAGAATGTTTCCACTTCTCACTCCAGGCAGTGCATTAGTGGTACCACAAATGGGTCTGCAAGGACCAGTTTTAATTTGGGGAAAGCCAGTCTTTCAATGCCACAAAATGTGCTGCCACATTTCCACAGCCAAACACACGTGGGAAATGGGCGGGAAGTGCCAGAGGCCAATAATACAGGAGAACCATGGAATCACAGAGGGATTTGGGTTGGCAGGGACCTTGAATCTCATCCAGCTCCACTGTGGCCACGGGCAGGGACACCTTCCACTATCCCAGGGTGCTCCAAGCCCCATCCAGCCTGGCCTTGGACACTTCCAGGGATCCAGGGGCAGCCACAGCTGCCAGGGCCTCAGCACCCTGACATGGGAGGGTTTCTTCCCAATATCCGAAATAAACCCACTCCCTTTCAGTTTAAAGCCATTCCCCTTAAAGAAGTTCTGGCTACAGGAAGGATTAAGTCACCTGAATAACTCCTAGAACTCCTGGAGAGTGGAAGATGCTGTGTTGAACAGAGGGAGCACAGAACAGGAAAGCTGACATTTCCGAAACACATTCCACTTGGATTGGTCTGAGGCACAAAGTCCATCTTGGGGCCAAGGGCTGGAGGTCTCCAGATGGATCAGAAGTCCCAGGCTGGAACATCCCATCCTTCTGCAGGAGATTGACACTGACTCCAGGGGACACCTCAGGTTTGTGCTTTTAACCAGCTCCCCCTGTGGACTGTGAAAAGATTTAGTGCCTAATGTGAGAAGAAATCATGGAAATCCTGAGGATACACAGCAGGCTGCAGCTCTGCCCCTTGCCTGAGGCCTTCTTTGAAGGCTTCCATGCACCAAGGGTTCAAAACAGTTTTTTCCATGGCTGATCCTTCCCTGCTGGCTCTCCTGGCAAGGCAAGGACACCCAGCTCTCTGTGGCAGGGGACAGAGCAGGTTTTATGTCCCATCTCCCAGGCTTGTCCCTGGGGAAGAACCACCCCGTGAGAGCGCTAGGATTTAGGTAATTTCCTCCTTCCTTCTCTCCAGGGGTTTTCATTAGCATTGCCATTGCACTCCTTAATTTGACCACACTCCTGGCTTCCAGGTTAAGCCCCCCCTTTCATTTTTTCCCCCTTGTTCTGATCCCTTTAAGATCCAGCTGTAAAACTCCGCAGACCTCGTGTCGTAACACGCCATAATCACACTCGGGCTGGAGTAACCTGGCAGAAATCAGCTCGTTCCTGGGGATCCAGGGGGATTTGGAGCAGCATCCCATTCCTTGCTGAGCTCCAGCAGGGCGGCTGGATGCTTCCCACTGCAGGTTTTCTTGGCAGGGCTCAGTGGCAACCACTGGGATGAGTTGAGGCACCTTGTGGAGGGTCCTGTATTTCTGTGGAGAGGGGTAAGACAGGAGGGGAAAAACAAGATTAGTTTTGTGTTGTGAGTGTCCAGGAAAGCGATCTGTGTGTGAAGACAAAAGCCTGGGAGTAGAGAACATGGAGTCATGAATCCTTTGGAGCACACACACACACACGCGGGCACGTTCTTCCACCAAAACTAGGCTTTCACTCACAGGTCAAGAAATTCTGGAATGGTTTGGGTTGGCAGGGATCATAAAGCTCATCCAGTTCCACGTCACTGCCATGGGCAGGGACACCTTCCACTATCCCAGGGTGCTCCAAGCCCCACCCAGCCTGGCCTTGGGCACTGCCAGGGATCCAGGGGCAGCCACAGCTGCTCTGGGCACCCTGTGCCAGGGCCTGCCCACCCTCACGGGGAAAGATTTCTTCCCAATACCCAGACTAAACCTCATCTCTTCCAGTTTAAAGCCATTCCCCCTTGTCCTCTCGCCGATCCTTCCCTTCCTCTGCCCTGCAACGTGCTGCAGCCCTGTCCCTACACATTTTCCCTCCTGGCTGCACTTTCCAGGCCCTCATCCAACCCTCTGAGGAGCTTCCCAGGAGTGGAGCAGGTCTTGGATCAGGTGCCTGGAGTGAAACCCATCCCAGCCAGATCCCATGGCGGTGGTGTCCTTTGGGAGCCTGGGTTTCAATCCCAGCCTTGGCTCCCTCTCCGAGCTCTCCACAAACCTCTCCTGGTTTTGCTTGGCCTCTCCAGAGCTGCCTGTGGGCTCCGTGGTGGCTCAGGTTACTCGCTGATGGCCTGCTCTCCTCCCTCTGCCTTTCAGGAAGGGTTCACTCCAGGATTTATAACAGGTTCTTGGTAGCACCCTCTGTACTTCAATCTGTGAAACCATTTCAGTTTAACCACCTGTTTTCACACGCTCATAATTTCACAAAGCATCCACCTTTTGGGATAAAATTTTCCATGCTTCAGCTCTTGCCTGAGGTGCTAGTTTGTTGGGTTGGGGTTTTTTAACTTTAAATACAATTCCAAAAGAAAAAGTAAGTTTGATCCAAATCCATTCCACATTTCTGTGCTTGGCCCCAGGCAAGAAACTCCCTGTTTAAAAAAAAAATTTAAAAATTCTAACCACACTTCTTGTTGTGGAACTCAAAGGAAAAAAAATTCTGCTCGAGAGCTGCCACAAACACTGTAGGAAAAGAATTGGAGCCCAGCCATGGGCTGAAAACCCTGATCCACCCCAAAGACTTGAAAATGAGGTGCTTCTCCTTGCCTTGCTGTCAGGCTGTGGGTGGTACAGAGCCATGGCCAGGCTCTGCCCCAGCCTCTCCTGGAGCCACTGGGAGCTCTTCTATAAAAATGGAATTTTTTTCTCTCATGCTAGCAAGTCCATCATTAATTATGGGTGGGCTCAGAGTGCCCTGGGGTCAGGAGGAGCTTCCCGGTGACATCGGCCACTGGGCAGGCTCAAGGGACTGCCGGGGTCTGGGGGAGAAGCCAGCACAGGTTGTAAAATATATCCCAGGTTTTCCTTGGATTTCCACTCCCTGCTCTTCAGGGCACCCTGGGAAATGGAACACAAAGAAATAACAGCAGGCTGCGAGATCAAGCAGTCAAAGTAATCAGGAAATGGTTTTTAAAAGCTTTCCATTGCTCCAGAAATAATGTCTCAGCTTCCCTGTGCAGTTTGTGTTCTCCCCGGTGCTGACAAACACATCTCTTGTCCTGTTTGTCCTCACTCCTGTCACCAGAGCCCCAGACAGGGAAACAGAACAGTCCTGACCCCAAATCAGGGCTCTGGCTGCCCCCAACAACATTCCCTCCTCCTGCCCTGTCCCACTAATTGCCTCCATGGATTAACTCCTGGGGGCACAAACCTTCACTCTCTGCTCCAGCTTGGAAATCCATAACCTGGAAGTGTCCAAGGCCAGGCTGGACAGGGCTTGGAGCAGTCTGGGATAGTGGAAGGTGTCCCTGCCCATGGCAGAGGGTGGAGACTGGATGGGCCTTAAGGTCCCTTCCAACCCCAGCCAGTCTGGGATTCTGTGATTCCTGGAGTGCAGAAACACAGTTCAGCCCAGGCTGGATATTTTTCCCAGTATCCCATCAAAAGGAGTGGGAGCTGACCACATGCCCATGTTGATTAATCCCTGCTGGGGCACTGGGAGTGTGTGAAGGTGTGGAGGTCACCCAGGACAGGCAAAGCGGGGCCAGGCCCACACTTCACTGTTTGATTTAACAAAGAGAACTCTGCACTTGCACAAAATAAGGACAAATTTTCTGGCCAGGCGCTGCGAATGAGCTGGAAGTGAAACCCAGTGGGCATCAGACACTTCACACAAACCCTTGGCAAATTTCAGGGTTACCTGGGCACCAAAATCTGCCCTTGATAAACCAACACTTCCCCAAAAGTGCAACAGAACCTCCTGCCCACCCGCTCCTTTCCTGCAGGGCCTGTATGGCCACCACTCCATGAATTTGGGAAGGGCTTCCTGCTTCCTGGAGGGGCTCCAAGCACACTTTTCACCATGGGATGGCTCCCCACAAAGCCCAGCCTGATGCTGAGGGCAGCAGCGGGAGCTCCCACATGTTCCCCACCTCTGGAAGCAGCTGGATGCCTTGGGGTGGTCCCGTGCTCCTGGAGCTCTGGGCAGTCCCACACAGAGAGCAAACACAGCCCTGACACCTGAGAAAGTGACACTGGAACTAAATCCCACCTTCTCAGCGTTCCCACATGGCTCCCGGTGGCTCCAGCAGCAGGTCTGGAGGCAGCACAATAGAACAGTACTTGGGTGTGAGAGACCTGGGGCTCCCACCTTGCTCCAAAGACAAGGATCCCATTAATGGCAGCTCCCAGTTCCCAGCCCAGAGGGGTTAAACACAAAACCAGCCCTTTCTTGACACTTCACTGGAATGCCGGAGCTCAGGAGCGCTGAAACTGGAGGAGAACACCTTCCCTTCCTGCCACGTTACCTGAGCAGCACCAAGCTGTGGTGGGTGGCCTGGAATTCCTCCTGGCTGCAGGGCTGGTCCCCTGCAGGAATGCTGAGACCTTTTCTTTTGCTCTCCTCTCCTTTTCCCGTGTGTGGGGACAGGCACAGTTTTCACAATGAAAACCCCTCACCCTTTGGAAACTCCACTGGCTCTTCTGCCCAGCAGCTTCCCCCACCCAGGCTGCTCAGGATCGTGGCTGGATGGGGTCCTGGTCCAGTGGAAGGTGTCCCTGCCCATGGCATAAGATCATCTTTAAGGTCCTTCCCAACCCAAACCATTCTGGGACTCTGTGCTCACGTTAAATACAGGTCTCTTGGAGCATCCTCCAGAACTGACATTCCTTCGCTCCCCTCTCAGGACATTTGTGTTTGGACCCAAACTGTTGGGACCTTTATTCAGCTGCTGCCCTCCCAGGAGCAACAAGAAGCAGGAATAAAGCTCATAGTGAGACTAGAACAAATAAACCTCCCTGTACAGCAAACTGCACATCCCCCAAAGGGCTCTGCATCTTTGTCCAACCTAAATAACGCTATCTCTCCTTGCAGGCCTCTCCTCCACGTGCAGCTGTCAGGGAAGAAAACCCCCACCAGAGCAAGGAGATGCCCAAAGGAACCTCTGGCCCCATGGGAAGCTTCTCCTGGAGCAGGGTCCTGGCAGGACGTGTGGCCCCATGGAGAGAGGAGCCCACCCTGGAGCACTTCCTACAGGACTGACCCCATGGCCAAAGGGACCCACACTGGAGCACTTCCTACAGGACTGACCCCATGGACAGAGGGACCCACACTGGAGCAGTTGCTACAGGACTGACCCCATGGACAAAGGGACCCACGCTGGAGCAGTTCCTACAGGACTGACCCCATGGACAAAGGGACCCACCCTGCAGCAGTTCCTACAGGACTGGCCCCATGGACAAAGGGACCCACGCTGGAGCAGTTCCTACAGGACTGACCCCATGGACAAAGGGACCCACCCTGCAGCAGTTCCTACAGGACTGGCCCCATGGACAAAGGGACCCACGCTGGAGCAGTTCCTACAGGACTGACCCCATGGACAAAAGGACCCACGCTGGAGCAGTTCCTACAGGACTGACCCCATGGACAGAGGGACCCACGCTGGAGCAGTTCCTACAGGACTGACCCCATGGACAAAGGGACCCACGCTGGAGCAGTTCCTACAGGACTGACCCCATGGACAAAGGGACCCACCCTGCAGCAGTTCCTACAGGACTGGCCCCATGGACAAAGGGACCCACGCTGGAGCAGTTCCTACAGGACTGACCCCATGGACAAAAGGACCCACGCTGGAGCAGTTCCTACAGGACTGACCCCATGGACAGAGGGACCCACGCTGGAGCAGTTCCTACAGGACTGACCCCATGGACAGAGGGACCCACACTGGAACAGTTCCTACAGGACTGACCCCATGGACAATGGGACCCACACTGCAGCAGTTCCTACAGGACTGACCCCATGGACAGAGGGACCCACGCTGGAGCAGTTCCTACAGGACTGACCCCATGGATAAAGGGACCCACGCTGGAGCAGGAAAGAGTGTGAGGAGTCTTCCTCTGAGGAGGAAGCAGCAGCATAGCCCATGAGTGATGAGTTGACCCCAGTCCCCATTCCCTGTCCCCCTGTGCCATTGGAAGGAAGGAGAGAAAACCAGGAGTGAAGTTGAGGCTGGGAAGAAGGGAGGGGTGTGCAGAAGGTGTTTTTAAATTTTGGGTTTATTTCTTGCCCCACTCTGATGAGACTGATAATAAATAAATCTAATTTCCCCAAATGGAATCTGTTTTTCCCATGACAGTGATTGGTGAGTGATGTCTCCCAGCCCTTATCCCAACCCCTGAGCCTTCCCTTACATTTGTCTTTCCTGTCTGGTTGAGGAGGGAAATGATCAAGCAGCTTTGGCAGGCACCTGGAATTCTGGGCAGCCAGGGTTAACCCACTGCAGATGATCAGGGGAGAAACTTGGGTATTGTGGAGAGGAGCATCTGGGACTCTTTCTCTTCCCACTGCCACCTCTCCAGTTAAAATTAAAAAAAAGTAAAATAAAAGTAAGCAGCATTGTGCAAATGGTTAAGAGCTGTGTGTCTGCCTTTAGCAGGCTGTGAGGAGACAAAGCTGCTGGCACAGGGTGCCCAGAGAAGCTGTGGCGGCCCCTGGATCCCTGGAAGTGTTCCAGACCAGGCTGGATGGGGGCTGAAGAAACCTAGGGTAGTGGAAGGTGTCCAGGCCCATGGCAGGGGGTGGAATGGGATGAGCTTTAAGGTCCCTTCCAGCCCAAATCCTTCCAGCCCTGGGATTCCATGAAAGCCCAGGTCTCTGTGCTCTGGCCATCAGTGTCACTCGTGGTTGTTTCTGTCCCCTCCTGCCTCCAGCCCCCGGTGCTGACCCAGGCTCCAGCTCAGGTTCACTCCGGTTTCCAGCCCTGTAACGTGCACTGGAAGTTCTGCCCAGATTTATTTGAATTGGACAGGAAAACTTCCTTTCTCCCTCCCGAGGTTAAAGCCAGAGCAGCTTGGAACCTCCAGCTCAGAGCAACTGCTGCTTATCCAAACAGCTTCTCCTTCCCAGACGTGGATCCCCAGCTCCTCCCTAGCTCAGCAGCTCTTGGGCTCCAGCAGCAGCAGATGCTGCTCCAAAAAGCAGAGAAATCTGAAAGCACAGGAGAAATGAAGCACTCTTGCCACCGAGCTAATCCCAGGGAAAGCTGCTGGCCAGGAAGCAATCCCTGCCAGCCTGGGAATGAGAAGACACTGGGCAGCTCCTGTCCCACTTCCCACCCCTTTCCTTCTAGACCCACTCAGTTCCCTGTTTGTTATCAAAGCTCTCTGCTGAACTTTGAGGTTTGTTTAGGAGAGTGGGATAGAGGTGGGATGCCATAGTTTTGTCCTGGAAGCAAGAAAACATTTTCAGTTCAATGTAAGAAAAGCAACCCACCCTTTTTCAGAGAGGGGACAGGTCCTGTTACGCCCTGGCCATGCAGGATCTGCTGTCCTTCCCAGGGAAAGGAAATTCCTGCTGTTTGTGTATCTCTTTGGGCTGGATCTGTTATTTCAGGTACTTTAATAGTTTCTCCTTTTCCTTCTCTGCCTGGGCCCATTGCCTCACGCTCCTCACTAGCCAAGAAATGCCCAAAAGAGGAAGACAGCTGTGAGGGCAAAGCCCACCTTGCACGTTCCCCCAGACCTGAACGTGCCCAGCCAGGAGCCCCAGTGACCCAGCCAGCACCTGAGCAGGAGTGACCTGGAAAAAGCAGCCAAACCCATCCATCCCTGCCCACTCCTGGGCACACAACAAAGCCAAGCCTGTGGGAACCAGCAGGGCATAAAACAAGGCTGACCCGAGCAACCTCTGCCTCACAAGTCATAAATCTTGGTGGGGGAATTCCTCTCCCTTTTCTCCTGGGAAGCGTTTCCCTCCAGTGGCTGCCATCAGCTCATGGATTTGGGTAGGAGGGGGTGGGAGCTAATCCTTTTTTCATCATGTTAAATTAAACTATAAACCATACCTCTTAATTCCTTTTAATTAAATTTCTCCCTGGAAAACGGAAATGTCATTTTGCCATGTTTTTTGACAAAACAGGGCACGGAAGAGACGAACCCTTGGTGTTGCAGGGAGTTTTCCAGGGAGTTGTGGGGGGTGCCTGGGGCTCTCCAGGAGCTGAAGGGGACTCCGTGGCTGGGAGATCTCAAATGCATCCCTTGTGCTAGACTGGCTCACCTCCATGAGGATAAATCTGGGAGGAGGGAAGAGCACAAATTCACCTGAGGCAGAGTTCAGTCATTTTAGGTAACTGAAGTCTTAGTGCCAACCCATCCCTTTGGACTCTCCTGCTGGAGAAGGACACATTCCCAAAAATCCTTGAAACACTTCTACACAGCCACAGTGCTGCCTCTCTCTGCTACACCATCAGTCTGTGGTGGTTGCTTCCCCAGTGGATGGACCTGAGAGGAATGAGGGATTCGTCTTTACAAACCAGCTGTGGGTCTGCTGGGAGACAAAACCAGCACTGGGAGATAAAAGAAACAACGGGAAGGATTCCACTGATTGATGAAAGGAAAAATATATTTGCTTTTACAAATAGACTTCAGATTTGCTGACAAATGAAATTGGACATTGAAAGGTGAAAGAAACAATGGGGGAGAAAAACCCCTAAATTCCATAAAAATTAAAAATTAAAAGGGAGGGTTATACATTAGAGGGAAATCTCTGGTGTCAGGCAGAAGGTTTCAGGAAGCCTGTACCTCTCAAGTACCTCAGCCAATGGGGAAAGAGAGAAGGGAAATGGGGCTGGGAAACTGGGATAAAAAGGAGGCTGCATCCTCCAAAAATTGGAGAGACCCCAGGGGAATGCCCCATGGCCTCTCCCTTTATTCTAGCAAAGTTACAGGACTCCTCTGTCTCCGTTTTGGACATAAACCTCTGGTGTTTGTGGATTAATTTTCCTAACAAATCCAAGGTGCTTTGGGGAAAAAAAAAAAAAAAGATTAAAAAACATCACTGGAATATTTCGTATTTCAAGCAAAACTGCTGGAACAAGACCAGCAAGAGCAGGCACCAGCTCAAGGGAGTGAGAAACCCAGCCTGGACTCGGGGACATCACAGCTGAGTTGGAGATGGGACGTTCCACACATTGCAAATTCCTGATCCCAAGGCAAAACCAGCAATGCTGGTGAGGATAACAAGATGGAGCAGAGGTGGAACTCCTTTCCCAGGTCAGCAGACAGCCTGGAGCCACAGCCTGGGACGACACAAAGCCTCAGCACGCAGCGGAGGCCAAAGCCTGCACAGCACTTCCACACGCGCTCACTGCCCAGCACGGCCACGTCCCGGCAGGCACAGCAGGAGCGAGCTCTGTCCCTGCTGGGGACACTGCAGGGCACCAGGGGAGCGGGAATTTGGGGGTCAGGGTGCCCAAAGGACCCCATAGGATCATTGATCCAACCCCTGCGCGGACACCCCAACAATCCCACCCTGTTCATCCCCGAGAGCTCCTGGCAGCCTCAGGGCCGTGCCCATTCCCTGGGGAGCCTGGGCAGTGCCCAGCACCCTCTGGGAGCGTTGTGGTTCGAATTTATTTTATTGATTCCTTGTTAAGTGGTTTGCTCTGTTGTGCCCCCATGTTCTCCTCAAGCTGGTTTACCCCTGGGTTATACTCTCCCTCATGCCATTCCCCGCCCTTTGTTCCAGCTCTTTCCCCGCCTGTCAAGGCAACCCAGCCCTTGATTCCTGAACCTTCCCGGCCACTTAAACCTCGGGCCAATCCCTGACTGCACTACCCCTTTGGAATTCCCCCACTCCTGGAAGCCCCATTGGCCCCTGTGACCCATCCTCTCCACCCTCCTACCCCAGCTGGCCCCAGACACTAGATGTAATCCCCTCACTCATCCCCTGAGGATTCCGTGTTGGTAGCTGTTTGTATCCACCCCGTGACTTGTATCAGTACAAAGCCCCTTGGACAATCCAGCTAGGGGCTTTTTGGCCTGCTCCCTTCACCTGGAATAAACTGTTCCTTGTGGAACCTCAAGATGGAGAACCTCCTCCTTTCTCCTCTGTCTGGTCCCTGTTGTGGCTTGTGCCTGGCACCTGAGAGCAAGTGGCTCTAAAGGGTCTGCCTCTGCTAAATCCCCATCCCGAGGCAATTCCCCACTCCTGGCGTGGCACCGGAGTTCTAAGAGCTAGCCCGGGTTCCAGCAGCCACTTCAGGGGAGAAAAACCTTTTCCTGATATCCCACCTGAGCCTACCCTGACACAGCTCCAGCCGCTCCCTCAGGTCCTGGTGCTCAAGAAATCAGCAGGATGTGGGAGCAGCTCAGATCGCCGGGGTGGCTGGGAGGGGACACTGGGCACTGGTGTTTCTGGGCAGCAGAGGGTCCCTCTCAATCTCAGCTGGACCCTCCTGTACCTGAATTCCATCCAAATCCCCCGCCACACACCTCAGCTCCAGCCTTCCCTTCCCTTGCACATGAGACCTCTGCCATTCCCACCGTCGGGAACAGCCTCCCACTGCCAGAGCCCTCACAGACGGCTGAGTTCCAGTGGGGACTCCTGAGCTCACTCCATGTCCCTTCCTTCCAGGCTCCTCTGTCCCCGAGTGCTCCTGGCCTGGGGAGGTCCTGTCACCCCCCGTGTCCCTCCCTGCCCCAAAGCCACGGCGCTTTGGGATCCTGCCACCAGCTGCACCTTTGCAGCTGAGAAACATTCCCGGAGGCATGGGGGCTGGCAGCCCCTCCCGACCTGCACGGCACAGGAATGTCAGGCACGTCGTGAAACGCAAATCCCGCTTCCCAGAACTGTCAGGCTCCATTAGCGCCGCCGAGGCTGACAATGAGAAGGGCTTTCGATCCCAAACCACCGCTCCGGCAAAGTTTCCTTTGCTAATGAACCACCCACAGGCTGAAACACAACTCCCGGGCTGTGCACACACACATCCCCAGCTCCTCCTCCAGGCACAGCTGCTCCCTTGGCTTCTTCGGGGCTGCCTCCTCAACCTGCCTCAGCTCCGAGGTGTTGTTCCATGCCCGGAACACAGAACAAATCCAGAGAGCTAAGGCTGCGTGATGTTAAAATGATGTTAAACCTTAACACCAAGCATGTTTGAAGTGATGCTTGGTCAGCAAGCGCAAGAAAATGGGCATGTGAAGATGCAAAAATTCATCCCTGAGCTCTTCCAGGCCTCTGAGCCCAACCTCCCCACCCCGAGAAGGGACAGGCACTTCTAACACAAGGACAGATGGACACAAGGGTCATGTCACCAGGCAAAGGCCACCCAGAGCCCACCAGGAGGGACACAATGAGGGGAGGCTGAAGGGAACTTCATGGGGCAGCTGAGGGAAAGGAAAAACCATGGTTGAAATCCTGTTTAAGCCAGAAGTCCCTCCATGTCTCTGGAGAACACCTGCTGCTGCTCCCACTGCTTTCCTGCCTATCCCAGGCTCCAGCAGCACCACGCTGGATTTTATGGATGCAGAAGCCGTAGGAGGGGACCATGGGGTGACACAGGCTGGGGGACAGGTGACAAATACCCTTTAGGGGTGGCTTAGAGCAGTGGGAAGCTCGTGGGACAAGAGTCTGAGCAATCCCAGCAAACCCCGTACTGTACCATCCGAGTTTGAAGGGAGAAGTGACCACACAGGCTTTCACCAGCAGTTCTGGGGGTGTTGCTGGACATCCTGAACCCCTTTTCCTTCATGTGCTGAGACCCAGGATGCAGCTGAGGTATTGGAAAAGAGCCATGCAAACACAAAGAGCTCAGTGTCGCAGGCAGTTGTTACAAGAGATCAAAAAATTTCTCCTCTTCCTTCCCAAGCCCCCAAGTGCTTCTCCACCCCCTCCAAAACCCCACAGAGCAAAGCCTCCCACCCTTCCAAATGTCTGTATTTAACACCCTAAAACTCACATTATAATGATGATCATTTGGTGGATTTTTAGGTCCAGACACCAGTTAAAGAAACCACGAAGGAAAAAAAAAAAACCAAACAACCCAAAAAAACATAGATACACCAATCAAAGAAGGAAAAACAAGGCCACTAACACTTCATCCACGGCCCAAACAACATCATAAAAACCTTGGCAACAGCCTTGCAGGGGACTAAAGCCTCTGCACCCAGCACAGAGTCACACAGTTGTGTCTGCACTAATACTCTTTGCAGATTTAGGAATCACTGACGCTGGACTCTCATAGGCAGAACACTCCAGGGGTCATTAGGAAAATGCTCCAGACATCTGCAGTTCACTAAAGAAAAATCAGTGGAATTATTCCTGTAGAAAAAGCTACAAGGACGTGCATTGGGGAGGAAACAGGTACTTAAATTAATCCTTTCCAAATGAACATATGCAATAAAAATGGAATTAACACCTGTGCAGATAAAACACTTCAGCTCCCTTACGTGGTGATGCTTGAATTGCATTTTCACTTGGTCCTAATCAGATTCCTGATAGGTCTGAACAGGATTCAGGAACCTTCTGACCTGCAGGAGTTTGGAACATTTAAGGGGGGAAAAGAATTCTTTAATACCCACTTACCAGGACAGTGTGTTCAGAGGGAATTTCAGGGGAGATAAGGCAGGGAAAGGAGATGTGGCCAGGGAGGCAAAGGGGGCTCTGGAAGTGAGAAACAGCAGCTCACAGTTAAACAAATAAAGTTCTTTTAATAGCTCTGCAACTTTAGCATTCAAGTGAGTATCATTTTATCCTGCATAATATCAACATCTAAAAATCAATGCAATAACAAGAGTTTTTCATAACATTTTCAGGGTTTTGGTCCCTAAACATTCTATATCTGAACAAGGCGTATCTGCTATTTGGGTTTTGGTTTTTTGGTAGCAATGTCAGTCAGTGAGTCCTAAGGCTCTTTAATTTCTTTTCCCTCTTCTTCACCTTCTTGAAGACACGCTTATGCTAAGAATCATCCTCTGGATTTTTTCGTCATTCCTTAAATTATTTGCTTTTGCAGCACAGATCTTGTCTTGCTGGTCTTTCATCAGCTGCTCCAGTTCAGCCAGCTCAGCCTTCAGTGGTTCCAGCGTGCTGTCTGTGATGCTGGAAGAGACACAGGGAACATGATGTTGTTGGAAACTTTCAAGCTGCTTCAGGTTATTTAATCCTCGAAGAAAATACATTTCAATACCTGAAAGGCTGCAAGGTATTCCATGGAATCACAGAATTTGGGTTGGAAGGGACCTTAAAGCCCACCCAGTCCCAGTCCCTGCCATGGGCAGGGACACCTTCCACTATCCCAGGGTGTTCCGATGGATTCATCGTGTTCTGGTGTAAGACAAGGCCAAAGAAGCTGTTTCACCAACTGTCCTTCACACCAGAAAAACTGCCATGCTCTGGGTCAAATACTTACATTGTTTATAAGTTTTAAGGGCCCCTAAAATCTGTCCCCAGAGACAAGCCCAGCTGCCCCTGGCCACACGCACCTCTGCTCCCTCCGCAGAGCCTCCGCGTGCTCCCTGTTCTCCTGGCGCCACATCAGCAGCTCGTTCCTCATGGCATCCATGTCCTCCTGGATGTAATCCACCATCCTGCCCAGCCTGAAGACATGCTGGCACACAGTCTGAATGGAGCCCTGGAACTTCTCGATTTCTTTGGCTACCAGGTCTCTCTCCCTCTTCCTGGATGCTTCTGAGACAACTGGCTTCTCCTAACAGGAGGGACAAACAGGGGAAGCATCAGAATTAGGGAAAACTGTTGCTGTAAGCTGAATGAAGGATGTTTGGAGACTGCAAACAGGGAAGGAGCTGGAGAAGTGTTCATGACAGTTTGAAATGGAAGAGAAGAATCATGGAATCACAGAATGGTTTGTGTTGGGAGAGATCTTAGAGCAGAGCTCATCCCATCCCATCCCATCCCCTGCCATGGACAGGGACACCTTGGATTATCCCAGGTTGCTCCAAGCCCTGTCCAGCCTGGCCTAGAACACTTTCAGGGATGGGACAGCCACACCTTTCTGGACAAGCTTTGAAAGCAGCATCAAGTTCTGCTGCTGTGTGGCAGCTGCAGGGCACAGCCTCCTCTGAGTTCTCTGCATCAGCCCCTTCAAGATGCTTCTCTCCCTCCACTGTCTGTATCTGGACCTCCAGCTCCTAATGCTGCTCCTAACAACAGCACTTCAGTGCTGGAACAGCCATGGTTACTCCCTCCTTGCACTCCTGGTCACGGCTGTAAAACCATACAGGCTGCAGGTGTGGCCTCCATAAACTCCACTACACCAAAGGAATTTGGGCTTGTGCTCCTTCCCTCATGTGGAGCCAGCAGTCTCTGTGGTGCAGCTCCTGAGGCCTCTCAGCTCACTGCAAGTCAAATTCAGAGTTTGCTCCAATGGCAAAGCCAGCAGGAGCAAAAGGATGCTGTAAAAAGAGCAGAGTGATGCCACGCTGCTAATACACTGGAATAATCTTATTCCAGCAAAGCCATTAAGGCAAAGCCCGCTGGGATTTTCTCCCCCATGAAGAAAAAACAACCTCGTTTTTCTTTCCTCGTTTTTTCTTTTCAAACACTCCTGCAGGTCGAATTCCCAAACCCAGACACAGAGAGCTTGAAGTAGAGTTTATTTAAAGTAATTCTGTTCGTTTATTATATGCCAAAAAACTAGAAAGGCCTTTACCTGCCACCCCAACCAGAGGGTGAGCTGATTCCTAAGCACAAGTACTGCTAAACACAGAGTGGGACAGGGAACCCGTCCCCTGTCCCCTCCTGCCCTCCTCCCAAGTGCCTGGCCTCCTGTGCAAGCTGGGGCTGTTTGCTCAGCTGGCTTTGGAGGCTGCAGGGCGTCCTGCCAAGCACACTTCAGCAGCCCTGGGCTGGCTGGAGGCTGGGGACACAGAGAGAGGTGTGTGAGGAAAACGCTCTGCCCAAGGTGCGAAGGCTGAGCCTCGCTGGGGCTGCTGCCCGCGCTCTGCCACACACGTGATGCAGGGAATGCTGCATTTCTGACTCTACTGGGGGTTGCTCTTTGCCTGGTTCCATCAGGAGCTGGGCTGAGGTGAAAAATGCTGCTGAAGCTGAGCCCTTTGCTGCCCAAGTCACCTCAGGAGAGCTGGCTGAGCTGTTAAAAACAACACAGCCCCAAGTTCCCCCCTGTTCAGGCCGTGCCTTCTTCACAGCAGCAGGTGTTCATTACACCACACCAGCCACATGATTCAGGGTTTTCTGGAGCCATCCATGCCTTTGCTGTCCTTTAGGATAGAAGAGCTGCGATCTCACAGCGTTTCAAGAGCTTCTCTCTCTATCCTGACTCTTTTTGTACTCCTTTTCCTGCTCTGTGCTCCATCCACAGCACTGCATTTTCCACATGGGGCTGGCAAGTGAACTATGCAGACAAGCACCTCCAGTCCATCAGCAGAGTTGTATCAGGTCCAACAGCTTCCCAGGAAGATCTCCCATTCCCTTGTTTTTCCTCTGCTAAGTGCTCCAAACCCTCACCACTCTCCTCCCCGCCATCCATTATCCGAAGGCTCAGCCAAAAAATAAGGAATTTATTTCACATCCAGCTCTCTCAGAAGGGAGAAGACTCAGCCAGTCCATTATCTGAGGGTTGGTGTGTGAAAACCTGCTTCATTTCTATTTTCCAAAGGCCAAGTTCTGGAATGTTTCCCAAGGCATTCTGCTGGAAAAGCTGGCAGTCCATGGTTTGGCTAAGTGCACTCTTTAAGGGATAAAAACTGGCTGATGGCCTGGCCCAGAGAGAGGTGGGGAATGGGGACATGTCCAGCTGAGACTGGTCACCAGTGGGGTTCCCCAGGGCTCGGTACTGGACCCAGCTCTGTTTAGTATTTTTATCTCTATCAAGGATCTGGATGAGAGAATGGAAGATGCAGACAGAGTTGGTGGGATGTGGATCTGCTGCAGGGCAGGAAGGCTCTGCAGAGGGGTCCATGGGTCAGCAAGGCCAAGGGCCAGGTCCAGCCCCGTGGACACTGCAGGCTCAGGGAGGAGCAGCTGGGAAGCGGGAAAAGGCCCTGGCAGTGTTGGTGACAGGGCTGAGCACCAGGCCGATGGCCCCCGGGCTGTGCCAGCCCTGGTGTGACACAGCCCAGGACAGCCCCAGGAGGTGTCCAAGGAACACTTGGATGTGGCACTGAGTGCCCTGGGCTGGTGACAAGGTGGGCATTAGGCACAGGTTGGATTCAAAGATCTTGGAGATCTTTTCCAACCCAAATGATTCTGTGATTCTATTTCTCATCCTTGTAATACTGGCATGACTTCTCTGATACCAAGACAGACCAAACAGCCTATACTTCCCTCCACAGGGAAGTATAGGATCAAAATAAAAAATGAAATAGAAATTAAAATCCCACAATTCAGTAAAGAAGCAAGCCAGAATTGGATACTTTAGATACAGAATATATCTACATAGAGATCTACACAGGTCTGTAAACACAGGTCCAACTCACAATTTGAAATATTCCAGGCTAAAATACACAGCTGCTAGAAAAGCTCAAGTGAAACAAAAAAAAATTTGGAGTATTTTTCATTAATCAGTTCCTTAAAGTGTATTAGTAAATACTGAAAATTAATTATAGTGTCCCTGTAACTCCAGCATGTTCTTTGTGCAGTGGAATACTTCAAAAAGTGAGATTAAAAGGAGAAAATATCCAAAGTCAGTCATGGATTGTCATGGTTGGAGAAGACCTTTAGGATCATCAAAGCCAACTGGCACTGCAAGAACTGAAACATAACACCGCTAAAAAAATCTATTAAATACTATTTGAAACAAAAATCTAGTAAATACTATTCATACAGGTTCATCAATAGGCTTGTTTAAAAATCAAAAAAATTTAAAATTAGTGTCTTTGAAACACATATGATACTGAACTGGTGTAAGAACTCCCAAGTTTCAAGAAAAATCCAAGAACAATTTCCTCCCAAGAAAGGTTTCCCAACCACAAGGCACAGCAGCTCAACCCGTGAAAATCACCACCCTTTCTTTGTCTCATTAATACCTGTGCTAATGATCCCAGAATCCCAGAGTGATTTGGGTGGGAAGGAACCTCAAAGCCCATCCAAGCTGGCCTGGGACAGCCAGGGACGGGACAGCCACGATTCCACGTCCTGCAGCTCAAGGCTCCGAATTATCGCTGTGACACTCCCAAGCTTTGCCAGCTCACACTGATTGTAAATAATTAAGGGAAGAGAAATCCATGAGAGCCTGTTCCCAGCTCCACAGTTGCAGCTATGGGTTAAAATCTCTGGAATGATGGCAGATGGCTTCCCCCAGCCGGCGACGTGGGCGGTACGAGCCCCGAGTGCCACCTTTGCTCACTCTGCACAAACGCCTAACGGGAGATTTTCAGTTGGGAGGAAAATGCCAGAATCCGAATTGTTCCAGGCTTTTTCATCAGACCCTACACCTCAAGCAACTCCCCTTTCCCAACAGCCCCAGAATCAATAAATTATCCCCGTGGAAAAGGCTGGATCACTTCTGTAGGCCCAACACGTTTCCTTTCCTTCATGTTTTTCATGAGGCACCAAGATAAATGTTTGCTTTGGATTCCTGGAAAAAAGGCTGCTTTTCCCATTACCTCCATGTGAGCAGAACACAACCTGGACTCGGGTGCAGCCACCTGAGAAATCTGAAAGCAGGAATTTTCTTTTTTAATCAAGAAGGTGGAAATTATCAACAAGGCTCCAGAAGCCATCAGAATTTCAAGAAACAGCATTTACTTACTTTTATACACCTTCCTCTTTGTTTCTCTTTTTTAATTAACAGGCTTTTAAATATCAATCAAATTAGTACAAGCATCCATCAAGCATTTCAATAGTTTCTACAGCCCCTTTTAACTATAGCCCCTATTATTATGTCCCACTAGGAAAACAGACCCAGGTAATCACATTTTATTGAGCTCCACCATTTCCCCCCACCTCTTTCTACAGGACAGGGCAGAAACTTCATTTTGTACAAGTAACTGGGATATATCCAGCACAAAACCAACAAGGTGGGGTGCTTTTTTATTGTATAAAATATATATTTTTGATCATAAAGGGTGTTTTCTTTTCCTGGTTTTTACAGAGTCTGTGTTTTAAGCAGATTGTTACTATCCACGAGGGATCCCCATAAGAAACTCTTTCACAGAAGCAGAGGGGAAACAGTAAATGTTAAAGCATTTCACATGAACAGGATGCTTTTTCTGCTGATGCCAGGTATGAGGTTCAGGCACAGGCCAAGGAGCTGGAGACACAATGTTCTTTATCACTGCACTTCCCAGAGTCAGTCTGACCTGCTCCTGAGCTGGAAGGTTCCACAAAAATAAAAGAATGGCTCTTTCAAGAGAGCTTTTTCAATCTCTTTTTTTTATTGGAGGGTGGTGGTTTTCCACATTAACTGAAGTTCATACTCGATCCTTCCAAAAAGAGCAGGACTTTTCACCTGTCCATGAACACCCACTCCAGCCCACACACCCACCTTGCTTTCCTGGGGAGAAATCAGTTCCCAAAATCTCCTGTATTTGGGGCAGTATTCAGCACACAAAGCAAAATTATAGGACCATGGAATGGTCTGACTTGGAAGGGACCTCAAAGCCCATCCCATTCCAACCCCCTGCCATGGGCAGGGACACCTCCCACTATGCCAGGGTGCTCCAAGCCCCAATGTCCAACCTGGCCTTGGGCACTGCCAGGGATCCAGGGGCAGCCACAGCTGCTGTGAGCACCCTGTGCCAGGGCCTGCCCACCCTCACAGGGAACAATTCCTAATTCCCAAACCCCATCTAACCCTGCCCTCTGGAAGTGGGAAGACATTCCCTGTGTCCTGTCCCTCCATCCCTTGTCCCCAGTCCTTCTCCAGCTCTCCTGGTGCCCCTTCAGGTCCTGGAAGGAGCTCTGAGCTCTGCCTTGGAGCCTTCTCCTCTCCAGGTGAGAACCCCCAGCTCTGCCAGCCTGGCTCCAGAGCAGAGGGGCTCCAGCCCTGTGAATCCTGAGCCAGAGGAGACAAGCCAGGAGATGATTCCAGCTGAAATTAGTGACAGCAGAGCACATTCGTTCACCCACGATGCCACACTGGTGCCAGTTCTGCCCAGCCTTCCCTTTCTCCTCACGCTTCCTGTCCAGAACCTCTTCCTGCTCAAAGAGCACCTTTTCCTGGTGCTCTTTGGAAAAAGGACTTGGAATAAACCTGCTCCTTGTACTAAACAATTTCCCTCCCCCCAGGCTGTGCCCCAGCACCTTGGAAGACGTGACAGGCCCTGTGCTGTGTCCTTTACACACTGCACCTCTCCCAGGGGCAACCACAGCTGCCTCACTACTTCTACACATCCTTTGTGTCCACAGATCCATCTGCTGTCTCACTTGGATTTATAGTGCACCCAGGACAGGAATTCCATGGTTTGGGGCACAAAGGAGCCCTGACACCAGAATTATCCCCAGAGTGGCCAGAGCCCTGTTCCTGTGTTCACAGCTTGCAGCATGACTGCTTGGGGGGCACATTTTTGCTCCCTAGAGCTGGGAGCAGTGTAAGGACCCTGGAGCACACATTCCTCCACCTGAGCTCCTGTGCTGCTCAGCTGCTGGGTTAAAAACCCTGTTTTGGAGGAACTGTGTGCTTGCACCAGAGATTTCCCACTGAACTAGCATCACATCACCATCAACAGAGATATGAAAACCCTTCCATGGGTAACTCCTCCTCCATTCCCCTGTCGGCATTCCTGAGGACACACCAAGCTGGCAGGATGCTGTGGTGGGAATGATGAGCCTCCCCCCAACACCAAACTGCTGGCGTTTCTGACTGCAGCTGCTGAACACAGCACATTCATTGCACGGACTGGAGGGCACACCCAGATGTGCAGCTGATGGATTAATGTAAAAATCAGTGACCTGCAGCTCTTCAAACAAACAGAATCAGCACTGATTACATCTGTCCTAAGCTCTGAAGTGCATAATGTACCACACTGGTAATTCAAGTTAATATTGCCCAGGTGCTGAGCTATTCAACACCACTTGTTCCTCCCAGAAGCCTCCAAGCTGCTGCTTTTCTGAAACCCTTTTGGTACTGCAAAGATGGGAATTCTGTTATCCCACTTGCTTCAGCTATTTAATAACCTGCCTACGTTTTTCCACACATCAAATAAATGAAGTGGAATACAAAATGGAACATCTGTTTCTTTCTCTGGTTGACATTAGAGGCTTAGACTCTAAACAAATACATTTAGGAAGTTTTTTTAGGAATTTGTTAGGCTGAACACAGCTAATCAAGGCAGCAAAAATCTTGTGTATTTTCAGAATGACCCCTTTGTT
The DNA here is from genome assembly GCF_017590135.1 of Pyrgilauda ruficollis. NCBI lineage: Eukaryota > Metazoa > Chordata > Aves > Passeriformes > Passeridae > Pyrgilauda > Pyrgilauda ruficollis. Next base: position 561,920 of record NW_024518207.1, read on the forward strand.
TGACCTCAAAATTGTGTATATTATTTTAAGTTTCTGCACATGCAAAACTAGATGATGAAAGTCCCAGTTTTCTTTCCTTCTCCCCTGTTCTCCTTTATTAAAACTCCTTAAAAAGCAAATGCATGTTTGGGAAACACAGCACAGAAAGGGTTTTGGAGGAATGTTTTTAACATAAATAAATGTTCCCCAGGCATCAGCAGCTGGAAGGTGTGAAACATCCCTGAGAGGGCACCAGCGTTACATTTGGATTAAGCATTAATCCACCAACTTCACCTCATTTCTGGTTGATTAATCCCCAATAAATCAGGTGGATCCATTGATCATTTTTTTGCTGAATACTGGAGTTAATAATGTATTAACCAAAAGTTACAGCACTCAGCCTGCTATTTTTTTTCCCTCTTCATTTTCCCAACTGGCAGAAGATCAAGGCTTTGAAGACTAATGAATAGAAGTGGGAAAATACTTCATTTCTTTTGGATGTATTGAATAGTTTAATAAAATGAGGGAAAATTAACATTCTAGTGACAGACAGAGGAAAGATGGAATTTCCCAAAGCAAGTTTTCTTTCAAGTATTCCCTGGATTTTTGGATACCTTACTCCAAAAATATAGCAGTACCCTTAATTTTACTCTGTGATGCACAACAGTTTGGAATATAGTTGCATCCTGATGCAGAGGATACTTCTGGAGAGTTTGATGGAAAACAAATTAAATAGACAGAGAGGCATTCTCAGAGGCAAGGCCACGTTGGAAATTTGGGGGTTTTTTTAACTTTTACTGTCACAACAACTCTATTCTCTAGAATTATTTCCCAGGATTCAACTGCATCTCTAGCTCTTGTTTTCTGAACTGTCAAGTGTCTGTCACACACTCCAAGCATTTTTAATCATCTTTTCCATTCAACTCTGCTGTCAGGAAAACTACACTTCTCTCTGGATCACAATTTCAGGAAAACCACACTTATCTGTGGATCACAATTTCAGGAGAACCACACTCCTCTCTAGATCACGATTTCAGAGCTAGACTCCTCTCTGGATCACAATTTTAGGAAAACCACACTTCCCTCTGGATACAATTTCAGAACTAGAATCCTGTCTGGATCACAATTTCAGGAAAACCACACTTCTCTGTGGATCACAATTTCAGGAGAGCCACACCCCTCTCTGGATCCCAACCCCTTCCACACCATAATCTGAAGAGCAGGAGCAGCAGAGGAACCTCCTGAAGCAGCAAGCAGCTGCTTGGCCAGGCCATCCCATGGTATTCCAGGAGCTTGGGCAGGTTTCCACGTGATGGACTAGGAAGTCAGCAGGTTTTTTTCCAGAATTAGTTCTCTATTCTCAGCACTGCTAACTCAGATCAGGGTTTCAAAAGTGCAACAAAAGCCAAACAAGTGCTGAATGAATGTTTCAGGGGCTGAAAACCAGCAATGGGACTCAATGGTGATTGTAGAGGGTCATAATTGGCCATTTAGAAATATTTAAGGGGTTAAAAAGGGAGTGTTTTAGTTTGTTACTTTCAATCAGGGAAAAAACCCAACCAGAAAATACAGCGCAGACACCAGAGGAAGCTTCCTGAGCTTGAAATCCATGTGATTCTGTAAATCCTCCCCCATTATCCTGTTGTGTGGCCAGTGCTGGACAGGACACACCACCAAAGAGGGCAGCCCACAGTGAGGGAGTGCTGAGAGACTAATGAATTCCTAATGCTGTTCCCAAACTGAGCTGGGAACTGATGATCCAACAGCACCATCTAGTTATAAACCCAGGAACAGGGACAGCTGCATGGCTTGGGCTCTAGTGCCTGCTCAGGAATGAGCTTTGAAGCTGCTGCAGAAACTCCAGAATCAACCTGGAACCCTTCTTTGTCTCCAAACAGTTCTCTAAAGGCAGAATTTCACCAAGCAGGCAAATCTCCCCATTGGATAATCTCATGCCAAGCAGCCAGAGGTGTTTCAGAGGCCAAAGACACAAGAGCACATTTCTAACAAATGGATGCAATTCAGCAAGTTGGGTAAAACTAAAACCACTCCTAACAGACTGTGGGCAGCAATCTAAAGGTGTTTTCCTCTTTTTAGAAGGATTCCATTTCTTCAGCTCTAGAATTATCCCAGAGGAATTTGGGCTGGAAGGGCCCTTAAAGTCCATTCCATTCCAACTCCCTGCCATAGCAGGAACATATCCCACTATCCCAAGGTGCTCCAAGCTCCAGTGTCCAGCCTGGCCTTGGACACTTCCAGGGATCCAAGGGCAGCCACAGCTGCTCTGGATACCCTGGGCCAGGGCCTGCCCACCTTCACAGGGAACAATTCCTAATTCCCAATATCCCACCTAACCCTACCTGGGCTCATCAACCACAGCCCTTGTAATACATGAAAGGAATTTTCTTCCAGGCCTGTATCTCAGCCAATCCCAAACTCCAGAAAGGAGGATACTCCCCCAAGAGTCAGATCTGCCATCCCAACTTTCTCAACGTGCTGGAAAAGAGAGGAAAGCCAGAATAAGCAGACAGGAGTCTGCTTCAACAGTCTTCAGGAGTCACCACTAATTTCACAGAGCTCTGTGAACAGCTGGTCTCAAACACTACAGACCATTCCTGGAAAGCATACATGCAGGAAAACCCTACAGTACTGAATTAGATTAAAATAAATATGATTGGAAGATGTAAGAGCTCATGGAATGCATTCACCTCCCAAAAACACCATGTACTCGTCTAATTTTACGAGACTCTTATCACTGCAGTGCTTCAGTGCCTCTCCCCAGCACATCAAAATGGATTTAGAAACTTTCCATGGGATCAGAAGAGTCCATCTCAGTGTTCTGCCTTTGCTGCCTCTCCTACCAGGAGCTCTGCAAGGCACACAAAGCCAGAGCTCTCTTGTTGCAACAGGAAGACACTCAAATATGGGGGGCTCAGGCTTTTGCTTCTGGTTTGTCACTGCTAGATCCTTCACACACACTTTCTAAGTGATCAAAACAACAAAAAAACCCTACAAAACTCAGCAAAAACAAAACCTACGTTCCCCTTCTCAACTGTGGAAAAAATCACATAAGCAAGACAAGACATGACAGAGAAAAGCTTGATCACAGATGGAATAAATCACACTTAAAGCAAAGAAAAAGGTCACAATTGCAACATCTCATCTCCCAGTTCTTTGAAGGCCATTGCCACCTCACCCTGTCTGTGGTCTGTGATGGTTTCTGTGATGCCTCATAATCCTTCTTTGTTTCTAGGATTCTTTTCACCAGCCCACCTGTTGAAAAACCACAATTTTTCTAAGCATCGATGGACACTAAACAGTTTTAAGCATTCAGACAATAAAATAAAACCCAACTGTTTTGTTTTATTAATGCAGACAATTTTTAGAGCAGCATTTTATTTTGTATTTTAAACACTGGTACACAAGGTATTTGTTATCTGACCTTTTTTCTCCCAAGCTTTTCTAGAACTTGTCTTTCAATCCAACCTCGTATCTCGGAGCTGACAAGCTGTACCTGACACTTGAAGAAACGTTAATTTATGAGCTTTATGCAGAATTTTAAATCCTGCTGACATTGAGGAAGCATAGAAAATGTGTCCTTAACACAGTTGTAAATCCAGCTGCACAGGAAAACAAGCCTGGGTAAGTAAGTTGGTTTTCCTGCAAACGTTGCAAACTCCTTCCCTCAGGAGGGATCTTAGTGCTCTGTTCAGCACTTTAAGTGTTCAGCATTTGGTTTAAACCCAGGGGTTGATTCTAGAGCTGTACAAATATACATAAAAGCAAACGTACCATGCTTTTGATCCTCAACCAGCTCCACTTCTGGCTCCTACACGTGCAGGAAGAGAGTGTTAGTTGCAAAAAGTTGGCATTGCTGTAATATGGAACTATTCAAAAATATTCAGCTGGAGGATGTTTTAACAAGTCAGGGAATCATGGAATGGTTTGGGTGGGAAGGGACCTTAAAGCTCATCCCATTCCACCCCTGCCAGGGGAGGGACACCTTCCACTATCCCAGCTTCCTCCAAGCCCCATCCAACCTGGCCTTGGACACTGCCAGGGATCCAGGGGGAGCCACAGCTGCTCTGGGAATTCCAGTCCAGCCCCTCTCCACCCTCCGAGCCGGTAATTCCTTCCAATATGCCATCTGACCCTGCCCTCTGGCAGTGGAAGCAATTCCCTGTGTCCTGTCCCTCCACTCCTTGTCCCCAGTCTCTCTCCAGCTCTCCTGGAGCCCCTGTAGGCCCTGGAAGGGGCTCTGAGCTCTCCCTGGAGCCTTCTCCTCTCCAGGCTGGACACTTCAAACAAAATATGGAAAAAGGTTCAGTCAGCTGCAACAGGAACAGACCTTTGGCATCTCTGGCAGGGGCGCTGCTGTCTCCACCACGAACTGCTCGTCCTCCTCATCAGACACCTGCTGCTCCCTGAGCACGGTCGGGGCTGTTTTAGAGCTGCCGCTCCTGTCACGGACACAGGGAACAGGGGAATGAATGGAAATGCTGAGATCTAGCCAGAATAAACTAAACTCAGCTAAAAGCCATCAAAAGATCACAGAATCCCAGAATCAATGAGGCTGGAAAAGCTCTTCAAGTCCAGCCTGTGAGCAATCCCCACCCAGAGCACTGAGTGCCACGTCCAGGCCTTCCTTGGACACTCCAGGGATGGGAACTCCACCATGAGGTGACATCCCAAACTGGCGATGCCAGAGGAGCTGGGAAGGGTGTGCTCCAAGGAACACCCCCTCTGCATCTCCCTCATCCCTCACCTTTCTGGGATTAAGAGCTCAGTGCTCTCCTGATGTTTCACTCGCGGAGGTGCCAGCCTCGCGCTGCCGGGACGGGGAATCCGTCTGCAAGAACAGCGGGAATGGGGAAAAATCACATTCACAAGGGACACAGTGTGGCATTCACATCCTCTGAAAAAATCCCTTCACCCAGGATTTTTCTTCTGGGAAGCTGAGTAGCCTCAGAGAAAAAAGAAAACAATTCTTATCTCATTTGCTTCTCCTGTGTTGTGCTCATGTGGAATGTGTTTGGAGATTGTTCACCCACGGGTGATTGTTTCATTGGATTCTGCTGTGAGTTGTTTGACTCTTTGCCCAATCAGGGCCAGGCTGTGTCAGGACTCTGGAGAAGAGTCAGGAGTTTTCATTGTTATCTTTTAGCCTTCTGTAAGTATCCTTTCTGTATTCTTTAGCATAGTATAGTTTAGTATTCTTTAATATAATATAGTATCATAAAATAATAAATTAGCCTTCTGAGAACATGGAGTCAGACTCATCATTCCTCCCTGCCACGGGGGTGCCTACAAATACAGTAACACAGCAACACAAGCCTTTGCTGAGCCAAAAAAAAAAAAATCCAAACATTCAAATTAAAAAGCAGCTTCACCTCATCCGTAACACCATCCTTATGGAACGCACAGAGGAAATGCAATGTACTCCTCAAAAATTTTACTAAAATTTTACTCAAAAATTTTACTCCATGGAGCAGTTTATGGATTGAGAAGTGAAGAAAGGATGGAAACACACCTTTGGGCAGGTCGAGGTGGGACATCAGGAGGTGCTTCCCCATTTTCAGGCTTGTCAGGAGCTGCACTCTCCACTTCTCTTTCTATTAAACAAAACACCATAAAACTGGGGCTTAGCTGGGCTAGGAAAACCTCAGGTTTTTATGACAGTATTTGGAATCTTAGCATTGCACTAAAAAAACCACTTAAATTTCTTCATTTTTATAAGTTTCTTAATATTGTGAAATTCCCCCCCTGTGAAAATGACATCATCTCACTCAATGCTTTTGTCTCCCTTAACCTCTTATCTTCCCCTACTGGGATTCTTGGTTGAGGTGGTGGCTACTCCTCGAGTAAAGTCTACTGAAAGCATCTAAACTCAGCCAATTATGTTTAAAAACTCTATAATACATCACAAAAAGGGCAAAAAGCATTAGAGAAGAGCTTGATTTATTAAAAAACACTTTTTTATGTTAAAAGTTTTCAACTATGCTGCTCTTTTGTCACTGGAATGTTACTGAGTCTCTGGCAAATTAATCTGTAAATAACAAACAGACTGATTTTTTAGAAAAGTTCTATTTATTCTGCAATCTGATAAAGTTAGGCATGAAGCACACAACAGGAATTACATCCAGAACCTGAGAACTACTCCCAGGGCCAGGAAAATTGGGATACAGAGTCTTGTTGCTCTGCAACAAAATATAACTGAAACAGACAGAAATAATGCTCTAAAAGATCCAGGAAAATCAGTTTACTTCACCTAATAAACAATGTTTTATAATCCTCATGGAGTGGCTTGGATTTGGATCTTAAAGGTCCTGAACCTAAAAAATGAGGGGTTTACAATGCCTTGGTGAATAAAGCTGAAAAACAAGATCAGTCAATAAAATAAAGGTTGAGCTCAATGGTAAAGGTTGGACTTGATGATTTTGGAGATCTTTTCCAACTTTCATTATTCTTCTGATCCTGAATATTTGGTTCTTAAACCACCAGGGGATCCAATCCAAATCCATAATGAACCTGGGGGTACTCATCTTACATCCATCTCAATTACACCATAAATTTATTTTCCACCCCAGATGCATTCCAAAGGACAAGACAGCTCCAAGAGATGAAAGGAAATTCGCGTGGAAGTTCTCCCAGCTGGGGAAGGTCACACAAATGTCTTGGCCATCCATCCATATTTCAATAGGCTGCCACAGCCATGAGGCCCTGGAGGCCAAAGGTGGGCTGGGAACACCTCCCACATCCATGGGATCCATCCTCCCAACCAGCCCAAGCATCTGCAGCTGGAGAGAACAAAAATGCAGCTTTTTGCTGCAATTTCAGCTCCTCCTCCTGCACTTTGTTGCCATGGCTCCATGTGTGTTGTAGCTGCACACACATCCATGTCTTGGGAGCTATATCCAGCTTGGGGGGGGAAATAAAGGAGTAAGAAAGAATGCAGGGATGGAATTTTCCTCTGGAATCCTATAAAATGCAAACACTGAGACTTCCAAATAGTTGCACAAAAAGGCAACATGCAAAGGTTCCCTTCTTACAGAGAACAGTCACCAAGGGATTCAGGTGCAGTCATTTGCCTCTTGGAAAACAGAAGAATAGGAAAAAGGAAAATAAAAAGTAATTGCTTTATCAGGGGATGGACATTTTTCAAGGCAGAGTATGAATGAGATGTGATTAAAGCAGACAGCAGCACTTGGATTAAGTGCAAATCACCCTCCTTACATCATTTAGCAGCATGGATTTGACCCAAACACTCCAGCGGGGCTTTCCATGGCAGCCACACTTGAACTTTCCCTACCTTTCTGTTTTTCTGCAAGGCCTGGTTCATTTTTCTCCTGCAGCTCAGCAACATCATCCTCTGAAATCCCATCTGCCACACTCCTCATGTCCACAGCTCCTGTAACAAACCAGTTTATAGTCAAATGAAACCCAAGAACCAATAAAAATTCAAAATAAAAAGCCATGCTAAATACCTGCTAGGACTTCTTTAAGGGCTGCCCTAGTTTAACAAACCTTCTTCAGTGTCAATAAATCACATTCAAGGTGCACAAAGACTTTTTAAATGAGTGCTGACTGAACTCCTGAAAGCTGAAATATTCAGTATAAACCTCTATAATTTATCTGCCCAGAGAGAAGACACATTTCCTCCTGTTGTACATTGATTTATTTCCAATTAATATAAGATAAAACAGAAAGCTCTGATCATCATCACCACTGTGCAACATGCATCAGGAAGTTTTCTGACACTCTGGATTATTCACCTGTGACAAGCCCACTGTGTCAAAAAAGAAAGAGGGGTAATGCCCCAAAATATTCCTGGCTCTGATAAACTACAATTTGAGTGCTGCATCAGGGAGAGAGGACTGTTTTTAAATACTCACCCTGAAGTCATTCTCTATTAAACTTATCAGGAAAACTGGATTCTGGTTTTAAAGGGACAATCCCTAAATAAGGTGTGTCTGGTCCTTACAGTTTAGTGCCATATAAAACAAATATAAAACTTTGGGAAATAAAAGAAGTTATAGGATCGGCTAAGAATCACTAAATAGTAAAAATAAGGCTGCAGTTTTAATGGAATCCAGACAGGGGTTTTTCAGCTGCCAAATTACTCAGACTTCACAGCACAGGAGATGTGACATAAAAATTTCAATTTTCAAGCACCAACTTGAATGAGGCTCCTAAATTAACACACATACAGGGGGGATTTTCCAACGTATTTAAGGTGCCCAAACAAGGCTATTCATTATCCTGAAAGCAGGACTGATGTAACTCCAGTATTTTGCCTCAGACACATAGAAACCTAAAACAGAAATCAAAAAAAAAAGTGGGAACTTGGGAAGACATCCAGCAACATATGATCTCTTTATATGAATTATTGATAATGAGATTGGAAAATTAAGTGCGTGAAGATTTTCATGCACCAATTTTTAACCAGAACTGCCTTAACATTAACAGGCATTAACAGGCATCAATTCACAGGTGTCACTGAATCTTCTAAATAGAGACATTAAAGTGATTTATTCTTTTATTCTTCTTCTTTAGGATTAAAACACCAGGGGCACAAAGCACTGAACAGAAATTAGGACCAATCACGGAAATAAGAGGAGGAAAGGCACTAAAATACAAACAGAAATTGCAGTTCCACTACTGCTGTCTGAACTTTGGGTTCAAGCCACTTTTACTCCTTATCCAGGAGTTTCTCCAGGCTCTTCCTCTTCTTTTCCTACACAAAAGGACGGCATTGCTAAGCTAAGATTCTTTTCCTCCTGATGTGCAATATTTGGGATATTCTGAAGACAAACCACTTCCCAGTCAGTGCGTAAACACAATATTCAAAGGCTGAACTACGGAAGTTGGTGACACAATGCCAAAGCCCGCTGGAAGCCGGACTATCTCTGTGCACTCCAGTAGCCCCAACAGGAGTGGGAGCAGCTGGGGACTGGGGTTTGCCCCCAGCTGAACCTGAAGAGCTGCAAGCCCTGCAGTACATGCTGCTACAGCCATGGCAGGGATCAGGCAAAGGAGGAACAAGGAGACGCTTTGTCTTGAGGCTCCACAAGCAAAATTTTTGGCTTTTTGTGAAGGTGAAGGAGGTAAGGCCGAGCAAGCACCCCCGTGCAAGGGGTTAAATACAGCTACAAACAGGGGGTGGGTACAGAAAACAACCAATAGGGGCATTTCAAGGGTGGAGCAAGGGGATTACAGCCACACTGTGGGACCAATCAGGATAGGGGGAGGAGAGGGAAAAGACACATGGGCCAGTGGGGCGTCGTGGATTAGGGGAGTTCCAAGTGGGTGCTTCAATCAGGGGTTGGCCCCGGGGTGAGTGGCAAGGAACATTCAGGAAAAAGGGGCAGAGTCGCCTTGACAGGCAGGATCACCTTGACAGCAGGGAAGGGACTAGAACGAAGGGAGGGGAATAGCTTGAGGCACAGCTTTAAGGGAGGGTACAACTTAGGGAAAAAAGAACTTGGGGAAAACGTGGGGGGATAACAGAATGAACCATTTAACAATAACTCAATGAAATAAACACAAAGCGTAACATCATAATTGCAAGGAAGCACCTCCACAGATAAATAATTTATTTGGAAAGCCTGGACCAACTGTCTGTGAAACCAAATTAAAACCATTTCAACCTTCACTTTGCTCTGCTGTAAAAATTTAACAAATGTTACATGTCAGAAATAGTTGCAGACAAGTCCAAAAGCTTAATTACACAGAAATTACCAAAAGCAGGCTGAATTTCTGTCTGCAACTGCGCACAGGCAAAGAGAGCAAATTGAACTGAATCTCACTTCCTGTATCCCAAATCCAGGCAGGAAAATTGCCTCTTGGATTCACAAATGCAGGCTGGGAGTACAAACCAAACCCTGGCAAAAATAAACATGGATATTTAAGCATTTCTGCTATTCCTGTTCAATAACCCTGCAGCATATCTGATAGACATAACAATATCCTCCCTGTGGTTACCTTCTCCTCCAGGCTTGGAGGCATGCCTTGATGCTTTTGCTGAAGGCTGCTTTGATATCCTTGCAGGAGTTTCGTTCTGCAAGAAAACAAAACAAAACAAAACAATAAAAGACCAGAAATTTATATAACAGTAGATCTAAATATTATATCATTATATCTAAAATTCACTTCCTTGTGTTGCTTTTCTAAGTATTATACAGAGGAAATATTGACCCAAGAGTTGATCCACGCGTTTACGTTGAGTTTATATCCCTCACAGCCTGTGGATATTTTTTCCTGGATAAATGCCACCTATTTTTTTTCACATGAACTTATTTGATGGAAAAACAACTTCCAAATGGGAACTAAGAGTATCCCACCTTGTGGAATACAAATGTTATAAAAAGGAGGAAGATTCCTACAATCACCTCTGTGTTTCAGCTGCATCAGATAAACAGCTCCTCTTCAACCTGCTGCAAAATCTTCTAGACTTCATTTCAAAAGAGAAGCAAGGATTTAAAAAACTGTGCTACTAGGCTTGCCCAGTCCATTACTTAAATGGCAACTTCCCTGGATAAAAATCCTGCCTAATATCCCAGCTCCTGAAATATGTTTAGCACCTCCCAGGATCTCTTTCCTTACGTGCTTTTTTTTTTTTTCAGTTTTCATCCAAGACTTTTGTTAGACTTGCTGATCATCATTAAGGTTGGAAAAGACCTCTAATGTCCATATTGATAACCTGAGAATCACAAATTCTGCCATTTTTATGCCATCAAAGAATGGTTTGAGTAGAAGGGACTTTAAAGCTCATCACCTTCCACCCCCTGCCCTGGGCCGGGAAACTTTCCACCAGAAGGAAGCGTTTTTCCTCTTTACAAATTCTGGCATGTTCTAAGGAAAACCAGACACAATTCCAATCTTGAAGTGGTTCATCTTAATTTTAATTCTCCATAATAACCTCCACGAGCCCAACACTATGGAAGGAGGGAAAAGAAAGCTCTTATCCCATCAGGAGCACATCTGGCACACTACAGCCCCAGCAGCTCTCTGGGTGAGGTCATTATTAGCACAGGTGGGAAGGGAGCTGCCAATAGGTGCTGAGGCTGCTGCAAGAGGGGATTTGGTCATTTATTTATGTGGCTACAAACAGAATTTTTGTGGAGCCACATGTGCAGCCTGGCAGCAGGTGCAGGGTGAAAGCTGACATTTGCTCACTATGGCAGCACACCAAAACAGAAAGCCCACAATATTTATGATTGAGGGGCTTTCCAAAGGGAGATAAAAGAGGTTATTCCCCTTCAAGACTTTGAAAAGCAGCCACCGGAGCCATTAAAGGGAAATCTTGCACTTCATCTCACACCATGCTGGAAAAACACATTACAGCAGAATCCTTGATGGATGCATGCATGCTTCCCAGTCCTGAGTAATTATGTTTCCACGTGGAGAGGATCCAGAGCCTTCTGCAAACCATCCAGGCTGCTGCTTTGTCCTCATTATTAACCTTTAAAGAGGGTAAATTTCACTTCAAGACAGAAGAAAATGTTTGCTGGTGTTGCAGAGCTCATTACAAAATAAGCCACTGTGATTCCCCCCTCTAATTCATCAGCTCTACTGATGGTTCTCTATTAATAAATAAGAATTAAGTCTGTGAACGCCAATTTCATCCCATCAACCCTCCACAGTACTTTTCTTCTAATTAAATCCACAGTGCCAGGAGGTATCTTTCCTTCTCTGCAACAGAAAGCATGCACGTGTAATTTTATATAAATAAAACCACATACAAGGAAAGATCTCCACTTGCTAAGGCCAGTTTGAGTGCTGTGCTGATAAGATTTATTAGGAAAATATCAATCAATTCTCTTTTCCTCACCTAAAGTCTGGCAAGATGATATTCTATTGGTATTAGACCCTGCAAATTAAAAGCTCAGAAAAGGAAAGATCCTGCAAATTGGTATTAGATTGGTATTGGTATTAGATCCTGCAAATTAAAACTTCTCAAACACAGAGATGAGGAAAATCTCTGTTTTCAAAGCAGTTTAAAGGATGTATTTCTGATGTAATGACACCAAAGAGAGAGGGACATTCCCAGCTCCACAACAGAAATGTTTTAGCCACGTCCTGCAGATTTCCATGAAGTGATTCTCTCTGCTGTCCTTTTTTTAATTCCACAGTTTCATTACATAACCTAACTAAGTTCCAAGAGGAACAGAAGTTCATTAGGCAGGACTTAGAGGCTGCTTTAAGTGACCACTTCCAGAGCAATAGAGTTTGCAGGGCAAATTCAAACCCATTCTGCAAGTGGCCAGAAATGACAGGATATTACAGAAAGCTTTAGCCAAGAGCTCCAGCTGCCATGGGAAGAGACTTTTCCAAGGTGTTTGGCCTCAAGGGGAAATGATTTACCTGTTCTGTGGTCACTTCCAGCACCAGATGCTCTGTGACCTCCTCCACCTCTTGTCAAGCCTAAGCAATAATGATCTTCATTATTTAGAAGGTCCAAAAGGCCATTTTAAATCTGATTTTTCCCTGAGATGGACTGAGAGTGAACAGAACACGACTCAACCCTGATCCCAAACTGCAGGATGCAAGAGCCAGCCTTGAGGCAGCTTCTGATTGCCATGTGGTAGCCAAATGTCTCTTAATTCCTACTTATCCCTGCTTTCTTCTAGCTCCAGAAAATTATGGATACCCATGTGATGACTACTGCACACTGGGTAACACAAAGTTTCTTTAGCAGCAGAAAAATACATTTAAATTACCAAAAAAAGTCAGCCTTAAGTAGATTTGGAAGCTGGTGTCAATAATTAGCAGCAAGAAAAACTGAGATTTGCATAAATAGAGAAAATCTCATTAAGCAAAGTCAGAGACTAAACTTTAAGGGACAGCTTTGCTGTACATGTAGAATACTAAAAAAAAAACTTTTAAATTGATCTGTTCTCTAAAGTAAATGCATTAAAAAGGTAAATACATTAATCCTGAGGAGGAAAACACAGTGGCTGACTTGTTGGGTACTACCTCAAACTGCTTCACTTCTATTACAAGTGAACAGATATATTCTGTAACTATCTATAGAAAAAAATACATATAAAAAGCTAAAAAGAGATGCTCAAGATTTATTAATTCAGCAGCAGAGACCACAAAATAAGATTCATAATCTTTCATGTGCACAGAAAGTTGTTTGCCTTCTTTTGACTACATTTGTTTCCCTGCCAGGTGATTCAGGTGGAGCCACAGTGGCTAAATTGAGGTAAATCCCTGGAAATAAAGGCTGGGAAACTCCTGGAAGGACCAGAAGATCAACCCCAGTCCATGAGATGCAATTTCCAATGATTTGCTGCTGGAATTTCCTCTAAATCACTTTGTGCAGCTATCTCAGCTCCCAAGATTCACTGGGCACGTTTTCATGTCATCTCTCCCTTCCCCAGCTTTAAAACGATGACATGTGCCGTGCTCTGCTCTCAAGTTTGTGTTTTCATCATCTCAGAAATGAGCAGCCTCCGCTGTTACGCAAGCGGGCAGAGGCAGGAATGTCATCTGGATTTCAGGTAATAATCCCAAAGCCTTGGAATCCCTCCCAAAAGCACTTAGGAGGGGAAATGAAACTTTACTGCCCTGCTGCATTATTGTGGTGCCCAAGAGCATGATGAGAGCTTGGGATGAGGCTCAGAATTTCCATTAGAGACCCAATTTGCAGGAAGTTTGACTTGGCCATGAATATTTGCTGGAGGCTAAAAAAAACAAAACTCTTTTATAAGCTTTCCCTCTCAGTGCCAATAACTTAAAGAGTTTGGTTGGACTGGAGTCAAGGAAGAGCCATAAATTTGTCATCTCATGGGGAAGACATGATAATGACAGTGGGCCCAGAGACTCTTGCTAGAGCTGGGATCCTGCCTGGTGTTTCCTCAGCCTGTGCTGCTTTAGGTTCATTTACTGAAGTCTCCCTCTTTAAACATTTGGCCACGTGGCTCCATAATTCCCCAAACTGCCTCAGGTCATCAGGAAGCAGCAGATGGAGTGACAGTGGTGACACAAGCAGCAGCTCCTGTGCAGAGGCACTGAGCTGCTCTTCCAGCTGCAAACCATGGACCCTGAAACAACACTGGACTCCTTTTCTTTCTAAAACAGTAACTTCTGCTAAAATTCAAAAACAAATACAAAAACCCTCTCAGCTTTCCAAGAAAGATTCTGAAGAATCAGGAAAACTCTTGACAGGGGGTTGGAAGAGATGAGCTCTAAGGCTCCTCCCAACCCAAACCAGTCGGTGATCCTAAGAAGTGTCCAAAATATGAATACACAGAAATAAAATCTGCAAAATAAAATAAATTGAGCAGACTTGTTTTTTTTTTGGTCCAAGCTCAGAGAAATTTTTAATAAATAAACAACCAAAAAACCCAGGGAAGCATCTATTTCATGTATTTCCCAGCCCTAAAACTTGCCATTTACCCATCTTTCAACCCTACATCATTTTTGAGCAGATTCCCAAATCAAAATACAACACTTTGGTTATTCCTACCTCCTCCACTACTAACCTCAGTGTCTGGCTGGCACTTGCTATCTTTTGTTGGCCTCTGTGGTTTTCTATGCATGGATTCTTCAGAATCTGAGGGCTGGAAAGAAATGAACTGGTTTAGAGTCAAAACAAGCATTTTGGAGCCCATCAATCCTGAATTTCTACCAACAGGATAGAAAGGCAGAATAGAAAATACTCAGAGGAAGAGGAAATAGAAGAGTACCAAAATGAAAGGCAATGAAAAGGTGGTTCTCAGGGCAGTTTAGGCCCTATAATCCTTAGAATACCCAGGAATCCTAAACTGGTTTGGGTTGGACGGGACCTTAAAGACCATTCAGTCCCAACTCTGAGAAGGCTCTCCAGCACCTGAAGGGAGCCAACAAGAAAGATGGAGAGGGACTTGGATAAGGGCCTGGAGTGACAGGACACAGGGAATGGCTTCCCACTGCCAGAGGGCAGGGACAGATGGGATACTGGGAAGGAATTCTGCCCTGTGAGGGTGGGCAGGCCCTGGCACAGGGTGCCCAGAGCAGCTGTGGCTGCCCCTGGATCCCTGGCAGTGTCCAAGGCCAGGCTGGACACTGGGGCTTGGAGCAACCCGGGACAGTGGAAGGTGTTCCTGCCCATGGCAGGGGTTTGGAAAAAGGTCCCTTCCTGCTGGATGAGCAGGAATACAAACCTTGAAGGGCACTGGAACAAACACAGTCCCAACCACAGCACAGGGAAAGTTCTTCCCCAAAATAACGTTTCAATTACCTTTTTCTCTGCTTTCTCCTTTCCATGTTCCCTGAGATGTTCCCCATCTTTTTCTCTGTCCCGATCTCTTCTTCTCTCGCTGTCTTTCTCTCCTTCTCTGTCCCGGGCCTTATCCTTGTCTCTTCCTTTCAGCCTGTCCTTTTCTCTTCCTCCTTCATGTCTTTTCTCTCTTTCCTGTCCTTTATCATGCCTGAGATCCTCTCCTCGCTCTGGGTCTCCTTTTCCTTTGTTTTTTTCTGTTTCTCTTCCTTGCTTGTTTGTTCTGCTTTTGCCTCCTTCCCTCTCTTGTTTTTCTCCTTCCTTTGAGGTGTCCCTTTCAGGTTCTTTGTGCCTGTCTTCATTATTCTTCTGGTTTTCCCTCTCCTTTTCTCTTTCTCTGCTCTCTTTCAAATCTCCTTTGGGTTTTCTGTCTCTGCTGGGGCTTCTGTCTTTAATTTCAGTGTCTCTCCTGCTCTAAAAACAATGCAAACACTAAAAATTAATTCCAGTGCATGGCAACTCAATCACACAGTGACTCTACAAACACAAAAATGCTAAAAATACCCCAAACAAATAAATCATGGTACCCCAGTACCCCTCAAAAAAATGCAAATGCTACCTCTTTATCCTTATGGCTTTTTTGTTCTTCTGCTTTGGCCTCTCTGCTTTCTTTTTGTCGAGGTTTAGAGGGTGGAGGTTTCCCTTTAGCATCAGCTTTTTCCCCAGCCAAGACCCTTTTTACAGCAGCATCACTGGACAACTGCAAGGAACAGAAAAACATCACTGAAATAAGTAAATTGTTTCATTAAATAATTAATGTAGTAATTATTATTTTAAGAATGTAACAATTCAGTGTAAAAAACATAATAATTCCATGAAAGAATGTAATAATGCTGTGTAAGAACAGCCCCCGCAGTAGTTTTTAACCACAGACCAAATTTCTCCATTATTGTATTTCCATAATCAAAAAAAGCACAGTAGAAAAATTACTTTCATTCCATAATTAAGAGATTTGACTGAAAGGAGATAAAGCCAAAGGTGAGCAACTGTAATGCATCTGTATCCCAAAATTTTAAAGGTTCTGGAGCTTCATTTTGTGCTTCAAATCTAATAAATGATTTGACAAAACAAACAGAGTGAACAACAGTGAATAATAAAATCCTTACTATTCAGAATGCATTTGGGACAATTGCAGAATGCAATGTGAGAAGCTGGCTCAAACTCTTGCTGAAGATCATGAACTCTCCATCCGCTGTTACTAAGGACTGACAAAGTGTTTCTACTGCGCAGTTAATGACAGCAGGGGGTAATTAAGGCACAGAATCATTTGGGTTGGACAAGACCTCCAAGGCCATCGAGTCCCAGCAGTGCCTGGTCCCCACCTTGTCCCCAGCCCAGGGCACTCAGTGCCACATCCAAGTGTTCCTTGGACACTTCCTGGGATGGGGACTTCTGAGCACCCTGGGCAGCCCCTGCCAAGGCCTGAGCACCTTTTCCTTGGAGAAATTCCTGCTGATGTCCAACCTGAGCCTCTCCTGGCCCAGCCTGGGGCCGTTCCCTCTCCTCCTGCCCCTGTGCATAAAATCTGTGTAATTCTGTCCTACCTTATTCAAGCAACACTTCCCAATTGCCTGAAGGAATTCATTGGTTTTCTCAGGCTCGTGTCCAGCCACAACTCGTGCTGGTTTCACTGACAGTGGCTCCCCTGTCACCATCACAACAGCATCGATGGCCTTCTGAAGGAAGCTGATTTTGGATTCCTTATCCTGGTAAAAGAGCAATGAAGAGAAACTTTTATCTCCACAATTATTATCATGTTTGTTTTTGTTTCACAATTATACTTCACAAACAACCTGCTCCAACTGCTCTTCAATCTTGCAGTGATTACATAAAATCAGAAGTAAAAAATAAAAGACCAAATAAACAAAGTTAAGCCAAGTGAAATTTCAGAAGTCCTCACAATTAAGGAATCTTCATGATTTCAGTCCTCCTTACAGCTCTCTCCTATTGATTACTCAGATAAAAATTATTCTCCTTATCCTCTACAACTCCAAGACAGATCACAGTAAGGAAGCAGACAAGTCTTCCTCCTGACCAGTTTTGGGAAGAGGAACTCAAGGTTGAGACATTTTCCCCCACACTCCAGGATTTTGATCTCCTCTGCCTGAGCTCTGGAAAACCCCATGGACTCATGGGCTGTGAAAGAAATTTGTGAAAGAAATTCTCAGAGTGGTAGCAGCACGTAGATGCAGCAAAGGCCTGCTCAAAAGCTGCTGGGAAATCTGCTTTTTGCATCACAAAGGACACTATCAAAAAAACCAACAAGTCAGTTATAAATGACATAACTGTAGTTATCCTGACAGCAGTAGGAGCAGCCACAGAAATAAACACAGGCATTAGTCAGTGACTAAAACGTGCAAGAACTGGCTGGAGGGATGAGAAGTCAGAGCTCACACTTCAGTTGCTACGTTAAACAAACACCATGGGATCAGCTGCCTAAGCGGCAACACACAAAAACTGCTTTGTTTGCCAGGCATCAGCACTAAAGCTCCCAAATCAGGCTGGGAGTTGGGGAACTCGGCATCAGCTCAGCCAAAACTCAGGGGAAAGCAGCAAACAGAGAGTAAAGTCACCCTTGGACTTAAGAAGAGTTTTCAGTAATAGTATTAACCTTCTCTTTCAGTAATCAGCCAGTTTTATACTGCAATAAAGCTACTGTGGAATGCATATCCTAGACAGGTGAGTCCTGGGACGTTAAACACAGATATTTAATGTGCTTATCTATATACCATATATATATATATGTATATATGTGTGTGTGTTTGTACATACACACAAATATATAGAGCAGTAAGTTTAGGTCCATGGATTCTCTTGAGAGACCACAAGACTCTTTAAAACCAAAAATTTGCACACTAATCTATAGGTGTCCACCTCATGGAAAGTATAATATAACCCACCAGCAGGAACTTTTATAACTTCTTCACAAAAATAACAACAGCTCCTTGGTGCTGAACACAGAAAAGACCAAAAGAATCTTGTGGCAAGTTGCAAAAATCCTGAAAGCTAAATAAATAAGGAAGTCCCATGCCCACCTTGACATTATCTGACTTCAACTCGAAATCTGTGTAAAGTCCTCTCAGAAAACCTGTCACTCTGATCACCTAAAAAAAACAGAAGAAACTGGGTAAGTCAATAACATTTAAAGCCTCTGCTCAATAAACCTTGTGGGGCAGCAGGAAATGCGTTCATCATGGAAAGGGTGGTCAGGCATTGGGGTGCAGTCCCCATCCCCGGAGGTGCCCAGGGATGGCCCGGACGTGGCACTCAGTGCTGGAGCCAGGGTGGGCATCGGGCACAGGCTGGACTCAGAGATGCCGGGGGCTTTTCCAGCCTCAGTGATTCCGGGATTCTGTGATGTTTCACTGTCCCAGGCTGCTCCAAGCCCCAGTGTCCAGCCTGGGATACTTCCAGGGGCAGCCACAGCTTCTCCGGGCACCCTGTGCCAGAGCCCGCGCACCCCGACAGCAACACCTCCTTCCCAAAACCCCACCTAGCCCTGCCTCTGCCAGCGTGACCCCCTTTTCCTACCGCTACAGGTACCTTTCCACCCCGAACCCCCCAAACTCACCCCAAAACGCCGAGATTTACACACCGCTCCGGGCACGCCCCACAGTGCCGGGGGAGGCCCGCGGTGCCCGGGCTGCCTCACCCCCACACACCCACCTCACAGATCAGGTCGTGCAGGTAGCGGAAGGGCGGCTTGCTCAGCAGCGCGTCGGTGAGCGGCGGCTTGCGGATCACCTGCCCCAGGGTCTCCCGCGTTTGCCGCGACACCGCCTCGTTCATCGCGGCGGGGCCGGGCCGGGCTGGGGCTCGAACCGGGATCGCCGCGGGACCCGCCCGCCCCCGGCCCGGCGCTCCCGGCGTGCCCCGCGCGGCGCGCGCACGGCCCGTTGCTAAGGGGCACCGCGGCCATAGCAACGGGCCCGCCCCGCTCCGCCCTCAGGGGAGAAAAACCCCAGAAACAGCCCCAAAAACCCTGGAAACAGCCCTGAAACCCCTGGAAACAGCCCCAAAACCCTGGAAAAGAGCCTCAAAACCCCTGGAAACAGTCCCAAAACCCACAAAAGAGCCCCAAAAACCGCGGAAACAGCCTTCAAACACCTGGAAACAGCCCCAAAACCCCGGAAAAGAGCCCCAAAACCCCTGCAAACAGCCCTAAAATCCCTGGAAACAGTCCTCAAACACCCGGAGACAGCCCCCAAACCCCTGGAAACAGTCCCAAAACCCACAAAAGAGCCCCAAAAACCGCGGAAACAGCCCCAAAATCCCTGGAAACAGCCCCAAAACCATTGTAAACAGCCCCCAAAGCCTTGGAAACAGTCCCAAAACCCACAAAAGAGCCCCAAAAACCGCGGAAACAGCCCCAAAATCCCTGGAAACAGCCCCAAAACCATTGTAAACAGCCCCCAAAGCCTTGGAAACAGTCCCAAAAACCCTGGAAACAGCATTCAAACACCTGGAAATAGCCCCAAAACCCCCCAAAATCCCCAGAAACAGCCTCAAAACCTTCAGAAATAGCTCCAAAATCCCTGGAAAGGGCCCTAAAATAACTGTAAACAGCCCCAGAACCTCCAGAAACAGCTCCAAAATCCCCGGAAAGAACCCTAAAAGCACTGTAAACAGCTCCCAAACCCTTGGAAACAGCCCCAAACCCCCCGGGAACAGCCCCAAAACCCCTGGAAACAGCCCCCAAACCCCCAAAAATAGCCTCAAAAAACTTGGAACACCCCCAAAAACTACAGAAACAGCCCCAAAACCATGGTGAACACCCCCCCAAACCCCTGGAAACAGCTCCTAGACCTCTGGAAACACCCCAAAAAACACCTGGAAACAACCCCAAAAACCCTGGAAACAGCCCCAAAACCGTGCCCCCCGCCTCTCAGCGCAACGGGCAGCGAATAAAATGTGTTGGGGAGAGATGCTGTGTGTCAGCGGGACGGGAATCAGATCGGGAACAGTTGGGGTTTTTGCTTCGTCACTAAGCAGTGACTCTGTGGGACCCAGCACAAGAAAAACTGGGACCGCGTGGAGCAAATCCAGAGCAGAGCAGGGAGATGCTCCAAGGCTGGAGCCAGGCTGGGTGAGCTGGGAGTGCTCACCTGGAGAGGAGAAGGCTCCAGGGACACCCCAGAGCCCCTTGCAGGGCCTGAAGGGGCTCCAGGAGAGCTGGAGAGGGACTGGGAACAAGGGATGGAGGAACAGGACACAGGGAGTGACTTCCAATGGCAGAGGGCAGGGATGGATGGGATACTGGGAAGGAATTCTGCCCTGTGAGAGTGGGGAAGCCCTGGCACTGATTTCCCAGAGCAGCTGTGGCTGCCCCTGGATCCCTGGAAGTGTCGAAGGCCAGGTTGGACATTGGGGTTGGAGCAGCCTGACAGATGGAAGGTGTCCCTGCCCATGGCACTGGATTACCCACTCCATTCCAACCCACACCCTTCTGTAAAGAATCAGATTTGGGGATGAAGAGAGGCATTACAAAGCAAATCGATCTCATCTTAGTGGAGGCAAGGAAATTTTTCCAGCAAAAAGGAAGTGGACACTTCCATGCCAAGTGGGTAATTTCACCTGGGCTCCTGGCAGCAGGTGCTCGAGGGAAGGGAATTTTACCTTCCCCTCCAGCCCACTGGGCTTCCCAGACAGGCTCTGACTCCAGGACCTGCTGATCCTGGGAAGAGCAGGAGGTGTTGACAGCTTCCACATCCCAGGGCATCAGAAGAAGTCTCAGAGGAAGCAAGAAGACTGGGAAGAAGCTGCTCTGGGGTAGAGGGATATTTATTTTGGGTTTGCGTGGTTTATCTTGGTTTTTCCCCTGACTCTCTAGGAAGCATCTGAGATTCTTCTAGAGAAGCATCTGATTCTCTAGGAAGCAGCCTGAGGAGGAATCTCGTGGGGGAGTTTAAATTTGGCCTCATTAGCTCATTTTCCTGCAGAGGCACCCAGAGGAAGCACAGCTCCATTTAACTGAAGAACCCAGGGCCAGGCCTTCACCACCCTCACAGGGAAGGATTTCTTCCCAATTTCCCATTTAAACCTCTTGGAAATGCCATGAACTCTGCACCACACTTGTCAGGAAGGATACTGAGAAAATATAGGAATCTTTCAGCTCAACTCTGGAGATTTCCCTGTACCTGAAAACCCCCAGTCTCCAGGTCCAGAATCCCAGAAAGGTCTGAGCAAGCTGGGATGAGACAGTTGACAAAAAAACAAAAAAAAAAAAACCAAAAAACCAAAAAAACAACAAAAACAAACAAGCAAGCAAAAAAAAAAAAAAAAAAAAACCCCAAAAAAACCCAAAATCTGCATTTTAAATAATTAATTTCCCAGAAAGTGGCTTAGTAGCCTCTAGAAGCAAACTGAATTTCAGTCAAAACTGGTTGCTCAAAATAACCAATCCAAACAACGCATTACAATTGGGATTTAAAAAATTTCCAAGGCTTTTTTATAAGTCTAGGGCATCAGAATGGCTTTGTGTCCTGATGGAGGAACCTTCCTTGCCATCCTCAGTGCTTTCTCCACAGGGATTAGAAAGGTGGGACAAAACAAAGCTGCTCCTGCACTGGGAGACCTGAGCCAGGATCAAGCCAGGAGCCTCAGGAAAAAGACAACAGCCACAAGGAATGGGGGAACTTCCCCCAGAGATGGGAATGTTGGTCCAGGAACATTGGAAAATTAAAGCTAATTAATACTCATGTCAGAAACCCGCTTGTGCCATTCCCAACCACTGAGACACCCACAGACAATCCAAGTAGGCAGATAAAAATGACATTTTATTTTGTGAAGAACATTTGAAAAATAAAGATGAAAGCTCTTCCAGGCTTTGCAAGTAACCATCAGAACCCAGAGAGTCACCAAGACTCCATTTTCAAAAGGTGTTTCCTCTCCCCAGCCCTGTTTTCCACTCTCTCATTGTGGAATGGCCCACAAGAGTTTCAAGGAAGAAAAAAAATGCATTTTAAGCCAACATTAGAAATAACCCAAGATTGGTTCAGTGCAGGTGCTGCTACATTACACTTGAACAAAGGCACAAAATTCCCACTTGGAATTTGCATTTCTCCAAACGTGGTGTTCTCAAGGAAAGACCAGAGTTATTCAAGCGGGGAAGGCTGAGCTCAGTCCAGCTCTGCAGCAGGAACCAGAGGAACTGAAGTGACAGCAAATAAATCCAATGGGCTGGAACCATGTGGGAACACAAACCTTTGGAATCAGCACCTCTGATCCCTGCTGTAAACCCAGGCTCCCAAGAACACCTGATATGGAAAGAAGGCGACACAAATTAAGATGGGAAAACATCCGCTGCCCTCCCCTCGGGCAGAAAATGTATCCATGAAACTGGGATTTCAGAATCCAAGTCAGTGAGGACATTAAACAGCCCCAAAAAGCACAGAAGCACCTGCTGAATGCTAAAGGTATGCAGAGAAATAAATAATAATTGTGTGTTTCATGGTGCTTTTCACTTCTTTTGTTTTGCTGCTAGCAGACTGTCAGTTTTTACCTTTATGGTGTCTGAAATACCAGAGTAGTGTTAACCTATAAAAGGTACATGAAAAATCTCACATTAGCCAAAATTTGAGGAATCTGCTCAACTGGCAGCTCCTCTTACATACAGCAAATAGGCCAAATATTTACTGCAGCCCCCAAAAGCAAACTTGTGTTTTGACCTGTCATTATCACAGATTTAATTCAGGATAATCAGGCTCAGTTTGGAGTTAATACTTCAGAGCCTTTGACCTGGAGCCCAGCTCAGTGAGCTGCTCAAAGTCAGCTCAGGACACCAAGAGAAACAGGTTCTCCAATGTAACAGTATCAGAAGATCTGGAAAGATGAGAAATGAGGGAAACTCCTCTGAAGAGGAGCACTGAAAATAAATCCCAGCCTTCTTCCTGAGTACAATAAAACCCACTGAAAATCAAACATCGGATCTGTCCATTTTTTCCAACCGTTTTCCCTGTTAATGAAGTTCAGGGACAACAAAAATGCCCTAGAAATTGCAAAATTATGTTTATGGGCAACACAACAAGCCCCAGAAACTTCAAAATCTAAGATTACATCCCTGTTGTTCCATATCACAAGATGTCTCCAGGTTTTACATCTTGACAGATCCTGGACTTGTTCTTTTTGAGCAAATTTCCTACACTCTGCTCAGAGATTTCCACATTGCCTTCATTCTTAGGGCTGACTCCAGCTCCTACAGACTTAGGTTTAGAGATATAAAGAGAGAAAAGCAAATTCTGGTATCAGCAGCAACTTCAGTGATCAGAGATGGAAAACAATTCTAAAAAGAGATGATTATGACTCCATTAAATCTCAGTAGTCATGGTGCAGGAGGTCACATCTGACCCAACAAAGCATTTTGGATGGTTAAAAAAGAGTCACTGAGAGGTTATACAATATATTAATCCTTTTCCTCCTCCATAAAGTGCATTTACTCAGCCTGAGAGTAAGTACCACACTGCGAAAGGGACCTTGAAGCACTTCCCCAAGAGAGAGCAGAAGAAAATCAGAATTATCCTGAATCCTACAGCCAGTTTGTGCCTCAGGGATCCTTGAGGACACTTTGGGAAAGCCCCTCTTGCCGCTGGAGCTGAGGCCCTGCAGGCCAGGTTAGCACAGGGTGGTGTGGGCAGAGCAGCTCCTGGTGCTATCTGAAAACCCCCACGCTGATGGAAAGAGCCACTTCTGGTTTGCGGGGCTTTGTGGGGAGCCTCTCCTCGGGGAAAAGGGGATCCTGGGCACGTTCCTGGCGGCTGGAAGACACAAATAACCTGGTTAATGTTCAGTGCTGGGCCTTAGCAGGGTGAGCCTGACCTGAACTGTGAGTTCCAGTGAGCTGTGCAAGGCCAGGCTGGCCAAGGGTTCATTTTCATCTCCATGGTGTGTTCCAGGAGGGAAAACCATGAGGCTCAGTGGAGGAACACTGAGAGCCAGGAGTTTGAATTATCCAGGTGCTCCCTGCAGGATTACCATTGGCCTCAAAATTTATCCAATTAGGCTGAATCATGGAATGGTTTGCATTTCAAGGGACCTTAAGGACCACCCAGTGCCACCCCCTGCCATGGGCAGGGACACCTTCCACTATCTCAGTTGCTCCAAACCCCTTCCAACCTGGCTGTGGACACTTCCAAGGATTGGGCAGCCACAGCTTCTCTGAAAAGCAGCAAACACTTTGCATACTTCTAAAGAAAAATGAAACTAAATGCTCACTACCTTTTCCTCTTTTCCAGAGCCAGCTGCCTTTGCTTCTCTTTCCCAATGTCATCCCTGACAGTGCTGAAGTCCTTGGTGTCATCAAGGAGAAGGTTCTGTTACAAAAAAGGATTGGAGAGATCAAAGTCAAAAGGTAAAACTATTTCCCAGCTGACACAATAAATTCCCAGATTGTTTCTTTTGACAAGTTTTGCACTGATTAATTTCAAGAACATTAGAATTGCAATGGCTTGAGTTGGAAGGGATTTAAGGATGATCCAGTCCCACCCCTGCCATGGGCTGGGACACTATCTCAGGTTGCTCCAAGCCCCATCCAACCTAGCAAGGAACACTTCCAGGGATGGATTTCTTCCAATAGGCTAAACAGCAGGACAGGACATCACATTTTTCTCCTACTGCTCTAAACCCAGACAGAATGTTCTTTCCTCGTAACTAAGCCTGATTTCTAGCTGAGAGCTCAATGCTGGGTAATTCCTTTTCACACCATAAAATAGAACTGTCATCGTTCAGAAATCCACAATATGTAACAGTTTGTGTCTATAATGTGATTTTCAAAGGGCACTTCCTTGGATTTTACTCAGAATTAAAAAAAAAAAAAAAAAAAGAAAAAAAAAGAAAAAAAAAGAAAAAAAAAGAAAAAAAAAGAAAAAAAAAGAAAAAAAAAGAAAAAAAAAGAAAAAAAAAGAAAAAAAAAGAAAAAAAAAGAAAAAAAAAGAAAAAAAAAGAAAAAAAAAGAAAAAAAAAAGAAAAAAAAATGAGGGCAAGAAAAAAGATCCAGGAGAAAAAGGAAAAACAGCAGCAGCAAGAAATTTCCTATCAACACAATGCAGTGTCCAAACCCACATCCCAGTACTCCCAGAAATGCAGCAGGATGAGAGAAAACCAGGAAGAAATGCAAAGGGGACATTGCCTGAACCGGATCCTCGTGCAATAATTAAATCCAGGGAAATTTACCTTCACCCCAATGATGTCTCCATCCTTCAGGTGGTAAGGTGCTGATTGCAAACTCGCCTGCTTTTTCCTTCTCTTCCTCTTGGAGATTTGTTGTGTCTGAACAAAATCAAAGCAGAAGAGTTTGGAATTCTTCTTAAATTCAATCCCTAAGGAACTGCAGCCCAGACCAACACGTACTCCTCTCCAACAATTGTTGGATTCTGTCACTCCAGATCTTACCCAGCTAGATATTGGCAGCCACTCAAATCTCTCAGGGAAGTATTTGGCTATTTCAATTTTATCTACAGGAAGACAATAGTGAGAAGCCACTCTCTGCCTCAGAGCCCAGGTTGTGCATTCCTTGGAGATATCCCACACCAAATCCCAGGAGCTGGAGTAGTCCCTCTCTCCTGGTATTCCCATCTGGACTCGAAGCAGCAGCTCTTGAGGGCTGGCAGCAGGATGAGAGAATGGAAATTCTTGTGAGCCATGCTTTCAGAATTCCCAGCTTTCCCCCCGCCACACCGCCCTCCCCTCACTGTTAGTGGAAAACAATAAACAACTTCTAAGGTTTTCCCACATCCTGAGAGCCCTGAAGTCAAAAGCTGCTCAGTGAAGGCTTCCCTCAAATGCAGAGCTGTAAGAAACAAAAGAAATAAAGATCTTGAGCTCTTACCCCAAATTCTCTTCTTCTTGCAAGGGTTCTATGCAGATTTCCACTCTGGCACCCAGTCTGTAGTCACTGAAAACAGAGCAGAGATTGTCTACATGGCTCTGGAGCTGAGCTGGGACAGCTGGAGGTGCTCACCTGCAAGGAGACCCCAGAGCCCCTTCCAGGGCCTAAAGGGGCTCCAGGAGAGCTGGAGAGGGACTGGGGACAAAGGATGGAGGGACAGGACACAGGGAATGGCTCCCACTGCCAGAGGGCAGGGATGGATGGGATATTGGGAAGTTCCCTGTGATGGCAGTGAGGCCCTGGCACAGGGTGCCCAGAGCAGCTGTGGCTGCCCCTGGATCCCTGGCAGTATTCAAGGCCAGGCTGGATGGAGCTTGGAGCAACCTGGGACAGTGGAAGGTGTCCCTGCCCATGGGACTGCTCGTCTTGAAGATCCTTTCCAACCCAGACTTGGCTGATGAATCCCCCACAGTCCATCCCAGATCCAGCCTGCTGCACATTCCCCAGAGAACCCACCTGAGTCTCCTCTTGTTGTCCCGTAGGAGCTTCCCGGGGCGTTTGTTGTCCATTGTCCAAGCTCTGAGGAACGAGGGCAGGGGCACAACCTGCTCCTGGCAGCAGGGTAAGGTCAGAGCCTGAAAAACAGAAATACTTGGTCAATAATTTTAGCAGCCAGTCTCCCTGGAAAAATAGAAAACCACTGGATTGACTCTCAAAAAAGAGGGCAACTTATTGAGATTTATTCCACACCAGCTGTTGCTTGTGGCTGTGAGCAAAATATTCACTTTTCAACCTCAAAGGGAGTTGGATTTCCCTCCCTCTCAACAATTCTCAACTCAACTTCCATTTCCAAAGTACCCAATTTCTTTTTTTTAATCAGAATTTGAACAACTGGGAGGGAATGAGGCTGTGGCAGTCGCTGCCTCAGTCTCTGGCCAAGTGCTGAGCTCCTCTAAGCCCTTCCCAAGGGCACAACACTTCCCATGCTCAGCCAGTTCTCCTTGATCAAGCTGCAAACAGTCTTCCATAGCAGTAGCCTGGCAGAGCCCAAAACTGAAGTCACACCCAAAAAATAAGTGTTGGTATGGAGCAGAATCAGGTGAGAGATCCTTCCCCATGTGGTTCAAGTAGAACAATCACTGCTTCAACCACACAGAGCCTGTTGGTAGGACTGGGTTATACATTTTTTGTGGGTTTGGGGTGGGTTTTGGGTTTAGTTTTTTCTTTTAGGGTGTTTTGCTTGGTTTGGTTTTTAGTGTATTAAAACCATACAAAGGTATTTTAGTTTGTGGCCAAACAAAATGAGCCAGACCTTGCTGGCTGCCAAACCTGTGCACCCCAAAGCAATTCTTCAGTCATCAGATTCCACATACAGAAATTAAAAAAAAAAAAAAATGCAGAAAACTAATACAGGAACAATGTGGAAATGGCAAAGTGGCTTTTTAGGAGGTGCTTGTTTTATGTGTGCTTCCCATGGAGAGATCTTACACTGAAATAAAGACAAAAGCTGCCAGGCAGAGCTTCAGCTGATATGCAACGAGGCTCCCACGGGCCAGGACACATGACAGGGAGGATGGGGACAACAGGGACACTTAAGGAAGTGTCTGAGCTACGTGCTCCAGCTGCCTCTTGGTACTTACCAGTGACCATGGCATAAACACCATGGCACAACAGACTGGAGACAGGGGAAAAGGAAATAGAAAAGAGCTGTTAATAGAGCTCGAGTCATCACAGCGCTGCTGCACAGTCCAACACAGGAGAACATCTAACCTGCATCTTCAGATCTTCCAGAGAGGCCTCTCCTGCTATCTCTATCCTGCCAGCATAACAGAGATCCAGGCCTGGGTGGGTGGGTTCTGGTGCAGCTTTGAAAGGGGGAGAGGGAGGAGGAAGAAACAAATAACAGAAGAGTCAATGTGATTTGTATAGTCCTGAGAGGTAACAGCCACTTCATGGTCACATCTCACTTAGAGAAGGAGTCTGGGGTCCACTTAGAATGTAAAGGTATCCCAGACTGGTTTGAGTTGGAAGAGACCTTAAAGGTGACCTCATTCCAACCTCCTACCATGGCCATATCCAGCACACAAAATACATCCTAATCATTTCCAAACAGTTCCCATACAGATCCTATACCGAAAATTTTAGAGCTAGGAGCAGTTATTGCCATAGATAAATGGTGTTAGTTATTGGGTATGCCTACTGCAAGCAAAGCTGAACTGCTCTTAGCTCCACTACTGGAATCAACAGGGGAGAAAGTGAAACGCAGAAAAGGTTTGAGGTGGAAGGACAAAAATGCAAAGAAAACTTCTTCGAGGGGAGGGGTCCTGCCCTGCAGCACAACTCAGCATCAGAGGAATATTACTTTTAATACAAAATGAAAAATAAATTTGTTCCCCATTTTCCAATTCTCTTATTTCCACTTCATTTTCTCCTCCCTTCTCAACCCTCACTTGATTTTGCTGCCCTGGCTGGTTTTGGATTTGACCTTTAGGAGAGCAAACACAGTTAAAACACTGCATTTAAGGTCTTTGATACTATTCAAGGTTTACCCATCCTTCCTTTTACAGCTTACCAAAAAGCAACACGGCCTGAAGGGAATTCATTGTGCCTTCAGGAGTCTGGCATTTGAAACCAATCACATCTAGGCTCATGAAGGACATACTTTACACTGCTGCCACTGCCTAACATTCTAATCTATGTTAGAATTTTATGAGACTGAATCTATAATTTTTTGAGACTGACAAATAAAGAGCCCCTGCTACAAAATTTAGTGGTATTTTGAGCCAATCCATCTGAGGAACATCCCTACAACAGGATTATCCAGCATTTATGTCCAAAACTGCATCTGTCTCCTGAGTGGTCCTTTCACCATAACCTTGATGCAACTCATGCAGCCCATCCTGGGTTTCAGAAAGGCTTTAAGGCTTTGGATTAAAATTTGGATTTGACTTAAAGAGCAACTACAGGTGATTGCTTTCAAAGCCTGGCCAAGCTCACCTGCTGCAGCAGACACCTGTAAAGCCTCCATCTTCCAGGTGATCCCATTCACCTGGTCTTGTGCATTCTCTCCATGTTTCTTATGGCTTGAAGGCTTCAGCCACCAAATAGGGATTTTCAGGAAGCCCTGGAACAGAAAATACCAGGTGGCTCAAGCGTTGTGTGCAGACAAGGTGAAATTTCACCTTTAGCACAGGAAGAGAGAAAAGACTTGTTTAAAAGTAAGCTCCAAGTCTCCAGACACTGCCCACTCTGCTTTTACCTTTTCTGGAAGCTTTCCTTCAGTTATAACCAAAGTGTCTCCTCTGCAAACGTTGAGCTCCTTCAGGGTAGCATTCTGCAGGAAGAGAAAGCACAGGAACGCTGTCAGCCCACAGCTGCCTTTCACCCCAGGGAGCAAAGAACCAATGGATTAGAACAGGCTGCTCTTACTTCCTGACTTAATGCTTCCCCTGCTTCGTAGCACCAGTCAAGCCTTCTCAAATGCCAGTTGTCACCTACAAAACCAAAAAAGACACACACAGAGAAAACTGATCAGTCAATAACACCAGTGTGGGAAAATATTACAAAACTCTTAACAAGTGTCAAGGTTCCTTTTTCTTTTGTTCTTTATTTTTATTTGCTTTTTAAACACAACTCTGGCTAAATGAATTATCACTTTC
This sequence comes from Pyrgilauda ruficollis, assembly GCF_017590135.1. Classification (NCBI taxonomy): domain Eukaryota; kingdom Metazoa; phylum Chordata; class Aves; order Passeriformes; family Passeridae; genus Pyrgilauda; species Pyrgilauda ruficollis. Next base: position 591,645 of record NW_024518207.1, read on the forward strand.
ATCTTCCCCAGACCTTTTGCTGTATGAAAATAATCTTTTATTTGCACAGATCTCCCTTCTTCACCTATCTAATTATTTTCCCTGGTTTCAGAGGACAGAAGGTATTCCCATGTGTCAAATTATCACTTGAATCTATGCCAAGCTCTTTAAATAAAAACAGTATTATAAAAACTGCACGTTTAGAATTCTTTCCCCTCCTCCCATTACAATGACATAGAAAAAACTTACACGGTTTAGGGTAGGAAAACCTGTCTTAAAAATATTTAAAATTCCTTTAAAAAAATATGTAAATAACAATACAACTAACCTGATAATCCAGATTTCTCCAGCATTAAATTGAGACACTGAAAGAAGAAATACAGGATGAGAGTTGTGTCAATGCTGAGGCTGGGAAATAAATTTTTCAGCAAGCCTATGCTACAATTTTCTGACATAAAGAATGACTGATTGCTGGTCAATTCTTAAAACAATATAATTAGATAAACAAGATGTATTTGGGCTATATATTAAACCCTTCATGGACGAGATGGTTTTCAGGCAAAAAATTCACCACAGCAGCTGAGCCAGCATTCCCAAGCTGGTAAAAAATTAATCATGTGATGTCAGTTTCTTCCTTTACATAAACAAATTCTGCCCCACAGTTTGCAGATGCACCTTAAAAAATAAATAAATCAAAGCTGCAAATTCAACACTGGGTTGGTAGAACCAGAGTTGCCTTCACTCTGTGCATGGCTCTTGCCGACTCTTCTTCCTCCAGGTCTGTGCAAGGAATGTTGCCCAGGAGCTTGGATGCAGAGCTGTGGGAGCAGCCAGCCTTACCTCGCTGACAGAGGCGGTCTCCTCCACAACTATCTCCATCTCAGGGCTGCAGCTTTGGTCACTCCCAACCATGAAGTACAGGAAGAGCTGAAAATCCAAAAGCAAACTATCAGAATAAATAAGGAAGTGTACGAACAATTCCTGTGGCAAGAATGTCATCAAAAAGCACTAAAATGGCACAAGAAGCAAAGACAGTTGAGTTATGGCCATCAGCAGATCCTCCTTAGCCACCCGTGGTCTCTAGAAATGCACAACTACTCCTTCCCATGCACATCAAAGCCAGGTTGGATAGGGCTTGGAGCATCCTGGGATAGTGGAAGATGTCCCTGCCCATGGCAGGGCATGGAATTGGATGAGTTTTAAGGTCCCTTCCAACCCAAACCATTCTGGGATCCTGGGATATTTACAACTTGCACGTTCCAAGAGCAATATCCCCGCCTTTTTTCCTTTATTCCCTTTAGAAAGTCCCTGCACCAGGCTCCTCCCATCCCACACTGCTGTACCTGAGTGGAAGTTGGAGCTTTCCCACGGCACAGCCCGAGCAAGCTTCCCATCTTCAGTTCTGCTTCCTTGACTGTGTAATCCTCAGGCACTTCAGGGAGGACAAATAAAAACATCAATTTTATCATCCTCAGAGCAAGCTAAAACCCTTCAGTGCTCTCTGGAGAGCTTGTTCAGCCCTGACAGCAGATCTGTGAGTGTCCCATGAGGAGAACAAAGGCATGGAGATCTCCCAGAGTCCATCAGCAGCACAGGTGAATTAGGGATGTAAGCAATAAAACCAAGCTGAACATTTCAGTTTAACCCCTGTCTTTGTATTGGTACTGTTAATTAACTTTAAGACTGGGGAAAAAACCCCACACAACTGGTTCAGTTAAGCCTGGGACTCGGTGGAGTTATATGTGGGTAACTTCTCCCAGTAAAGAACAAACAGAGGCTCAAAATCTCCCCAGTGAGTTTCTTACAGAACAGTGATTCAATAAATCAATTTACCTGGAGACAGAAGTTTCCCATTGCCACTAACAGGTCTAAGACAGCTCTTGTTTGCTGCAGCAAAAAAGGCAGGAAAGAGACAAGTATTAAGTAATTCAAATAGGAATAAAATAGGAATTTGACTCAGAATTTCAGACAAGTAACGCCTTGAAGATTAATTACAACAGGTTTATCTTAGAGGTCTCCCTCTGTGACATCAAAAATTGAACTGGAGAGAGACTCCTCGAGACTCCAGAAACATTCTCAGCTTTGATTCTTTCACAGAAAAGAAAATTCTACCACTAGACCCACTGAAAAGCCAGTAAATTACAGCATTAGGAGACTGATAAAGCAGCTGAACACTTACCCAGCTCCTCCTCCAGCTGAAGCTCCCGGATCGCTTTCATTTTGATATCTGACATCACCTAAAAGACAGGGATGTTAAAAGGGGTATGAACATCTCCATCCTGGAATGCCACCAACACCCCTGCTTGCTCAAGTGCCAGTGCACAAAGATAATCCTTCCCCTCTCTTCTAGCTCTGGTTACTGACACCATCTCAAACTTCCATTTACAGGATGGTGCAAAGAGAAAGGTATTTGACACTAAAACACTGCACTGGTTTAAGCTACCTGCAAATAGCCCAGGGATTGTAACTCTGAGCTCAACACTGATTTCAGCAGGGAAAAGCTTCATCCCTGAGGCTCCATCGAATGAGCCATGCCAAGTGCAGGGGCCAAGCTGTTCAGGAAAGCAGAGTCCTTACTGTTTCAATAGTGGCAGTAATTTTAACGTGTTTCTCCTCCTCTTCCCCCCCACAGAAGTTTTTCACTTGGAGCCAGCTGATGTCATAGGTGAAGGCAGTCAAATTCCCACTTGCCACGTTGACAAAGCTGTGGGAATCAGCAGTGCAAAGACAGTCAGAGACAGGAAAACTAAACATTAGCAGGGCTACATCACTCACCAGCACAGCTCCCAAATAAGCAATGGTGCCAAAGTCATTCACAGTGATGGCATCTCACACAGCAGAGGCCTCAGGGAGCACAGAGTGTCATGAGAGCACAAATTTGCCCCTGGGAGCTCTGGACTCACTGAGTGTGCATTGTTCCCACCAGGTTTTTCCCCCTTTACAAGTATAAATCAAAGGTTGTGACTGCTGCTGCATTCTGAGGGCCAGAAAAACCTAACAGCTGATGAATAACTGGTCTCCAAAACTTAAGAGGAAAATAATTATATTTGTAAGCTCAAAGTGATAATTAGTTATGAGAATATATACTGTTAGTATAATTTGAAGTAAAAGGTTTTGCCAAAATTGCTTCTTTGTTTCATTACAATCATAATCAAAAACATTACCTCTGGTCATGACTGTCTAAGATCAGCACAGAGCACCCATCCCTGAGCCCAACACTTCGGACTGTTTCCTTCATGTCTTCCTCATGGAAAACTTCCCAGTTCTTGGCTTCTGTTTCTGCTCCTGAGCCGTTTTTGAGGATGATGCCCCCGGCTGGAGCCAAGGCAGAGTGCAGCTGCCCCAGGCTGGTGCTGCAGGAGAACACGTGCTGGGCCTCGCTGAAGTGCTGCCCCTTGCCGCCCTCGTTGTGCTCGGCCAAGCGAAGCACGTTGAGCACCACGGGCTCATGCTCAGGGCCTGCCAGCACCTTCGTGCCTCCAACCTGAGGGAAAGCAGGAAGGAATGCCAGCTTTGTGGGGGGCTGAGCCAGAAAATACAGGAGAGACTGGGCAGGGAGAAAATTGAGACCAAAGTGGACACTCTCCCAATACAAACCAACCTCCTTGAGCAAATTCGTACTGAACAAACAACCAGAGTAACCCACGGATGTTGGGAGGAGAAAGAAAAATGTTATCCAGAGAAGCTGTGGCTGCCCCTGGATCCCTGCAAGTGTCCAAGGCCAGGCTGGCCAGGGCTTGAAGCAGCCTGGGATAGTGAAAGGTGTCCCTGTCCATGGCAGGGGGTGGAATGAGATCCTTAAGTCCCTTCCCAAACCATTCCATGGTAAGCAGCTGGAAAACCAGGGGACACTTGGCAAAAACTAGGACACAGGAATTTAGCCCCTCAGGACATTAAAGAATTAACCAAATGTGACTGAACATTGTGACTTTACATTTTAAAAGTTTGATTTTTCTGATATTCAACCTAAATTCAACCTAAGCTCCTTGCTGAAGAAAATTTAATGACACAAAAGCTGCAATAGAAAAAACTATACAAAAACCAAAACCAAGACAAAACTGACTCTGTTTCTAAATGTTTGGGTGGTTTTGTTTAGTTTGGGGTCTTTTTTTTTTTTTTTTTTTTTTTTTGAGAAAGTCAATATCAAATGGATATTTTACAATAAAAATAATTTAAAAGTAGCATTTTATTCCACTGGAAAGACAGAATAAAATGCTGTGCTTCACAACCACTTCCAGGTTAAGCAGAAGCTTTAATATTAAAAGGAAGATGGAAAACTACAAGAGCAGCACAGGATTTCCAGGAGACCTTGCACAGTCTTATCTCTTCAGAGCTGACAAAGAAGGAAATCTTGGTTCCTTTACCTCTTTCCCATTCCAGACAAAGATGTCTGCTCCATCAGCCAGCCCAATGCCATCCAGGGTCAGCTCATCTCCTAAAAAATAGGAGCAAATCATCAAGTTCTTGCTCCCCGCAAAACACACAAACAGGTTCAGCAAGTTTTTAAAAGTCACTACACTTAAAGAACTGTACAAGTATGGGGAGGAATACTTAGAGCAGCTCTGAGTTTCTCTCTATTTTGATGTCAACACCTTGGAGAGTTGGGTTATGTTCTGGTTCAACAGTGATTTTCTGAAGCTGACCACAGAGAACATAACATTTGAAAGTTACTGAGTAAGTTGTTAAAGACTGACACTTAGAATTGCCTAACAAAGCAAAGCTGGAGACAAAAATGAGAGTTTGTAAAACTGACGTACCCTTAATAAATTAATGAACTCTTTATATGAGCATTTCCCTCTACAAAATTCCTACTTCAGCTGAAGTCTAACCTACATTTTCCTTTGATGTCACCCTGGCTCCTCTCTTCTATCCTCTCCTCCACCTATTAGGCCAATCCTATGAAAGCAAACATCCACAGGCAAATCAAGGGCAAGACACAGACTGATACATTCTTGTCAGCAAATGTGCTTAGCTTGCTTAAGATCTACATTTCACAACAAGGATTTCACTGCCAAGTCTCAAAATCATTCATTCCACTAACAAGAGTGAAATAAGTAATTTAAATAATTAAACATGAGTTTGAGCTGGAAGAGTGTTCAGTAATACACATCTCCAGGACAGTTTATAGATGAAATCTTTGATGGCTGCAAGAATTACAATACAGCAATAGCATGGAGGCCTGGCATGCAGTGCTCTTACCATCAAGCACCTGGTACAGGTGTAATCCTGCTGGTAAAGGCTTGGCCATGCTGAGAACCATGTCCCCTTCCCAAGACTCCAACATCTAGTTGGGAAAAACAACCAGAAAAGTTATGTCAAATAACAGTGAGCAGTAACCCACAGCACTCACAATAACTACAATCTGCTGAAAGCTGCCACAGCCTGGCTCCCAAGCTCACGTGGTGACACTCAATTGGTGAGTCCTTGACAAGACAAAGACAACTCTGTCACAAAATGAAATATTAAGAATAAGGCTGGAGTTCTGCAGTGTCAATCCATGGCCATGCACATGCTGCCCAAATATAATAAATTAGCTCATGTGAACTTTGAAGTCTCCATTGTTAAAATTCCAGCAATTTCATGGCTTCAAGAACAGACCCCACACCACTCTTTCCTCCCATGTAAACTCATATTAAGTTTTTAGCCTCCTAAGCTCCATTTACTGTTGAAAGTTTCTCCTTGACACAAAGACTGCAGCATAAATCTATTTGTGAAGGTTGCAATGGCTCAAGTAAAAATGAAGTTTGAGTTTATTTGATAGAGCAGGTACCTGGAACACTGCCTGCCGGAGGTCTCCCAGAGTCTTCCTTCTGTCGATCGTCAAATCCACCACACTCTCTTTCCAAGAAAGAGAAGGATGCAACGCCCCATTGTGGAATTTATAGCAGGAGCTCAGGTGGAGATGTAAATCAATGCCATTGTTTGCTGAGTCACATTCAGCTCTTTGGGAGAACAACACAAAGTGGTGAATTTAACACCAAACAGATGTTTCTGTGCAGCTCTCCTGGAACTGATCGCGCCAGGTTAAATTCCCTGCCACATCCCCTCCTCCTTTATACCTGTAGCAGCAAACCTTTAAAAAAATAAAGGAGTGGAATTCACTCAGAAACAGAATCCCAGGATGGTTTGGGTGGGGAGGGACTTAAAGCTCATCCAGTCCCACTTCTGCCACGGGCAGGGACATCTGCCCCGACTCCAGGCTGCTCCAAGCCCCATCCAAGTGGCCTTGGACACTTCCAGGGATGGGGCAGCCACAGCCTTGTGTGAAATATCCCATAAACTGTAACTCTTGTGTCTGTATTTTGATATCTTAACTGTGATTCAGGTGTATCAGCACCTGTGTCCCTCAACACAAGGGAAAGTTTTGTCCAACCTGAATACCACAAGCTCTTCACCTTTCTGGCAGAGAATATAATTTCTCTGTAAATTCACCATAAACCAAGTCCTTCCCCCTTCTCCCAGTGAAGAATTCCCTCTACAAACACAGTTAAGATACCACATTCCACTCTCTTTCCAGAATTGCAGTGATTTTTACCAGAGAAATGGTACCATTTGAAACTGTATCTTTCCCTTGAAATTCTGTAGGCTGCCTGCTAACAGGGAAGGCAGGGAACCAGCAGAATATGGATATAGAAATTATATTCTTCAATTAACCTCTGACATTGAACCATTTCAGTTCTCAAAGAATTTCTTTCCTTTTGAATCCCTTGGGAGTCCTGCAGATAAGAGCTGTTGGAGTACAGTGACACCAGTATACCTCTTTTTTTGCAGCTCTGTATTAGCAGCATTCATTTCATTCAGCAGGTGCTCAGGAATTTGGTACCTTGGATTTCCATGTGCTGCAACAAAAAAATACAGGCTTAAAATGTGGTTTAGAAAACAAGAAAAATTATCAAGAGGAGACATTACAGTACAATAATCACTGAAAACTCAACTGCAGGATGATATAAAGAACAAACAAATGCCTTTACTCCTTCCAGTTCAACCTTTCTTTAAGGGAAATTAACACATAAATGCCATTAGCAGCAAGCTATGTTTGTTTCAGCTGATGCTCTGCCATTATTTGTGGAGCATGCTAAAAAAATTAGTCAGCTACAGCAAATCAACATATCACCACCTCCTTTTATCTTCATTTAAATCTTTTTTCAAATGATCACTACAAGGAAAATGGGGGAAAATAAAGCTTGGAAACGACAAAAAAGTGCTCCAGAAAAAATGTTAAAGCAACAAGCCCCCCCAGAATCTCCAGATGAGCTTTGTGTACCTTCAGGGGGCCTCTTCAGCTGAGCTTTTCTGTAGAACAGCATGTAGGCACTCTCTTTACCCTGGAATTGCTTCTCAATATCCTTCTCCTTGATGGGCTGGACTTTGGAATCATTCAGGTCAAACCAGTGGCACCCAGCAGAAGCAGCCCTTGGCCTTGGGGGTTTTTTCTCACAGTTCCACTGGACATCATTCTTCTGGGAAGGGCTCTGGAGATTTTGTCCATGAGAATCCAGCTTGAACAGGAGCTTATGTGTTTCCTTCAGGCTGACCTTATTTCCATCAGGACTCAGCTGGAATATCTGAGGATGATTCTGCAAATACTGAAAGGGAAGCAAGGACAGGATGAAGAAGTTTTAAATGCAGCAGCCTGCATTGAGCTGCTCCACCTGATTGTCCTCGAAGTAAAACACAAACCTCATTAATTCAACCCTCATTTTATGGTGCTTCCTCACGTATTTTCACAGTTTACCTCTGTAAAAGCCTCACAGCTACACTTCGCACCTACATTTAAATATTTATTGTGGAAACTGCAAGTAGCTCCCTTCAAAAAACAAGCAAATATCAGTTTTCCACCTATCTACAACACAAGTGCTGAAGTATTTTTCTTAAGACATCATAAAATACAGCAACCAACTGGAAAACTGCACTAGAAAAAAATACACAAAGTCTCAGGCAGACAATTCCTTGGGAATCTTATGCTCTCCAGCCTGCTAATTTATATTACAAACCTCTCCTTGCACATGCTAATCCCAGGGTCCATATTCTCAATTACCATCCTCCTAACTATTCAGTAATATAAATGATTATAAAAGCTATCTAAAACCAAAACTAGCAAACCTGTGATTACCTTTCGTAATGGTCCATATTGCTTTCTGTATTTCTTATTCCAGGACACCCCTTTCTTCTCCAGTAATTTCTGCCCTAATTGATCCATGGGAATTTGTTTAGCTTCTTCCTGCAGAGAAATGAAAAACTACGGTAACAAAGGCTACAAAAGTCAAGGGGTCAACACAAAGCCAATTTGGAAGTGTTTTAATCATTCCTGGTTTTTAATAAGCTACTGTAGCATCATATGGAGCTGTGCCAGGGGGGTTTAGGTTGGATATCAGAGAAAGGTTCTTCCCCCAGAGCGTGCTAGGCACTGCCCAGGGTCCCCAGGGAATGGGCACAGCCCCGAGGCTGCCAGAGCTCCAGGACAATGCTCTCAGAGATGAACAAGCTGGGATTGCTGGAGTGTCTGTGCAGGGCCAGGAGCTGGATCAATGCTCCTTGTGGATCCCTTGCAGCTTTGGATATTCTGATTCCTTTTGCAACAGCTTTGGTGAGCAGCTTTAGAAATACTCCAAAAGGACCTCTGTCTGTACCAAGAGCCACTGTTAATATTAAAGCCAAGTTTTAAATGCTTCATGCCAAGCTCAGAAGAGCTCTGGACACTTAAGCCTGCCCACTCTCACAAACACCAACTCCCTGCAGGTTCCCTAGCTCCAAAACCAAAGCAATGAACTCCTTACATACCATACCTCTAATAAAATCCCTTTTAAGACTGCCAGTGGATTTTCTGTTTCTTTGGCATTCTCAGTGTCTCTTAAAGCCTTCTCTTCAATCAGCCCATCCTCTTCTTCCTGGGTGAGAAAGACACTCACAAATATTGTGGTTTCACACACAAACAGAGGACTGGAGTATTCTGTGCTGACATCATCATGCACAATCTAGGAGTGTGAGGGACATTCTGTTAAAGTGCCCTTCTCAATGAGGCAAGACACACAAAGCCTCATTAAAATATTAGTTAAGTTTGGATGCCACATTCATCCACTAGCTCTTAATACTTTTCTGAAAAGTACAACCTCTTAAGCAAGGAAGAAAAGCCTTTAGGACTTACTTGGAGTTGCCAGTTTCCTAATTCATCCACATCTCTGATATAAACATGATAGTGTCCTCCATAGCAGCCACCTTTGTGTATAATAACAGAGAAGAGCTCATACATGTACTCTGAATCATCCATTTCAGTCTTTAAAAAGAAAAACAATAATTGTAACAACAACTGAGGTCAGTCTCCCACACAAGGACAGCTTTATACCTTTAGCATCACTTCAGAGATTTCTCAGTGTGTGTTTGCACACGCAGAGACTGAAATGGCTTTTGAGGCTGGGGACACAAGGAAGGACTGGCACAAGCCACAGAGCAATGCACAGGCTGATAAATCATAAAATCCCAGAATGGTTTGGGCTGGAGGGACCTTAAAATTCATCTGGGCTCCTTCCAGGGGAAGGGACAACTTCCACTAGCCCAAGGTGGCTCCAAGTCCAGTCCAAGCTGGCCTTGGACACTTTCAGGGATGGGGCAGCCACAGCTTCCATGGGCAATCTGTGTTATTAAACAAGCAGGATTCTGAACCATACTGGAAACCCAAAATATTTTCAATTTCAGTGTTTGTTCACAACCAAACCTATTTTGTTTAAAAGAGGAGAGAGAAAAGAAGCAACACTTAGAAACCCTAAAACTAGGGAGGGGGAAAAAGGCTTCCTCAAATTCTAACACTGAGAAATTTCCAAGCTTGCATTGCAACACTTCAAGAAGAAAAACGTCTGTTCCATAAGAGTGCCTCTGTTGTGTTAAGAATTAAAATTTGTCATTAAGCCATGGCATAGCTCAGTTCATAACCAGAAACATATTTATGAATGCAAACAGAGATTCCAGAGAAAAATGGAATAACTACAGGCACCTACAGCACATATAGCTCAATTTATGCAAGACGCTATCAGAGAATAACCACACAAAAATAAATTTCAATTTCCATTTCCAGATAATTATCTTCCTTTTAAGGAAAGGTTAGATAACTTTTGGGTAATTATTTTATCCTTCCCCCTTGTAGCTACAAGGTTGCTCAATTCAAAAGTGGAGGAGCACACCACAAAGTCACTCAAATACCTAACAAAATGCAAAATAAAAGACAACCTTGAGCTGTGGGTTCTCTGCTGAGCATACAGAAAATTTTAACAAATGTTAACAGTGCTCACCTGCTCACAGAAAGGCTTCAGGTTGATCTGGATGGGGAATGTGTAGCAACTCGTTTCCTTGTACCTCTCACACTTCTCGAAGTCAAAGTTGAACCTCAGGAGGGAGATGGTGAGGAAGGGAGGCAGCTTGCGTAGTTTAGCAGACTGGGAAGGGATTTAAGAAACACTTTAAGCACAGACCCAGAACAAAACTGTGCTTCCACCTTGCTGTGGTCAAATCCTTTTCCACCAAAGCTTTGTTACCATCAGAGACAAGATCAGTGCCCTGATCTTGTCTCTGATGGTCTTGGTGAAGACATTTTGAAATGTCTTCACCAATTGTCAATTTCCCTTCCAACTACACAACTTAAACGTGACCCAGCTCTTCTCCCCCTGTTAAGCCCCACATCCTCCTTGACTAGTGATCACCAGTCCCACACCTGATCCAGCCACAGCAAATAAAGGACATTGGTAAAATTCCAGTCAGTAATGAGCCCACGGGCTCTATACAGACAGTCACAGAACAACCAGGAGCTAAAGTCTCTCTCATTTCTACAGGGGAGCACCCTCCAGGCAGGAAAGCCAGGATAATCCATTTTAATGATTCCAGATTAATCCAGATCTGACCACTTGATGGATGAGCCCATCAAGAACCCCCATGAGAAGTAAAGCCAACTATCTTATACCACCTGTGGCAGCAGGTGTGGGCTCCATGGCCACATTTCTGAGCCTTTCCAATGTCTCCATCCTCCTCTCCACTTCCAGAGCCATAACAGGAACACACACAGGGTTTAAGAAATCCTCTGCATTAGGAATTCCATTTGCATCCATAGCCTGGCAACCCCCAGCTCTGTGATTTCCTACCAAGATTCAGAGTTCCCACTCTCCTCCTGCATGGATGAGCACTTGTGAGAGGCAGACAACTTACCCTGCACTGCCTTGAACCCAGCCCAGTTAAACCTCAGCCAGCCCTTGCAACAAGACACGCGAGGCACTGCTGAGAGTTCCTGAACTCCCAAATCACTGATTAACCTGGCCTGACCTCAGCTTCCCCTTGAACTACTCCTTCCACATCCAGAGGGCTGCAGGGTTTGGATTTCACCCATCCTGCAGGAGGCCAAGGAGCTCTGCTGCTGTGGCAAGGGCAGAGCACAAAACCAGCCTGAGTCTGCTTCCCTCCACAAAAACAGAGCAACAGATCCCATTCCCTGCAGAGAGCAACAGCTGCCCGTTGTTCTTCTCTCTCATTTGGGTTCTCCTGAAGTAAGTTTCCATGATTTCTCTCATTGCACATTTTTATTTTATGCTCAAACTTATCTTTTAGCCAATCCTCCAGAATGCCCAGAGCAAGGTGCAGCAGAGCTGTTGAATGAGTCAATACTTTCCAAATCATACCACACTCTGTGGTAGGGACAAAAAACTGCAACAACATTAGGGAAATGAGCCACAGGAGCTTTTCTTGACATCCCTGCTGAGGCTTCATAGAATCCCAGAATGGTTTGGGTTGGAAGGGACCTTAAAGCCCATTCAGTGCCACACCCTGCCATGGGCAGGGACACCTTCCACTATCCCAGGCTGCTCCTCCAAGCCCAGCCTTGGACACTTCCAGGGATCCAGGGGCAGCCACAGCTTCTCTGGGCATCCTGTGCCAGGGCCTCCCCATTCTCATAGGGAAGAATTTTTTCCTAACACTCCAACTAATCCTACATCATCCCACCCCAAGGTGTTACCTTTGAAGCTTCAACCAGTTTATCACAAGCTCCACATCGATACAAGTTGTCATTCTCAAAGTATTCTTCCTCCACATACATGTTCCACAGGGCCTCCTCCAAGCCAGCCACACCTTTCACTGCCACTGTGAGGTCTAAGAAATCCTCCTGTGCAGAAAGGACAAGAAATGAAGTTCTGAGGGGTGTAAGTTTGTGGTGTTTAGAAAGATACCCATCCTCTTCATCACAGTGGTGGGCAAAAAAACCTCACACAGTCACAGAAATTAGTTTTTAAAAACTGATTTTTTAAAATTACGAAGAGAATACAAGACTGTCAAGGTACATTTTGCTGTTACCTCACTGCGCTCTGTGCTAACTACATCTATTAAAGGCAGGGCTTGTGAACTCAGAAGATGCAAAACATTTGGGATTTTTACCTCTCATTTAGAAAATGCAGCCAAAGACCTGAAGTCCAACACTCACTACTTGGATTCAATAAGGCACTCAACAAGGATGACATTATTTTTGGACTTTAAAAACAACAACATTTAAAGTCAACAGCCTGAAGAGAACCCCCCAGTGGAAGACCCCTAGCTTTACCTGTCTCTCACTGACGTTCTTGCACTCCTTACAGACTATCTGGTTGACAACAATGCCATGGTACAGGCGGTTGATGAGGTCGTGGCCCGATGTCCCCACCAGGGAAGTCTCCAAAGCACTGAAGAGGATCCTGTTCAACTCCTGCACATCATGCTGCCTCATCTCCTGCAGGAGGGAAACCCAAACAGGAAGGAAAGAAACACTGCTGTGCTTGGCCTGTGGCTCAAAAATAACATATCAAGTGTCCCAGAGTCTCAACGACTACTCATACATTTACTCCTTGAGTAGTAAAGTACTACATCTGTTATTGTTAATTTGGTCATGCTACAACCCATCTAAGACACTTCCACTTGGGTAGAATCATAGAATTCCAGAGTGGTTTGGACTGGAAGGACCTTAAAGACCATTTTGTTTCACCCCCTGCCATGGGCAGGGACACCTTCCACTGTCCCAGGCTGCTCCAAGCCCCAGTGTCCAACCTGGCCTTGGACACTGCCAGGGATCCAGGGGCAGCCACAGCTGCTCTGGGTACCCTGTGCCAGGGCCTGCCCACCCTCCCAGGGAACAATTCCTCCCCAGTATTCCATTTACACCCGTTCTCTATCAATTTGAAGCCATTCCCTAGATTTAGATTAATCTCTGACTGACACAGTTCAACTTGGGTAAGAATCTAAGTATCTGAGCCTGTTGGAAAAACACTCTTGCAAAAAGAAAGGAAAAGCAAATCGAATTGTATCTAAGAGCACAACCATCTTCTGTTCCTCCCTGCAAACAGCTGCCATGGACTCCATGTCGAGATCCAACAGAATACACCAAGAGCTGACCCAATCCAACGTCATCTCCACAGGTTGAATCATTTTAAGGTATTTCCCAAATGCCAGACTTCCAGAACCCATCTGTGTGCAGGGAGAAGTGAGTGGGGATGGAGAAGGGCACCTCGTGGCTGCTCCAGCCGAAGCTCTCGGTGAGGTCAGCGGTGGATGCAGCCTGCTGGTCCAGGAGCAGGAGCTGAGCAAACAGGCGCTGCAGCTGCAGCGGGATGATCCGAACCTGGCGCAGCAGCAAGGAACAGAGCCAGCACGTCAGACACAGCCCGCCCAGCGGCCACGCCCGCAAGAACAGGGCAGCTTACCACAAAGCTGCTGCTCAGTCACCCCCGGCTGATGAACCACCCCTGGGTGATGAGCTACCCCTGCCTCCTTCATAACACACCTTACTCAGTTCACACCAAGCAGTCAGACTCAGCTCCCAAAATTCTACAGTGCCTCACCCTACACAGCCAATGGAATGGATTAGGGTGGGAGGGACCTCAAAGCCCATCCCATTCCACCCCTGCCATGGGCAGGGACACCTCCCACTACCCCAGGTTGCTCCAAGCCCCAGTGTCCAGCCTGGCCTTTGGCACTCCCAGGGACCCAGGGGCAGCACAGCTGCTCTGGGAATTCCATCCCTGCCCCTCCCCACCCTCCAGGAAACAATTCCTTCCCAATATCCCATCCATCCCTGTCCTCTGGCAGTGGGAAGCCATTCCCTGTGTCCTGTCCCTCCATCCCTTTTCCCCAGTCTCTCTCCAGCTCTCCTGAAGGCCTTGGTGGTAGGGTGGAATGAGGTGGAAGGGAGAACATCTCAGCAGAAACAGACTCCATGTCTGATTTCTGAAGTAAAACCTGATAGCAATGAAAGCTTAGAATGCTGTGAAAAATCCAGTATCAGCCAGACCAAACTGCCTCTCAGAGTCAAATTTAGGTTTTCACTCATTTTCATAGGTTTCACGTGAACTGCAGCCATATTCCTCCAAATCAACATCAGACAGTGATGAACAGGAAAATTCCCAGCACCTTTGCATCTGGTTTCCTGCTGTCATCCAGAGTGCCAAGTTCTTCGGGTCCCAGGGAGAACAAAGCCTCTGCAAATGGTAAAAAATTATTATTCAAAACGACAACATCCCCTCTTTAAAAAATTTAATGTATTTTAATGTCAAACACTATGATTTTGTTCTGCAATAATTTATTTAAAGTGAACTGTGCCCCAAAATCACCTGAGTTCACTGTTTCTTAAATAAATAACCAGAAGTGCAAGTCTCACTAAAAAATCAATCCCTACATTATTTTAAGAAGGTTTTGAGCACCTTACCTCTAAATTCAGGTGTGAAAAGCAGAGTCTGCAGAAGGGAATTGAGGTAGCAGGTCCCACCCTGATTTTTGATTCCACTGAGGTTGGTGAAATCCCTGGGAGCTGGAGGCTCAGACTCTCTAGGCTTTGATTTCTTCCCTTTCCCATAATGATTGTTGGAAATAAAGGAGAAATCCTCTTCAAATAAGTCCCCAAACATTGTGAAGGCAGAAGAGTCCTTTAAAAAGATACAATAAGTATCTACTATAAAAAATGCAGTTGAACCCAGCCACCTCAAATCATCCAAAATAAACCTGGAAGCCCTGACTGAAGAATTTGTTTAGATTTTCTTCCACCTTATTCTGGTCATTCTAAAAATAAACCCATGTAAAAGTGTAAATTAATGTAACAAAAAAAAAAGGGTGAATTAAAAGCATTTCTGTTACCACAGGTCTAAGCAGCCCTTTCACCAGGATCCAACCCACCACAATTCCATTTTGCACAAAGCTGTTATTTATTCCTGCAAGTGAACTACCCCCTACCTTGGATTATCCTTTTCCACCTCCTCCAAACCCCTGGCACTTTTTCATCTGAGACATTAAAGCTGAAAGATTTTGGAGTTTCACTTTCCTAATGAACATAAATAGGAACTAAACCACTTTGCATCAGCCTCTCCTCCTCCGAATGCAGCTCCTGACTGCCTTAAAATCTCTGTGAAGTCCCCTCCTCCCAAGCTGCTGCATGGAATTCCTGGGCTTGGCACACAACCCAAGCTGTCTCCCAGCCTTCATTCCAGTTTCCAGTCAGGCCTGCTGCACTTTAGATTCTTCTCCTCCCTGCATCTCCTCCTGAGTGGATGGTTTGTCCCAAAAAAGGGCCATATCCAGGAGACACCCCCCACCCACCTACCTACCACTCTGGAGAGGCACTCGAGTGCCAAATCCTCCCTCGCTCCTTATTTCTGGATCCTCCTTCCCTTAAAAACCACCCAGGAACAGCAGCTGGAAGGGATTCTGGATGGCCCAGGGACAGCTCAGAGCACAGGACCTCAGGCTGCAACGAATCCATGGCAGGAGAAACCAAAATCCTGGAATAAATCCATGGCAAGGAATCCCAAAACCTCTCTAATAAATGCATGACAGGATTCCCAACATTCTCTAATACTTCCATCACAGGAGGTCCACAAACCCCTCTAATAAACCCATAGCAGGAGATGCCAAACCCCTCTAATAAATCCATGCCAGGAGACCCCAAACCCTTTCAATAAAGCCATGGCAAGAGATCCCAAACTCCTCTACCAAATCCATGGCAAGAGATCCCAAACCCCTCTAATAAATCTGAGAGGAGATCCCAAAATCCCCCTTATAAACCCATGGCAGGAGTTCCCAAACCCTTTCAATAAACCCAAGCCAGCAGTTCCCAAAACACTCGAATAAACCCAAGGCAGGAGATCCCAAACTCCTCTAATAAATCCATGGCATGAGATCCCAAACTCCTCTAATAAATCCATGGCATGAGATCCCAAACCCTTTCAATAAACCCATGGCAGGTGATCCTAAACCCTCCCAATAAACCCATGCCAGGAGTTCCCAAAACTCTCTAATAAACCCAAGGCAGGAAAACCCAAATCCCTCTAACAAACCCATGGCACAGGATGCCTAATCCATGACAGGAGACCCCAAATCCCTCTAATAAACCCACGGCAGGGAATGCAAAACCCTCTAATAAATCCGTGACAGGAGTTCCCAAAACCCTCTAACAAACCCATGCCAGGGGACTCCAAACCCCTATAACACACCCATTCCAGGAGCCCCGCGAGCCCAGCAGCCTCCCCCGGGCCGGCGAACCCCTGCCCCTCAGGGCCCCCCACTCACCGTGCCCGGCCCGGCCCTACGGCCATGGGCCCGCGGCCGCCGCCATATTTGTTGTGTGGCGCAGCGCAAAGCACGCCGGGACCGGCGGCCCGCGGGGAGGGCGGCGGGGCGCGGGGCATGCCGGGAGCTGTAGTTCCACCGGCGTGAGGGCAGGGGGAGTCGTGGCCATCTGTGGGACCACCATCCCTGGAAGGGTTCCAGGACACACTCGTTGAGGGCTTGGAGCAAGCTGGGATAGTGGAAGGTGTCCCTGTCTCTGTTCCAAGGGTTGGAACGGGATGAGCTTTAAGGTCCCTTCCAACACAAACCATCCTTGCATTCTACAAACACCAGCTCCCTCTTTCAAACTTGTTTTCTGTCGTGGATTTGTCACAGGGATTTGAGACATCCTGCCGTGGTTTTATTGGAAAGGTTTTGGGATCTCCTGGCACGGATTTATTAGAGAGGTTTGCGGCTCTCTTTTCATAGGTTTATTTGAGGGGTTTGGTGGTCTCTTTCTGAATTTGTTAGAAGGGTTTGGGGTTCTATTTTCATGGATATACTTGGTGGGTTTGGGATCTCCTGCCATGAGTTTAATAAAGGATTATGGGATCTCCAAACATGGATTTGTTAAAGGATTTTGGGGATCACCTTTCATGGGTTCATTAGAGGGGCTTGGGGATCTATTGTCATGAGTTTATTAAAGGGATTTGAGATCTCTTTTCATAAATTTATTATAGCAGTTTTGGCATCTCTGACTGGATTTATTAGAGGGATTGGACATCTCCTGACATGGATTTATTAGAGGGCCTTGGGGATCTCTTTTCATGGATTTAGAAGAGGTAGTTTGGGATCTCCCGTCATGGATTTACTCCAGCCTCGGCCGGTGTGCTGTAGCTACCCTAATAATTCCCTCCTGAGCATTCCCTACTCATTCCTGAGCCTGGGATGGCCCAGCCTGCACCTGACAGAATCATCCACCTTGGAAAACACCTCCAGGATCACCCAGTCCCAGCCTCACACCAGCACTGCCATCGTCACCCCTAAACCACGTCCCCAGGTGCCACATCCAGGCTCCTCCTGGACACTTCCAGAGATGGCAACTCCACCGCCTCCCTGGACAAATTATTCCAATGCTTAACCATTCTTCCAGTGACTGTTTTTTTCCCTAATATCTGTAACTGCGGGCTGTGGTCACAGGGAATACGTTCTCCGGCCAGCTCATTCCCTGAAACTGGTGGACAGTCCCGAGAGAGGCTGCCCCCGGATCTCTGCGGAGACCTTCCCGGGTGGGGCTGCGTACAGGAGCTCGCAGCTCCCTGCGGAAGACGGCTGTGGCGCGGGTGACACAGCTGCAACCCAGTACGAGGGACCGAGGCTAAGGAATCGAGAGGAATCACTTGTCTGAGCTCCAAGGTAGGTTTATTTCCCCAGAGGAGTCAGGGACAAGTGACAATAACCGAGGGCAAAAAACTACTTTTAAGAAAGGGAGGGAATAAGGAGAGGACACAACCTTTTACCAACAGGAAGGCATTAGGGAAGGAGTACAGGATAAGGGCTATCCAATAGAAGCCAACAGGGGGAAGGAGCAAACCTTGCAATCCAATCTTGCTTCGAGGAATGGATGAAGGACAGGGAATGTTCCAGAACAAAAAGGGTGTGCTGTCTTTGATAGACAGGGGGTTTGACATACACTTGGTGGGAAAATCTTGGGGTAAACAACTCAGGACTGAATCATCAGGGAAGCCAAATGGGGAGCATGGAATGAACCATTACAAACTTATCACAAGGAATATTTAAAACGTACTACAGAAGAACAAACCGTAAAACAACAGACTACCACAAATACCCACTCTGATCCTCTCCTGGCACAACTTGAGGCCCTGCAGTTGATTGTGGTGCATTGACCGTGGTATGAAAACCTTTGAAGTCCCAACCTGCCCTGAATCTTCCCTAATCATTTATTCCTTTCTGTGACCTTGGTGCAAAGTTTTGATGACCCGAAATGGGAGGAGAGTCAAAAGGGCAGAGGTGGGGCACAGCTACAAAAGCTGGCAAAGCACTCCTGGTCTCTCTAGTGCCGGGCTTCCACTCTGCACAGCCCACACCATGCTGGTGGCACTGCTTCTGCCCTTCCTGTGCCTCCTGAGCCCGGCTGCTGCTGGGAGGCTGCTGGTGATCCCCATGGATGGCAGCCACTGGCTCAGCATGAAAAAAGTGCTGATCGAGCTGAGCAAGAGAGGGCACGAAATCGTGGTCATCACACCGGATAACACATGCCATGGTTTTTCATAAATTTATTATAGCAGTTTTGGCATCTCTGACTGGATTTATTAGAGGGATTGGACATCTCCTGACATGGATTTATTAGAGGGCCTTGGGGATCTCTTTTCATGGATTTAGAAGAGGTAGTTTGGGATCTCCCGTCATGGATTTACTCCAGCCTCGGCCGGTGTGCTGTAGCTACCCTAATAATTCCCTCCTGAGCATTCCCTACTCATTCCTGAGCCTGGGATGGCCCAGCCTGCACCTGACAGAATCATCCACCTTGGAAAACACCTCCAGGATCACCCAGTCCCAGCCTCACACCAGCACTGCCATCGTCACCCCTAAACCACGTCCCCAGGTGCCACATCCAGGCTCCTCCTGGACACTTCCAGAGGTGGCAACTCCACCGCCTCCCTGGACAAATTATTCCAATGCTTAACCATTATTCCAGTGACTGTTTTTTCCTAATACCCACTCTGAACCTCCCCTGGCAGAACTTGAGGCCATTTCCTCTCATTCTTTCCCTGGGGACACAGCAAGACAGCGTGATCCCACCCCAGCTCCTGCCAGGGAGACGCAGAGCACGACAAGGTCCCCCCTGAGCCTCCTTTTCTCCATAAACACCCCCAGTTCCCTCAGCTCAGGAGAGTTTTTAACCCCTTCCCCAGCTCTGTTACCCCTCCCTGGACAGGGCTGCCCCCAGATTTGTGCCTTTTCACCCAAATCCAGCCTTCCCACTGTCCCTTTGCTCAGGTGTGAGCAGGGAGCGGCTTTGATCTCGTACTGCCTTGAACCCAGCAAATTCCAGAATTCCTGGATGGGATAACCTGGGATAACCTGGCCAACTGAGGCAGCCTCTAACAAGTTCACAAACACTGAGGTACTGATTAACTTCAGCTATCCTGGGACTGCCTGTGCACCTACTCCTCACGTTAAAGGTTTGGATGGAAAATTCATCCTGCAGCAGGAGGGAGGGGAGGGCAGGACATTTCCCTGCCAGCCCTCTCCTTGTCCCACTTCAGCAAACAGCTGGGGTGCCATCACAAAATACAGAAATTAAGTTTTTGGGTAAGAAAATGCTGTTTGCTAAACTGGTCAGCTTCCCAATGCCCAGTTCCAAGTGCGCTTTATAAAAATCTGAACCTATTTAGTACTTGTTACTATGATGTTTTTTCCTTACAGTTTATAATAGAAGATTCAGAGAGTGTTTTAGTTTCTTTTACCTCAAAGCTTCTCCCCCCTACTCTGACACTCAAAAATTTAGTTTTCTGGAAAGCCATCCTGACACAAAACTGCTCTCTGCCACCTTCCCAATAGAAGTAATTAAAGACATTGGTAAAACAAGGAAAAATAAATAAATAAATAAATAAGGCTGATGTGAGGAAAACAAGATGCAGTTCTAACACCACGTAACTGGCACCATACTTGGGAGAGGAGAGAACTTGTGTGCCTGAGGGATGGAGGCTGCACAGCTCCAAATATCCTGGGGTGAAATATTTCTAATTTTGCCATCAGTGGCAGTGCTGTGGGGCTGGGGAGATCACTTCTGTGCTGAACCTGCTCCTTTGCTGAGTCAGGTCTGAAACCTGAGCCTCCAGTGGTTGCAAAAACTCATTTAGTGCTGGTCTGAATCTGGTGGGGAGGAGTTTTCAGCTACCCAGGGCCCACCCCCAGGCTGGGAAACAACTCTGTAAAGTGACAGCTTGGGCTATACAGAGAGAGAGGTCAGCCCCTCTCTGCACCTCTTTGTGGTGTCCCTGGCACTGAGGAGATTCCTGCCAGCTCAGGAGAGCCCTGAGCCTTGTCCTGAGCGTCTCCTGCTCCATCCCTGGAGGAATCACCTGAGGATCTGTGTCTCCAAATCAGAGAAGTTGTTTTCATTGTATTGCTGTGGGCTTGGGAGCTGCTCACACCAAGGCTGCCCCCCCCCACCCCCCCCCAGGTCCTGGCCAAGGTGGAACACAAGACACAACAAAGATGAGGAGTACTGAGGGATCCAAGTAGCACGGTGAGGAGCTACTGGGGCATCGAGGAACTCCAGTGACTCAGCATTGAATAGGTCACCAAATCTTGGCTTTCCAAGTAAGGAGGGAAAAGGCAAAATAAACTACCCACAGTCCCAAGCAGTGAATCATTAACAACAGGATTATCAAAGAGCAGAGCGCAAGAAATCCACCCATCAGTTGCTTTCCAAAGCATTGTCAGGCTACAACCTGCAGGAGAAATCTCTTCCACGGCCCCTACTCCGACCACAGTAACATGGCTGTGAGGCTTTGCTGTGCCTGGATTTCCATCCTCCTCCTCCTGCCCAGCCTCTCGGATGGAGGGAAGCTCCTGGTGGTGCCCATGGTGGGAAGCCACTGGCTGAGCATGCAGGAAGCGGTGGAGAAGCTGAGCGAGAGGGGACACGAGGTGGTGGTGCTGGTTCCCGAGGTGAGCTGGCAGATGGAGACCACGCAGGCCTACAAGGTGGTCACGCACCCGGTGAGCCAGACCCTGGAAGAGCTGGATAACGCCTTCCAGGAATACGTCACTGTGCACCTGACGCAGAAGCCTTTCCCCCTCAATGCCCTGGCAATGTATAACGCCTCAGTGCATGTCTTCAGCACCTTCTTTGGGCAGTGCAAGGACCTGTTCCGCAGCCAGGAGATCCTGAAGTTCCTCAACGAGAGCAGATTTGATGCCGTCCTGACGGATCCTCTCTTCATGTGTGGGCCCATCCTCGCCCACCATCTCTCTCTTCCCTTTGTGTTCTTCATGAGGGGATTTGGTTGCAACCTCCATTTTGCAGCCCCACAGTGCCCAAGCCCTCTGTCCTACATCCCAAGAGTCTTCAGCTTCAACTCAGACCACATGACTTTTTTCCAGAGGGTGGAAAACGCCCTGATTTCTCTCCTGGAGCTTGATTACTGCAACGGTTTCTATGCAGAAGCGCTTCAGCTTTCCTCAGAAGTTCTTCAGAGGGATGTGTCCCTGATGGACCTCGTGAACTCCGCTGCCATTTGGATCCTGAGGTTTGACTTTGTGTTCGAGTACGTCAGGCCAGTGATGCCCAACATGGTCTTTGTCGGGGGGATCAACTGTGCTAAGAAGAAACCACTGCCTAAGGTAATGTTCCTTTGCCTAAAATTGTACATTTCACAATGAAAAGTCATTATGTTGTTTCAGGAAGTTTATCAGTATTGTTTATTATTTTTTAAATTTTTCTGGTAATGATATAATCCAACGAGTTTGGGTAGTTGTTTCCATAGGCTGAAATCAAATAACCTTGACAGAGACTTCTTTGAATTAATGAGGGTTTTGTTACAAACCAAACAAAGAAGGGATTCCATCTGCCAGATGGAAATTACTGCCCTCAGTGAATGTGTCTCAACCACCAACCTGATCCAGTTTTGATTTCATTTTAATGGCATCTGACATCTATTTCTTGTATCTCATCAAAAACCCAAGAGTCATCTTTTGTTTTTAACTCCAGGCTCAATAGCATCAGTTGATTCACTTCAGTTGTATTTTCATGGCAAGTTATTTCCAAACTGTCTGTCTGTGATAGGTTACTCCTGTTTGTGGGGCTGAAATATCAATGTCGCGTTGAGATGGCAAGAAATAATCTTACAGTCGTGGATTTGGTGAAGGACACTCAGACAGAGAACTCAGATATCTAATTCTCATACCTTGACATCTGCTTTTACCAGAATTGTTCTGCAGGGTCTTAAAGCTAATCTAGAAATCTAAATCTATTTTGATAGCCAACATGTAATCTCTAAAATGGTAACACCGCACGTTTCTTTCCAGGCACAAAGCAGGACACAAATCTCTTTCCTAGGTAATTGCTCCCTCGCTTCTGAATTGTGGTCATGCAGTATCTCTGCACAATGTCTTTGAGCTGGAGGGGTGGGATTTTTCTTTCCTTTTTCAGATTTTTTTAATGCTCTCTGACAGGCTGATGGAGAGACCTCTAAACTTGATAAACAAGGCAAAGAATAATATTATCAACGAGAATATTAGGATAAAGTTATATCTAAGGCGTTCTGTCTCGTTAGGCTGACAAGAGGGACACCAGCTTGAGATTTAAGAGGCAAATTCTTGCTGGTTCCACAATACAAGTCTTTACTTTTATATCCTGAAGGTCTCAGAGCTGCAAAGAGTTTGTAACTTTGCTACAAGGGTAGAGACATCCTGCCCTCATTTTATCCCTGCTAGCGCCTGTCTTCACACTCCAGTTAGGTGAAAATCACAAGTTCCACACCTGGAAAAATCTTCTGTAATTATCCTTTCTTCAGTCTCTTTTCTAGCTCCATTTTCTGCAGACTGCAGAGGAATTTCTCCTGTTTCACTTTGAACAGTGCCCAGCAGTGAGTGTAAACAAGAGTAAAGTGAGTCACAGGGAGTGATGGAATCTGCCTGTTCACACACACCTGTAAAGCCCTGGGTTGGTCATTACTGTTCAGAAACATAATCCCATGGGAAGAATAAATAGTTCCCCAAAGCCTATTGAACCCATTGCTCAACAGGTAAGAAAAGAAAAAGGATTATTGGGAGAGGGAGAGAGAGAAGAGATTCAAGTTGCAGATTCTTCCAGGGATCCACAAGCCATTTTGTTACACCACTCCCATAGTTTGCCACCGGCAGAGGAATGGGGCACAGTGGTCTCATTCCAGGTAAGAGCTCCTCTCTGCTGGATCTGATGTGGTCCCATGGAGGAGCTGCTGTGAGCTGAAGGAGCTCAGGCTTGTGCAGAACGGCCCTACTTACCTTATCCAGCTGGGAATCCAATCCTCAATTGTATGAGGATCATCACAGAGGTTGTGGGAGAACATGAGACCACAGGGCTGGGCCTGGGGGAGCACAAACTGCATTTACACCTGGACTAAGCTGCCTCAGGCTGATTTCCTCTTGGCCTGCACTTTGCATGGGGATGTGTCTCAGCAGCAGTTACACCTTCATGAACAGGCAGAGAAATCCCAAGTTTCCAACTCCTCAAGTGTCTGGAAATTTAACACAAGGCTTGCAGGAATCAGAGCCAATATCGTGGCTCTAAGAAGTACCTGAAGGCTGGCGTGGTGACATTGCAAACCAACTCAAACTGTGTGCTCTGGGACACTCTGGTGACAATCTCCTCTTTAGCCAAAGTTAATGCAAAGCTGCATTTTTGGTCTGCTCAGAAAACCAAAAGTACGGTGATTTGATTAAACCAAATCACAGGAATTTAAGTTACAGCCACCTCTCAAAGTTCTCCCTGTTTTTTTCTTACCTAAACCTCCCAGTACTTATTTGAACAACTGGTCAACTGAAAACATTAAATTAACTGCAGGTTTAAGTAGGTAGCTACTCAAGTAAAGACAAAGTGTGACTGAATAAACACCTTTTCCTCACCAGCACAGGGCTTAAGAGCACAGATCCTGCTTTAAAACCCTCTCCATCTTCCCAAGGTTTCTATTCATGGCTTAGGAAACAGCAGCCCTGGAAATGATCTGTGTTCTATGATTTGCTTCTTGCTCTCACAAAAATTTCTATTCCTTTCCAACTCATACAATTGGTTTTATGGGTTGGTTTTCCTCTAAAGCTAGTGTGTCTCCACAGTGTAAAAAAAAAAAACCTGAGGGGGAATCAGTCAGGTTCCAGTCAGCAGCCACCAACCTGCATTTCCCAGATGCTGCTTAGCACCAAAACCAGGGTCTGGGTTCAGTTACACAAGGACTCCTCCATGGATAAGCCTGATCCACCATCCAGGAACCAGGGAAATCAAATTGCATAGAATCACAGGCTGGTTTGGGTTGGAATGAATTTTAAAGCTCTTCTCATTCCACCCCCTGCCATGGGCAGGCACACCTTCCACTATCCCAGGGTGCTCCAAGCCCTGTCCAGCCTGGCCTTGGACACTGCCAGGGATGCACAGCTTCTCTGGGCATCACCCCCACACTCTTGGGTTGAGCAACCTTTTCCTACTTGCAGGACCCAGGGCCTGAGTGGGTCAGCAATGTCACCTCAGAGCAGGGAAGCAAATCCAGTGGATGAAACCAACACTTCCAGGATGAAACCTACACTTTTACTATAGTTTTAGCGGTGCTGAGGTTTCTGTTTGCCGCTCTCTTTCCTTAGTGCCACTCAGAAAATCATCCACACATCACAGCCAGTCCCACTCACAGGTGAACAGTTTGAGAAAGTTTTAGTGCCTCTTGCAGCTGAAGCAATCATAGGGTGAGGGTCCCAAAGCCTGCAGAGCTGCTCCATCACTCCCTGCCAGCCACAAGAGACTCCCTGGAATAACCCACACAAGCTTCATCACTTCTGAGAGGAAAACAAACCTGCAGTCCTGGCTCACCCAAGCCTTGATGCCCTTTGCTCTTGCAGTGGGGAAGGCTTTCCTCCAGGCAGGCATCTGGCTCTCTCACATCTAGAATCCTCAGTTCCTCAGCTCCTCGTTTGCACATAAATCAGGAGCTGGAAACAAGCACCACACCCTTCAGAGGTCCAGGTGCTCTTTGCTACTCATCATGAAAAACAAACAAACTTATCTGTTGCTTATCTGAAAAATGAGCCTGCCTGTTAATTTTCTCAATAGTAATTACTCACCTCAAATCTGACCTCAGGTGATCCTGTGCTGATCTATGAACCTCATCCTTTCTTTCTTTGTCCTGCCTTTATCTCTAATTTCTCCTGCCCTTCCTCTTGCTGCCTCACTTTCCCCACAGTTTTTGCTCTGATGGTCTGGTACAAAAATTAGGGAGCCTGTGGAGTCCATAAGAAAGTGTGGCCATCCTGTCAGGAGACTTTTTCTGTTATGGTCAGGGGAAGTGAACTTGCACTGGCTGTTTTCAGACAACAGGTGTTGCCATTGAAAGTCCTATCGAGTCCAGACTAGAAAACACACCGAGCAGCAACTTCCAAGTTAATTTGGTCAGCTCTTGTCACAGTAGTTGCAATGAACTCTTTGCATCCAGATTTCCTGCCTTTAATGACAATTATTTGTGAATCCGTTCAGTGTCCTGCTTTCAGTCTGTGCCGTCTCCCACCTCTCCTGTGCTGGGCCTCTCCAGAAATTGGTTTTCCAGGTCTGAGGGTGGTTCCTCCAGGTCCCATGCAACAGAGTGGAGCTCCTCAGGGCAGTCCCAGCACCACCTTTGGGTGTCATGAGACAAATGCCTTTGCCTCAGGCTGTAAGGATTTGTTTCTCCCGACTGAGGATGCTGGGAGTCCCAGCACCATTTATAAAAAGAACGGGAAAACGTTGTGCTGGTGGTAGCTCTTCATATCACAAGGACTCCTTCCTCAGCACCATCCAAAAGGCTTTGCTCTGGCATTGCTTTTGCTTGCACAAAGACAAAACATTCCTGCAGTGGCATTAGTGGGAGGTGTCACACCTTCTCCTGGATTTTGTCTCGCTCACAATACGTGACAAGGGTTTTCAAGACAGCAACCAAAGACCAAAACGCCTTCTTTGTGTCCCTGTGCCGGCCTCCTTTCCCTTTGTTTGCCCTGAGCCCAGCCATTAGTTCACATTTCGCTGTAGTGCCAGGAGGAAAAAAGCCAATCGGGATTGTTCTCCTCAGATTTGGGATTGCCTGGTACATCCTGGTGGCCATGACATCTTTGTAAGAGGTGCAGGTTTGGCTGCTTCCAGGGGGTGAGAATTCCACATCAGCCTCGTGTCCTCAGGAACGGAGTTGCATCCATTCTGCTGGGTGTATTTTTATTATTTTATCGCAGTGTATTTACCAGGTCAATGGTTTTCACCGGGATTATTGTTGCAACATGACATCCCTGCTCTTGCTGTCACAGACTTAGTGCTGACAGTGTCCTAGTGCTGACAGACTTTGCAGCTTAAACGTTAACAGAAAGTACAAAAGTTTTTTCTAAGGACACGGCTTCCCTTCCCTTCCACAAACACAGGCAACATCACAGGCTAATCACAACCATATTGGGAAGTTAAATATTAATTTCTGTAGCCAATAAATCCCCTGCTTAGTCTGCATGGACCATTGTAGAAAGGACTGCGTGGATCCCTCCGGAGCAGAACCCTCTGGTTCACTCCCTCAGAAATGGCTCTTTTTTACCGAGGTACCTGGATACTTCTCCTCCTGACGCTGTCTTTGATCCTGGCTGAAGGTGGAAAGATCCTGGTGGTACCTCAGGATGGAAGTCACTGGCTCAGCATGCGCCCGGTAGTGGAGAAATTGCAGCAAAAGGGACACGAGGTGGTTGTGCTTGTACCCTCAACCAGCCTGTACATGAAGTCAGAGGAGCCTCGGAATTACACAGTCCAAGCCTATCGAGTACCTTACACAGGGGAATACTTGGGTGAAATGCTCAAGGCCTTCGTTAATGCCCATTTTATTGAGCAGTCTGTTGTGAATGTTGTTCTGACCTCGTACCAAAGCACGATAGAAATCTCCTCGGTCTTCTTCACCAACTGTAAGAGCCTTCTGCAGAACGAGGAGCTGATGCGGTACTTGAAAGAGAGCAAATTCCACGTGCTTCTCACAGATCCCATCCTGATGTGTGGGCCCCTGGTGGCTGAGTATCTTTCCCTTCCTTCCGTCTACTTCCTGCGGGGCTTTCCCTGTGGAATGGATTCTGCTGCTACCCAGTGTCCAAGCCCTCCTTCCTATGTCCCCCGGTTATTCTTGGATAATTCAGACAGCATGACGTTTTCCCAACGGCTGAAGAACATGCTGGTCGACCTGCTGGAGCTCTTCTACTGTAAGCCTATCTATGATAACTTTGAAGAGCTTGCATATGAGGTTTTCAAAAGGAAAGTGACAGTGACAGAACTCCTGAGCCGTGCATCCTTCTGGCTGATGAGATACGATTTTGTGTTTGAGTTCCCGAGACCCGTGATGCCAAACATGGCTTTTATCGGAGGGATTAACTGTGTTCAGAAGAAAAAACTCTCTCAGGTACAAAATTTTCTTCTGTTTTGATATTGAAAAGGCAAAGTACAAATGTATCATAGAATGGCAGAATCCAAACCCAACGTTCCCTGGATAAGGATTATCTCATTCCAACCTTCTGCCACCCTGGGCAAGGGATGTCGCTCACATCTTTCCATCAAACCCTGA
Organism: Pyrgilauda ruficollis; assembly: GCF_017590135.1. Lineage (NCBI taxonomy): Eukaryota > Metazoa > Chordata > Aves > Passeriformes > Passeridae > Pyrgilauda > Pyrgilauda ruficollis. The sequence goes on from NW_024518207.1 coordinate 619,487, forward strand.
CTGACAACAGCTTGGTGTTTAAAGATTGAAATCCTGCATGACGCAGAAATGTTGTTTCCTAACACCCAGCATTCAGATTATATCACATCCTGCCAAACCTAAAGCCTTATCAGGCTTAATTTGGACCATTTAAGTGACATGTAGCTTTTATGCAACTGATAGTCGCCTTTGTTGAACTGAAGAACTTTGCTGTCCTCCTCTCCCAGCTGTCTCGTGCACTGTCCATTTATCCCCTCTCCTTTCAGCCACAGTGAAGGTTATAGGACTGAAGGGTTTGCCTATTTTCTACCACAGCCATCCACTGGATTGGTTCCTTTCCATCTGCCTTTATTGTCAAGGTGTCAATACCTAAGCCCCAAAAGAAATCCTCTTCCAGTTCCATCTTCCCCTTCTCTTCTACTTTATTGAATTAGGTTTTAAGTCTTCCTGGGTATGGATATCTCCCATAGATTTCCATTTGGGCTTTTGTGTAGGAATCTTCCCGTGTTCATTGGCAGCCTTGTCTGAGGTTATGGCCTGTCTTCTGTGCATCTCCTTCCTCTGAGCGTTTTGAAAATTCCCATTAAGTTAACCTCTCCTGTAACCTACCAAGATGGGATCAGCGTGGGTGATGGAGCTGCTGCTTCTTTAGGAGGGCGGGTTCTCATCAAAATCATATTTCCTGGCAGGCTTGGGAAGGAACATGCAGAAACTGCATGGGGAATAAATCCAGCAAGATTTTAAAGCCCAGAATGCCCTGGAGAAGGAATGTGTTTCCCGTATTCACCTGCTCATAGGCTTTAATGGTCAGTTATCACCAACATTAAACCCCCAGCAATTTATAACCAAGAAGGACTTGGACACAGGGTTGAGGTCATGAACTGACCCAACATTGGTCATGAACTGACCCCTCATTGGCCGTGAACGATTCATGACTGTGTGAACTAGAGAGGTGTTGTTGGTCTTTGTTATCTGGGGTACAAGGGTGAAATGCTCGTTTGCAACTTCTTTTATACCTGATAAGATATGGGGTTTAGCTGAAATTTATATGGAGAGATGGGGAAAGATTTTCTGCTGGCTGCATATCTTCCAAAAAAATGCAAGTCTGCATTACGGAAATTTTTGTTTTCTCAGGGGTGATAGCTGGTTTTGGCTATTGAAAAATAAAGCAAAACCCAAACCCCAGGTACTGTTACACAGATGTCTCATATATTAGAAATGACATTCAATACAAAGTCTCTACTACTGGCATCAGTTCCTTTAGGGAAGAAAGTGATTTTAAAAATGCTAAATTACCTCAGTCTGTGACGACTCTGTCAGCCTTCAGTGTCAGCAATGGAAAAGAGTCTTTCCATGCTCTCTTGATAGGCACACTCCTCCCATGTGGGCTCAGCAGTGTTTCTGCCCACCCACTCTGTGGGTGCATTTTTTTAATTGAGCCAACAACCTCAGCTTGGCCTGTGTGAAGGTGACACACCTTTCTTGACTCACGCAAAGCCACCTTTGAAGTCCCAACCTGCCCTGAAACCTTCCTAATCTTTTACTGCTTTCCGTGACCTTGTGGCAATCTTCTGATGATGCGAAATGGGAGGAGAGTCAAAAGGGCAGAGGTGGGGCACAGCTACAAAAGCTGGCAAATCATCCTTCAGTTGCTTTCCAAAGCATTTTCAGGCTACAACCTGCAGGAGAAATCTCTTCCACGGCCCCTACTCCGACCACAGTAACATGGCTGTGAGGCTTTGCTGTGCCTGGATTTCCATCCTCCTCCTCCTGCCCAGCCTCTCGGATGGAGGGAAGCTCCTGGTGGTGCCCATGGTGGGAAGCCACTGGCTGAGCATGCAGGAAGCGGTGGAGAAACTGAGCGAGAGGGGACACGAGGTGGTGGTGCTGGTTCCCGAGGTGAGCTGGCAGATGGAGACCACGCAGGCCTACAAGGTGGTCACGCACCCGGTGAGCCAGACCCTGGAAGAGCTGGATAATGCCTTCCAGGAATACGTCACTGTGCACCTGACGCAGAAGCCTTTCCCCCTCAAGCCTCGCCGTGCACCTGACGCAGAAGCCTTTCCCCTTCAATGCCCTGGCAATGTACCACTCCTCAGTCCATCTCTTCAACACCTTCTTTGGGCAGTGCAAGGACCTGTTCCGCAGCCAGGAGATCCTGAAGTTCCTCAACGAGAGCAGATTTGATGCCGTCCTGACGGATCCTCTCTTCATGTGTGGGCCCATCCTCGCCCACCATCTCTCTCTTCCCTTTGTGTTCTTCATGAGGGGATTTGGTTGCAACCTCCATTTTGCAGCCCCACAGTGCCCAAGCCCTCTGTCCTACATCCCAAGAGTCTTCAGCTTCAACTCAGACCACATGACTTTTTTCCAGAGGGTGGAAAACGCCCTGATTTCTATTTTAAGTCCAAACCTCCCCTGAATCTTTCCTAATCATTTATTCCTTTCCGTGACCTTGGTGCAAAGGTCTGATGACCCAAAATGGGAGGAGAGTCAAAAGGGCAGAGGTGGGGCACAGCTACAAAAGCTGGCAAAGCACTCCTGGTCTCTCTAGTGCCGGGCTTCCACTCTGCACAGCCCACACCATGCTGGTGGCACTGCTTCTGCCCTTCCTGTGCCTCCTGAGCCCGGCTGCTGCTGGGAGGCTGCTGGTGATCCCCATGGATGGCAGCCACTGGCTCAGCATGAAAAAAGTGCTGATCGAGCTGAGCAAGAGAGGGCACGAAATCGTGGTCATCGCACCGGATAACACAATCCTGATCGACTCCTCGGATGTCTACGAACTGAAATCCTACCCTATGCCATTGATGAAGGGGTACATGGAAGAACATATACGATCCTTCAGTGCAAGAGTTTTCAGCCAAGAGCCCTTCCTGGTGAGATTCTGGAAGCTTTTGGAAGATTACCGGAAGAGCGGGGCCATCTTTCATGCTTCGTGCAAGTCCTTGCTGTACAACCAAGAGCTGCTGAAGTACATTGGAGACAGTCACTTTGATGCCGTGCTCACGGATCCCGTGACACCTTGTGGGCAAATCATTGCCCTGCACTTCTCCATCCCCAGTGTTTTCTTCCTACGGATGGTTCCGTGTGCCTTGGAGGTTCGCGCGGCTCAGGGCCCAGACCCGCCGTCCTACGTGCCACGCATGTTCTCGGAAAACACCGACCACATGACCTTCTCCGAGAGGGTGAAGAACTTCCTGATTGCCCTTTCCGAGTCCTTCCTCTGCAATGTTGTCTATTCTCCATTTGAAGAGCTGGCCTCAGACTTCCTCCAAAAACCCGTGACAATGACAGAGATTTTAAGTCATGGATCCGTCTGGCTGAGGAGAATCGACTTTGTCTTTGAGTATCCCATGCCTGTCATGCCCAGCATGGTTTTCATCGGAGGCATCCACTGTGGAGAGAAGAAGAAGCCGTTATCTCAGGTTAGTGGCTGGCTGGGAGAGGCTGTGGCAGTCACACACCTGCATGGTCCATGTGAAGCAATTGAGAGGGATGTATCTTATCTCTCTCTTGGAGGGAGACTCTTTACAAGAGCCTGAGGTGTTGGCACAAGGGCAGTGGCTTTAAGCTGCCAGAGGAAAGGATTAGAGGAGATATTGGGAAGAAATCCTTCCCTGTGAGGGTGGTGAGGTCCTGGCACAGATTGCCCAGAGAAGCTGTGGCTGCCTCACCCCTGGATGTGTCCGTGGCCTTATTGGACAGGGCTTGGAGCAAGCTGGGATAGTGGAAGGTGTCCCTGCCCATGTTGCAGGAAGTAGAATGGTATATGCTTTAAGGTGCTTTTCAGTCCAAACCATTCTGGATATGGATATTATTTTGTTTAAGACTTTCTGTACAGCCAATCCACATAAAAACCAGGAACACAAGATGTGATTCCAGCTCCTTTCTTTAAGTCTGTGCAACATGGGGGTTTTTTTTGGTTATGGCATCACGTGCTATACTGTGTTTAATTGCAGCTGAAATCAGGCACAGAAATTCTCAGGCAGGAATTAATTCCAAAATGGGCTGGTGAATTATAACAGCTCTTCCAATAATTTTTTCCTCATTTAGAAGGCAGGGGTATATTTCTTCAAGACCATTAGCTGCTTATAGTCAGAAAAATACCTCACTGCATCATGTGCAAGAGCATCCTGTTCTCCATTATGTACCAGCAGTTTTTGAGTCAAAGGCCCATTTTGTGCTGAAGGTTTTGGTCTAACAGCTTCCATGAAAACCACCTCAAGTCTCAGCTGCTATTTTAGGACACATCCAGTGTTATAAGTAAAAATAAAAATTGACCCAATTGTAATGAAAAATAAAAATTTATTCGCGACCTTATTACGATCCCGACAGCCACCAATAAAAAATGACAGCGTAGACCCTGGGATACAGGCTGGGTGGACGCAGATCCGACCTCTATGGCACTGAACCCACCTTCGTCCACACTTCTGCTTCTCAGGGACAGTTCTTATAATGTTTTTCTTGCCAGCGGCAGAGTCTCTTTTCAAAGTTCATCATATTCATGTTGATTTCTTTCTTCACTCAAAGCTGCACAAAACCTCCTCCGGGAAGAGATTGATGTTCCTCCTTCGATTCCTGGAATTCTGTATTCAGGTGGAAGGTGTTGATGGCCCTGTTTATCTTAAATGTCTGTCTTTATGGGCCATCATCACTGGGCATCCTCTGGTACATGCCACCATGAAGGACCATCTCCTGTGCAGCCGAGTTTCTTTCCTATGTTAATGCCGAGTTCCATCCTTGTCAGCCAGCCCCAGTTTCGTCATTCTAGGATTAAACCCTGTTCCCCCCTTTAATAGCATGTTTGATACATATATCTATATTTCATAGGCATGAATTTCTACCATATCCCTAACATGGTAGGATGAGGAAATTTTGATGGGTTGTTGCTGGGCAATTTGTGGTCTAAAAAGCCCTTGATTAGCTTGCTGGTGCTCAGGATGTACATTAGCTTCTTGCTGCATGTGATGCGTATTCTTGCTTGCTTGTGCTGTCAGTGGAACGGTCTCATGGGAAGCCAGGAATTAAGTGGAAAAGGAATAAAGGAGAAGGGAACTCTCCTCAGCAGTGATGGATGTGTAGTTAGTGTCATGCTGCTCTCTCAGCAATGCATCATTTGGTTTCCTAAAAAGTTTTATCTTTGTGAACATTACTTAAAAATCAACAAACTCTGCTCTCTTCTTCTGTGGAACCTTTTTTACTTGCCAGGCTTTTCAAAGCCCTTAGAATGGATTCTTCTGGCCTAGCACCACTCTTACTCTTCCCTCAAATTCACAGGCTTTTGTGAACATGGATGAGAGAAACTTCACAAGAAAAGAGATTTGCTCTTCACACCTTCTCAGAGCCAACTGTCCCTACCCTGGGGCTTTGCTTCACTCCTGGAACTTCCTTAGTTCAGCTTCATTGATTTGTTTGTTTCTGTTGGTCTGCTTTTTAACAGAAGTCTCTTTCAAGTTGTTACCAAGCCCTCCTTTTATCAGGGCGATGCTTTTTCCTGTCTCTTCTGTCCATCCGAACTTCTTAACAGCTCCTCAAGGACAAAGCCAGGCAGATCCTCTAGGAAAGCAGCAGGCCAACCTGCCTGCAGGCAAAGCCATGGAACAGCTCCAGACCTCCAGTGTGGAACCAAACTCTTCTCTGAGGGCAAGGCTCCCTCTCCTTTTTTTTTTTTCCTTTTTTTTTTCTTTTTCTTTTCTTTTTCTTTTTTTTTTTTTTTTTTTTTTTTTCCCCAGGCATAGAGATCATAGTCCAGCAGCAAAATTTATTGCAGAAATACTGATTATTTACTCCTGATTTCTCCATATCTCTCCCAGAAGGAGAAAATTATGGAGAGAGATAGATCAGGATGAGAACAAGCAGTAGAGTGTGTGACGGCATCAACCCAGTGGTTTTCCTTTACTGGTGCAAACCCTCTGCTTCTCCAGTGGATTAAATTCCTACCTGGTGGTGTTCCTGGCTCCAGTGCTGAGCTATATGTAAATCCCAGAACCTCTTCCTAAGGGTTTACATAGATATTGTGCTGTATAGAGACACACACTTTTATAATTTTAAAGATGAACTCGCCAAGCATTTCAGAACAGCTGTAAAATCCTTCTCAAAAAGAATGAAAGAAACAAAGTATTTTAATACCTGTTTTCAGTAAGCCTTGTTACTTCCAAGTGCCAGCACTATTCTCGGGGTTTTATTTTGGCAAAGCCTGATTTTATTTTCAATCTAGCATCAGTCAGCACAGACTGAGGCCCAAGGGAGCCCCATTTACCAAGCCCAGTTCCATCCAACCCAAATTCATGAATCACTTAAATGGTTCATCAATGCCTTCAATGGTTACCAGTGAATGGTTCTGCTGGAAAAGCCAGGTTGTTAAGGGGGAATGTGGGAATCTGGCAGGGAACTGTGGCTGTATTTAAAAGCTGCTAGGTCAGGGCAGATGAGTAGAATTTGGATTTCTGGGAACATGGCTCCTGTGGGTAAATACAGCTCCTCAGCTTCGGCAGGAATTCTGCTTTTTCTGTCCCTGCTGTGCTCGGCCCATGGTGGGAAGCTGCTGGTGGTGCCCATGGATGAGAGTCACTGGCTCAGCCTGCGCTTGCTGCTGGTGGCCCTCAGCCAGAAAGTCCACCAAATTGTCACCGTGGCACCAGAAGCGAACTCAAGCATGGAGGAATCTGCATATTACAGCCTCAAAAGGTATCCAGTGTGGTTATGCACGGACGAGCTGAGAGCACACGTGGGAATGATTGGGAATGATCCTTTTGAAAGAAAACCTTTTTGTGAAAGAATTACTACTCTCGTTGAAAAAGTCTGGCTCATCTCCAACCTCTACACCTCCTCCTGCAGCAGTCTGCTGCACAACAAGGATCTGATCTGCAGTATCTCCAAAGTTCCCACAGATCCTCTTGTACCGTGCGGACAAATCCTGGCTCTGCATCTCTCAGTCCTGTCTGTTTTCTTTCTCTGGGGATTTCCCTGCAGTTTGGATTTGCAGGTTGCTCAGTGCCCAGATCTGCCTTCCTTCGTCCCAAGAACATTTGTGGACAGCTCAGACTACATGGCATTTATCCGGCATGTGGAAAACTCAGCTCTTGAGTTCATACATTTCTTTCTTTGCTATTTTGCCTATTTCCCATTTAAACTTCAGGCCTCAGATGTTCTTCACAGACAAGTAACAGAGGAGCTCTTAAGCCATGGATCCATTTGGTTTGAAGTAAGAGATTTTGGGTTTGAGTATCCCATGCCAGTATGAGAAACAACTGCTCACCTTTAAAAAAATTTAAAGGTTTATTAAACCTTAACAAAAAATACAACAAAAGGACTAAATAAGGAAAAATTACAGCACTGGGAGCCCCCATGATTATCAGCCATACACTCAGCTACAAAATGGATGCTCTGCCTTTTATGTCTTTAGCCCCATCCCAAAGTTTTTTCAGTCAACTCTTTCTCTGCCATCCAATGGTGGAGATCACTTTCTTACATCTTGATTCGAGGTCAGGTGTCATGATGTGCCATGCCTCCTGGTAACAAGCCAGCCTCCTCTAAATGCCCTCACTATTAAGGCTATTAAAAGGGGGAGGGGAAAGGGGACTATAGGAGGACATATTACTGTGACATTACTATATATTTTAACATCCACATAATATCTATCTCTCAATTGTGAGAGCTAATTATTACATATATAATATATATATGTATATATATAATGCCAGTGATTCCTAACATATTTTTATTGAAGGTATAAACTGTGGAAAGAAAAAGCCGTTATCTCAGGTTCAGTGATTGCCATGGTAAAATATATGGATGTTTAATACTGTTTGCAAATATTTTGTGTGTCTATAACTATGTCCATGAGTTGGTTTTACTGTCACAATTGATTTTTAAAAACTAAGAATCTTTTTGGTTAATAACCTACCCTTTCATAATTTAAAAATGAAGCATCATAATGCACCAAGTGGTAGATAATGTTCTGGTTGCTCTGGCAGCATCTGCATCTGCAAGAGCTTTATGCTGCCTTCCCAAAAGTTTCCCTAAGAAGGATGTGCCTAGAGCCACAGTAGTTTGATAAATGTCCTTAAAAGTATTCTGGTATATGCTATCAACTACTACACTAAATGATTTTATTGTCAAAATTACTTCTGTGGAATAATTTCCATGATTATGGCTTGTCTGCAAATCCTGTCCATGCATTAATATTGTTTGCTTTCATGGCCCAGGGGCAAACTCTTCCCAGAATTATTTAGAATGGCATTTCTGAGTTGCTGATTCAGTTTTAAGTACAGCTGGCAAAAACCATGTCTATGTCCTTCCTCCTTCCAGACCCTACTTCATTCTTCCAAAAAGAAGCCTTGCAGGGAAATGAAATTTAATAGTCAATTTTCCATCTTCCTCGCAGTGTCACAATATAAAACTGGTGAAGAATCCAGACCATTTCATGTGTGAAGTTTTAATATTTTTTTCTCATCTTTTGCAAATGGAAAGTGATATGGAATGGCAAGAGGGGAGGAATTATCTTACACTGAAACTTCATGTTTGGAAAATTAATGATCTGTTAATTAGCTCTTTTGAGCAGACCACTTGTTGAAAGATCCCTCATTTACTTAAATCATAGAATGTCTCCTGGAAGGGTCTATTCCGTGATCTTACCAGGCACAGAGGTGAGGTTGACAGGTCGGTAGTTCCCTGGGGATTCCTTTCTGTCGTCTTTAAAGGTGGGTGCAGTGTTTCCCTTTTCCAAGTCACTGTGACTTCACCTGACTGCCAGGACTTTTCACATGGAGAGTGCCTTGGCAACTCCATCAACCAATTCCCTCAGGACTCTGGAATGCATCTCATGGGGTCCCATGTGTTTGGGTCATCAGATGGCCTTATGTTTGGGTTCCTCAAGTGGTCACATGATCTTCTCTTACACTGGGAGGAATTTTGCTCCCCCAGCCAGATCTTGCCTGCCATCCATCCATCCATCCATCCATCCATCCATCCATCCATCCATCCATCCATCCATCCATCCATCCATCCATCCATCCATCCATCCATCCATCCATCCATCCTTTTTTTTTTTTTCCCCAGGCATAGAGATCATAGTCCAGCAGCAAAATTTATTGCAGAAATACTGATTATTTACTCCTGATTTCTCCATATCTCTCCCAGAAGGAGAAAATTATGGAGAGAGATAGATCAGGATGAGAACAAGCAGTAGAGTGTGTGACGGCATCAACCCAGTGGTTTTCCTTTACTGGTGCAAACCCTCTGCTTCTCCAGTGGATTAAATTCCTACCTGGTGGTGTTCCTGGCTCCAGTGCTGAGCTATATGTAAATCCCAGAACCTCTTCCTAAGGGTTTACATAGATATTGTGCTGTATAGAGACACACACTTTTATAATTTTAAAGATGAACTCGCCAAGCATTTCAGAACAGCTGTAAAATCCTTCTCAAAAAGAATGAAAGAAACAAAGTATTTTAATACCTGTTTTCAGTAAGCCTTGTTACTTCCAAGTGCCAGCACTATTCTCGGGGTTTTATTTTGGCAAAGCCTGATTTTATTTTCAATCTAGCATCAGTCAGCACAGACTGAGGCCCAAGGGAGCCCCATTTACCAAGCCCAGTTCCATCCAACCCAAATTCATGAATCACTTAAATGGTTCATCAATGCCTTCAATGGTTACCAGTGAATGGTTCTGCTGGAAAAGCCAGGTTGTTAAGGGGGAATGTGGGAATCTGGCAGGGAACTGTGGCTGTATTTAAAAGCTGCTAGGTCAGGGCAGATGAGTAGAATTTGGATTTCTGGGAACATGGCTCCTGTGGGTAAATACAGCTCCTCAGCTTCGGCAGGAATTCTGCTTTTTCTGTCCCTGCTGTGCTCGGCCCATGGTGGGAAGCTGCTGGTGGTGCCCATGGATGAGAGTCACTGGCTCAGCCTGCGCTTGCTGCTGGTGGCCCTCAGCCAGAAAGTCCACCAAATTGTCACCGTGGCACCAGAAGCGAACTCAAGCATGGAGGAATCTGCATATTACAGCCTCAAAAGGTATCCAGTGTGGTTATGCACGGACGAGCTGAGAGCACACGTGGGAATGATTGGGAATGATCCTTTTGAAAGAAAACCTTTTTGTGAAAGAATTACTACTCTCGTTGAAAAAGTCTGGCTCATCTCCAACCTCTACACCTCCTCCTGCAGCAGTCTGCTGCACAACAAGGATCTGATCTGCAGTATCTCCAAAGTTCCCACAGATCCTCTTGTACCGTGCGGACAAATCCTGGCTCTGCATCTCTCAGTCCTGTCTGTTTTCTTTCTCTGGGGATTTCCCTGCAGTTTGGATTTGCAGGTTGCTCAGTGCCCAGATCTGCCTTCCTTCGTCCCAAGAACATTTGTGGACAGCTCAGACTACATGGCATTTATCCGGCATGTGGAAAACTCAGCTCTTGAGTTCATACATTTCTTTCTTTGCTATTTTGCCTATTTCCCATTTAAACTTCAGGCCTCAGATGTTCTTCACAGACAAGTAACAGAGGAGCTCTTAAGCCATGGATCCATTTGGTTTGAAGTAAGAGATTTTGGGTTTGAGTATCCCATGCCAGTATGAGAAACAACTGCTCACCTTTAAAAAAATTTAAAGGTTTATTAAACCTTAACAAAAAATACAACAAAAGGACTAGTGCGAGCTGAGGTGAAAACATGAGCTGCAGGGTTGGAAGGGTCAGCTGCCATACTGGGAGCCCCCATGATTATCAGCCATACACTCAGCTACAAAATGGATGCTCTGCCTTTTATGTCTTTAGCCCCATCCCAAAGTTTTTTCAGTCAACTCTTTCTCTGCCATCCAATGGTGGAGATCACTTTCTTACATCTTGATTCGAGGTCAGGTGTCATGATGTGCCATGCCTCCTGGTAACAAGCCAGCCTCCTCTAAATGCCCTCACTATTAAGGCTATTAAAAGGGGGAGGGGAAAGGGGACTATAGGAGGACATATTACTGTGACATTACTATATATTTTAACATCCACATAATATCTATCTCTCAATTGTGAGAGCTAATTATTACATATATAATATATATATGTATATATATAATGCCAGTGATTCCTAACATATTTTTATTGAAGGTATAAACTGTGGAAAGAAAAAGCCGTTATCTCAGGTTCAGTGATTGCCATGGTAAAATATATGGATGTTTAATACTGTTTGCAAATATTTTGTGTGTCTATAACTATGTCCATGAGTTGGTTTTACTGTCACAATTGATTTTTAAAAACTAAGAATCTTTTTGGTTAATAACCTACCCTTTCATAATTTAAAAATGAAGCATCATAATGCACCAAGTGGTAGATAATGTTCTGGTTGCTCTGGCAGCATCTGCATCTGCAAGAGCTTTATGCTGCCTTCCCAAAAGTTTCCCTAAGAAGGATGTGCCTAGAGCCACAGTAGTTTGATAAATGTCCTTAAAAGTATTCTGGTATATGCTATCAACTACTACACTAAATGATTTTATTGTCAAAATTACTTCTGTGGAATAATTTCCATGATTAGGGCTTGTCTGCAAATCCTGTCCATGCATTAATATTGTTTGCTTTCATGGCCCAGGGGCAAACTCTTCCCAGAATTATTTAGAATGGCATTTCTGAGTTGCTGATTCAGTTTTAAGTACAGCTGGCAAAAACCATGTCTATGTCCTTCCTCCTTCCAGACCCTACTTCATTCTTCCAAAAAGAAGCCTTGCAGGGAAATGAAATTTAATAGTCAATTTTCCATCTTCCTCGCAGTGTCACAATATAAAACTGGTGAAGAATCCAGACCATTTCATGTGTGAAGTTTTAATATTTTTTTCTCATCTTTTGCAAATGGAAAGTGATATGGAATGGCAAGAGGGGAGGAATTATCTTACACTGAAACTTCATGTTTGGAAAATTAATGATCTGTTAATTAGCTCTTTTGAGCAGACCACTTGTTGAAAGATCCCTCATTTACTTAAATCATAGAATGTCTCCTGGAAGGGTCTATTCCGTGATCTTACCAGGCACAGAGGTGAGGTTGACAGGTCGGTAGTTCCCTGGGGATTCCTTTCTGTCGTCTTTAAAGGTGGGTGCAGTGTTTCCCTTTTCCAAGTCACTGTGACTTCACCTGACTGCCAGGACTTTTCACATGGAGAGTGCCTTGGCAACTCCATCAACCAATTCCCTCAGGACTCTGGAATGCATCTCATGGGGTCCCATGTGTTTGGGTCATCAGATGGCCTTATGTTTGGGTTCCTCAAGTGGTCACATGATCTTCTCTTACACTGGGAGGAATTTTGCTCCCCCAGCCAGATCTTGCCTGCCATCCATCCATCCATCCATCCATCCATCCATCCATCCATCTATCCATCCATCCATCCACTCAAGAGATGTGGGAAGAGAGGTTGCCAGTGAAGGCTGAGGCAAGGAAAGTTCTTGAGTCCCTCAGGCTTTACTTTGTCTATTGTTTCCAGTTTCCTAGTCTTGCTTACTGGGGGGAAAGACTTCCTTTGACCTTCCTGTTGTGACTGACAGACCCATGGTGACCCTTCTTGTTGTTATTTTCACCCCTGGCCAAGTTCAGCTCCACCTGCACCTTGGACTTCCTGCCTTCCTCCCTGCATAACCAGGCAGCGTTCCTCCAACCCAGTGTTCCTCCAATAGAGAGAGGGGGGTGTTTTCCAGGGTAGCTCTGGCCCTGATTTGTGTCTGCCAAATAAGATGAACCTTAAACTTTTCTACCACCTTTGCCATGTCCATGTTTAAACATTTACCAAATACAAATAAATCTCAAGATCATCCATAAAAAGCAGAGACCAGATTGCTTCAAATCACTAAGCTGGGGAACTCTTTCTGTGGAGGCCTTCAGCTGATCCCTGCAGGAATGGCACCAGGGCTCAGTGCTTCTCCACCAGCTGTGCTTCTGCTCCTGTCCCTGCTGGGTCTGGCTGCTGCTGGGAAGCTCCTGGTGGTGCCAGTGGACGGGAGTCACTGGCTGAGCATGCGGGAGGTGCTGGACATGCTCCAGCAGAAGGGACACGAGGTGGTTGTGGTGGCACCTGAAGTGACTTTGCACATCAAACCATCAAAGAACTTTGTGATGAAAATGTACCCGGTCCCCTACACACAGGAAGATTTGAAGAAACAATTCCAGGCATTTTTTCATTTTTCATTTGAACCAGGATCTTTTTTGGAAAGATTTGTTAAAGCATACCAAGGTATCAAAAGAATCACTAACTTTGGGATCACCAGCTGTGGACATCTCCTGCAAAACAAGGAGCTCATCAGGTACCTTGAGGAGAGCAAGTTTGATGCCATCCTTACAGATCCTGTTCTACTGTGTGGGGGAATCCTGGCGAAGCACCTTTCCCTTCCTTCTGTCTATTTCTTACGAGGAATTCCATGTGGATTAGATTTTGATGCCACTCAGTGTCCCAAGCCTCCTTCCTATGTCCCCAGGGGATTTACACAATTTACAGACCACATGACCTTTCTCCAGCGGGTGAAGAATCTACTTCATGACATCCCAAATCTTTTCCTCTGTGATTTTGCCTTTGAACCCTATTCAAAACTGGCTTCCGAGTTCCTGCAGCAAGATGTGACTGTGCTGGATCTCTTACGCCAGGCTTCAGTTTGGCTCCTGAGGTCAGATTTTGTTTTAGAGTATCCAAGACCCTTGATGCCCAACATCATTCCAATTGGAGGAGTAAACTGTGCTCACAAGGATCTGCCTCAGGTGGGTCACACTCTGTTTTAATTCATGCCATAATTGGTTCCTGTGTTCAGGAGGGGAGAATTTTTTATGCAATAGGCACTGAGTTTCTTTTTTGGGTGAGTGAGCTGAAAGGAATCGTGTATCTCTCCTTCTTCTTGACTTCCATATCCTGTGTAGGCAGTGGTTCCTTCTGGCTTTTAAAGAGTGCTCTGTTGAAGGGAATCACCAGGGTTTTCTGGTGAAAGTCTGTGATGGGACATTGATTCCACCAGCAGAGTGCCCAGCTCTGATGTCTGGAGCAGGTCTGATTTGACACATCCAGCAAGGCTTAACTGGCACTGATGGTTTGGGTTTGGGTTCGGCCGTGGTGATGATGCCAAACTTTGGGTTCCCTTGGATGCTGACAAGAACCCTGTGCAGTGTTCCTCCTGGAGAGCCTCCTCTGCTGCTCCAGGGGAGAACCTGGCGAGTTGGGTGAGTGCTTTTGGTGCCCTGCCTTTCTCTTCAGTCCTGTTCCTTAGGATTTGTTTGATGTGGGCTGGGATAATGAAATCCAATATGAGGCTATTCCACCCATCCCCAAGTCGGGGGGTGGCTGTGACGTGTGACAGACATCCCTGTACACACTGGGATTGGCCACGTGAGTATTCACACAACTCCACCACTGCTGGACACCATGGGTGCTATGTCAGTGACACAAACAGTGCCAGAATTAGGCTCTGAAGTGTTCTGTGGGAAGTCCCCCTCAAAAGTGCTGATAAATCTCTGCACAAAGCTCACAAAGCCAACCCTTGCATTCCTTGAGGCAGGTCTGAGGCACTGGAAATGATGCTTGATTTGTGCCCCATTTCCTGCAGAAACCTGGCATCATCCTTCCGTCTTCTCTGTTTTCTCTGACTCTAATTAGGCCCTGAATTTTTCTGGGAAAGCCTCCCTCTAAGAGTGTTGTCAGAATTTGACACTGGCTAGAAACTAGGCACCCACAAAAAACCATTTACTCATTCTCTTCTGCTATATTGGAGCAGAGGAGGGGGAAAAGAAAGACAAAAGGGGCTCATGAGTTGAGGTAAGGATTGGAAAGAAACACTTTAAGGGCAGAACAGGTTCAAAACTTAAAAGGTATAAAGAAAAATTTATTAACAGAATTAAAAGAGGATAATGAGAACTAAAATAAATCTTTAGAATACCTTCCCCTCCACCCCTCTTCTTTCTTTCCTTCCCGCCAAGAGTGCAGGGAGACAAAACATGGGGGTTTTAGTCAGTTTGTCAGCTGTTACGTCTAAAAATATTTCTTCAGTTTGCTTAGGGAGAGGAGTATCTTCTGCTATGCCATGGGGTCTTTTTCATGGAACAGTTCTCTGTGAACTTTTCCAAAGTGGTTCTAATTTTCACAAGTAGCAGTGACGCCCAGCCTGCTACAACATGAGTCCCTCCCACAGGTTCCTACACCTGTTTGCATTGGTAATTTTACTTCATGGCATGTAGTCTTTTAAGGATGAGCTGTTCTAGTTTGGAAGTAAGGGTCTTCTTTTTCTATCTCTGGAAGCAAGGGTCTTCTCTCTGTGTTCAAATTTCTCACTAGATCACAGCTGTGCAGCATCTGCACACTCCAGCGTGAGCACTCTTTCTCACGGGTATGGTTGTGTTCGCAGGGGTCCCAAGGCGTGGGAAGAGATGAGAATCTTGACTCCATGTTTCAGAAGGCTGATTTATTATATTATGATATTATATTATATTAAAATGCTATGCTAAAACTATACTAAAAGGAATACAAAGAAAGGATCCATCAAAAGGCTGGAAAGGAAAGCAAAGGAATGATAATAAAATCTTGTGACTGCTCACAGCCTCGACACAGGTGGCTGTCATTGGTCATCAAGTAAAAACAATTTCACATGCTGGGTAAACAATTCTCCAAATCACATTCCAAAGCAGCAAAACATGGAGAAGCTAAAGCTTCCCAGTTTCTCCGGAGAAAAGATCCTGGCAAAAGGATTTTTCATAAAATATGTCTGTGACACACGGACTGCAGGTGAACTCTGAATTCCCCCGTGCACTTCATAAATTACAGGAAAACCATTGTTTTTTAGACCTCACCACAGCATGCAGAAGAATCTCAGCTCCGAGGCCCGGAGCACCTCCTCCTCCCCATCCCTCCTTTTCACTGACCTTAGTGTCGCCATGTTGTTCTCCTCACGTCTTCACTCTTCCCTTTTCTCTGACTCGCGAGAGAATTGCCGTCCGTATGTTCATTTCTTCTCACATTCTATTAATTGAAAAGTTTTATAGAGTCCTGCAGCACTGAAAGGTTGATCTCATCCGGGCCCCACATGGGGGAATTGCTCGCCATGCCCCTCGCTGCTTGTCACATGGCTGCCGCCAGCACCACGCCAGCCACACCGGCTGCCGGCTTCGCTCAGCGCCTCTCCTCGTGCAGGGTGTTGTCACGATCCACTCGTGCAAGCGGGGGAATCGTGATGGTTCGTTAACTGATCTCAGAGTGCAAAAACAGCACGGAGAGGGGATTGCAGTATCAGTCAAAACAAATGCACCTTTTATTGAGTGCCCACAGGAAATGCGACAGAGGGATTTAGAAAGGAGATAAAAGATAGAGAGAGAGAGAAAGAGAGAGGGAGTATAACTACCAAACTGAGAGAGCTAATCTTTGATGGTCCAGACACGGGGAGAATTGTCACGTTGGGGAGATATCAAAATCCTGGTTAACTCAGGGATCTATTATAGGCCTTTGCTGACTGGGGGGAAACAGTTCTTGAAATCACCGAGGGGGACAGACACAATAAATAATAAACCTATTGAAATCACTTAGGGGGAAAAGGTATTGAAAACGGGTACAGACAGTCCATATTCTCTGCAGGATAAGTCAATATCAGCAGTGAGCAGGACCCATTGTTTCAGGACTGGTTTCTATGGGAAACTAGTCTAGGTCCAGTGAACACATCTGCAGGCAACGCTTAGCTGGCACCCCCCGTATCAGAATTATAGGGGTCTCAGTCTCAGTCCTTGGGAGGGGGCTTCAATCTCTATCTGTCACAGTGGTAGTGGAGCAGATGAAGGACTTTCTGTGGAGGGATGACCAAAATTGCCCCAGCAAGTTTATTTGGCCAAGAGGTGGGAAAATTCCTGGGCTATTGTCACGAAGCAGGTGTAAGCATATAGGGCATGTTGCCCCCGACAGGCCCTGCTAGAAGCAGTCACTGTAGGCACAGGTGCGAACAATCACTTGGCAGGCCACAATTCTGCTTAGGGGCCTCAGGATCTTGGCGTGCATCCACCACTGGCAGGCCAGAATTCCAATCAGGGTCCTCAGGGTCCCAGTCTCTGTCCTTGCAACGGTCGTGAGGCAAATGAAGGGAACTTCAGACCGTCTTTCACAGGTGTCAAAAAGGAAAAGCCGCTGCCGCCACTCCTGTCTCTTCTGCCCACAGCACAGCTAGCTGAAAGTGGCAAAGAAAGCACAGTTCACTGTGGATCGTGCAGGCATAGCCCTGGCTGCATGAGTACTCCCAGCGCCTGACCTGAGCACATGGCATCAGCTGTGTGGCCACTCACAGCACTGGGATGGCCCCACCTCGTGTCACAGCCCTGGCCAGGCTGGGAAGGAGCACAGTGGTCCCCTCACCACCCCACACAGGAGAGGAGGAAAGAGGACTTTCATGCATTTTCTCATTCTTAATTATGTCTTCTCAGAGGCGTTACTACTCGAATTGGCCAATGTGTCAGTTGTCAGAGCCTTCAGGGATTGGCTCTGGTGGATGGAGTGGAAGTTTTGATGAGCTTCTCTCTCAGAAGTAGCCTCTGTGGCTTCCTCTGCCCCCAATAAAAGCCAGAATGTGTGAAAATAATACAAGAGTTCATAAATCTCTTCTCAGAAACCTGGCATCATCCTTCCACCTCTCCTGTCATCTCAGGCTGGAAATCATCTTAAAGAACTGTTCCACAGCTGCTGTGTGGTCTGGGTCACCTACAGATGAGCTTTCATCTCCTAGAGATGAACTCCCCAAGTGAGAGGGGACAGGCCTTGATTGTGGGAAAGGAGAAGCCTCTGCAGGTTTGAACGGTGATGTGCACGAGACACATCTCCTACACGTGACACATCTCCTGAACATGCAGAAGGTCCAGCCAGACGGAAGGAACCAAAGTGCAGTCCCAGAGCCACCCCTGCCTCCTTCCTGGGGCACTCTTTACTGTTCCTCTGATAGAGATAGATGGGAGTTATCTGGTAATTCTATGGACTTGGCAGGAATTCTGTGCTTGGTATGCAACCTTTTATCATATCAGGGATTACACATTCACCGCCCAGCACATTAAATAAAGATGCACGGTTGGGCTGTGCCACAGATCATTTGAAAGCACAGACTGGGTGCTGGAGCTCTGGTGCTCTTGGGGTTTCCTTCCCTGGAGGCCCTCAGCTGATCCCTGCAGGAATGGCCCCGGGGCTCAGTGCTTCTCCAGCAGTTGTGCTTCTGCTCCTGTCCCTGCTGGGTCTGGCTGCTGCTGGGAAGCTCCTGGTGGTGCCGGTGGACGGGAGCCACTGGCTGAGCATGCGGGAGGTGCTGGACATGCTCCAGCAGAAGGGACATGAGGTGGTCGTGGTGGCACCTGAAGTCTCCATGCACCTCAAACAATCAAAGAACTTTGTGATGAAAATGTACCCTGTTCCCTACACAAAGGAAGAGATGGAGAAAGATTTCAAAGCATTTTTTCATGGTTCGTTTGAAGAAGGTACTTTTTTTGGCAGATTTTTTCACTTACTTGAAGGTATGAAAAGACTCGGTAACTTTTGGGTCTCCAGCTGTGAACAGCTCTTGCAAAACAAAGAGCTCATCAGGTACCTTGAGGAGAGCAAGTTTGATGCCATCCTTACAGACCCTTTCGTGCCCTGTGGGGTGATCCTGGCTGAGCATCTTTCCCTTCCTTCTGTCTATTTCTTAAGAGGAATCCCGTGTGGGTTGGATTTTGATGCCACTCAGTGTCCAAATCCTCCTTCCTATGTGCCCAAGGTGTTTACAGACCTTACAGACCGCATGACCTTTCTCCAGCGAGTCAAGAATCTGCTCTTTGACATCCCAAATATTTTCCTCTGTGATTTTGCCTTTGAACCCTACTCAAAACTGGCTTCAGAGTTCCTGCAGAGGGAGGTGACTGTGCAGGATCTCTTACGGAAGGGCTCTGTTTGGCTCCTGAGGTTAGATTTTGTGCTCGACTACCCAAGACCCTTGATGCCCAACATCATTCCAATTGGAGGAGTAAACTGTGCTCACAAGGATCTGACTCAGGTGGGTCACACTCTGTTTTGATTCATGCCATGATTGGTTCCTGTGTTCAGGAGGGTGGAATTCTCTGTTGTGATAGGTATCAAGTTTCTTTTTTGGGTGAGTGAGCTGAATCCTCACGAAAGGAACTGTTTTTCTCTCACTTCTGATTTTCCACATCCTTTGTAGGCAGCTGTTCCTTCTGGCTTTTAATTGGTTTGTAGTTGAAGGGAATCACCAGGGTCTTCTGGTGAAGGTCTATGGTGGGCTGTTGATGCCACCAGCAAAGGGATTATCAGAATTTGTGGACAGTAGGACAAAGTGTAGGGTTCCTTTAATGACCATCTCCAATGGGATGTCCCAGAGACTGTTAGAAACTCTTTCCTGGCTCCAAATCCCAACCCTGATGCCTGGAGCAGGTCTGATTTAACACATCCATTACAGCTTGACTGGCAGTGAGGGTTTGGGTGTAGCCTTGTGCATGATACCAACTGCTCCAATGTGCCGTGTGCTTGGGTTCCCTGGGATGCTGGCAAGAGCCCTGTGAGAGTTCCTCTGGACAGTTTCTGTTCTTCTCTGGGGGAGAGCCTGGAGAATTGGATGAGTGCTTTTGGTGCCCTGGTTTTCTCTCCATTCATATTCCATAGGAGTTGTGTGGTGCAGGGTGGGATCACAAAGCCCAATGTGTGGCAATTCCACCCAGCTTGAAGAACAGAGATAGCTGTGACAATTTATGGACATCCCTGTGTACAATGGGATTGGCCACCTGAGCATTCACACAACTCCACCATGGCTGGACACCATGGGCACTTTGTCAGGGACAAAACCAAGGCCAGAATTAGGCTCTGAAGTGTTCTGTGGGAAGTCACCCTCAAAGAGAGTTTGTAAATCTCTGCACAGAAACCTGGCATCATCCTTCCACCTCTCCTGTCATCTCAGGCTGGAAATCATCTTAAAGAACTGTTCCACAGCTGCTGTGTGGTCTGGGTCACCTACAGATGAGTTTTCCAAGTGAGAGGGGACAGGCCTTGATTGTGGGAAAGGAGAAGCCTCTGCAGGTTTGAACGGTGATGTGCACGAGACACATCTCCTACACGTGACACATCTCCTGAACATGCAGAAGGTCCAGCCAGACGGAAGGAACCAAAGTGCAGTCCCAGAGCCACCCCTGCCTCCTTCCTGGGGCACTCTTTACTGTTCCTCTGATAGAGATAGATGGGAGTAACCTGCTGATACTATGGATTTGGCAGGAATTCCGTGCTTGTTCTGCAACCATTTATCATATCAGGGATTACACAATCACCGCCCAGCACATTAAATAAGGCTCCACAGTTGGGCTGTGCCACAGATCATTTGAAAGCACAGAGCAGTCGCCAGTGCTCTGGTGTCTTGGGGATTTCCTTCCCTGGAGGCACTCAGCTGATCCCTGCAGGAATGGCCCCGGGGCTCAGTGCTTCTCCAGCAGTTGTGCTTCTGCTCCTGTCCCTGCTGGGTCTGGCTGCTGCTGGGAAGCTCCTGGTGGTGCCGGCGGATGGGAGCCACTGGCTGAGCATGCGGGAGATGTTGGACATGCTCCAGAAGAAGGGACACGAGGTGGTTGTGGTGGCACCTGAAGTCTCCATGCACGTCAAACCATCAAAGAACTTTGTGATGAAAATGTACCCAGTCCCCTTCACAAAGGAAGAGTTGGATAAAGCATTCCAGGCCTTTTTTCATGGTTCTTTTGAAGAAGGTTGGGTTTTGAAAAGATTATTTAAGTTGCACAAAGGTATGAAAACCCTTACTGACTGTTGGATCACCAGCTGTGAGCAGCTACTGCAAAACAAAGAGCTCATCAGGTACCTTGAGGAGAGCAGGTTTGATGCCATCCTTACAGACCCTGTAGCAACTTGTGGGTTGATCCTGGCTGAGCATCTTTCCCTTCCTTCTGTCTATTTCTTACGAGGAGTCCCGTGTGGGTTAGACTTAGATGCCAGGCTGTGTCCCAGTCCTCCTTCCTATGTGCCCAGGGTGTTTACAGACCTTACAGACCGCATGACCTTTCTCCACCGAGTCAAGAATCTGCTCTTTGACATCCCAAATCTTTTCCTCTGTGATTTTGCCTTTGAACCCTACTCAAAACTGGCTTCAGAGTTTCTGCAGAGGGAAGTGACTGTGCAGGATCTCTTACGGAAGGGCTCTGTTTGGCTCCTGAGGTTGGAATTTGTGTTAGAGTATCCAAGGCCCTTGATGCCGAACATCATTCCAATTGGAGGAGCAAACTGTGCTCACAAGGAGCTGCCTCAGGTGGGTCTTAATCTGTGCCTTGATTGATTTCTGTGTTTAGGAAGGTGGAATTCTGCGATAGAAATGAAGTTCCCATTTCACTCAGGTTTCTAATGAGTGAGGTGAATCCTCAGTAAAGGTACTTTTTTCCTCCCACTTTCTTGCTGACTTTCCACATCCTGTGTAGGCAGCTGTTTCTTCTGGCTTTTAATTGGTGCTCAGTTGTAGGTAAACACCAGGGTCTTCTAGTGACCCTGTACTAAGGATCTGTGATGGGACATTGATTCTGCCAGCCAAAGGGATTCTGAGCATTTGTGGACAGTAGAACAAAGTTTTGGATTTGTATAATGAGCAGTTCCAATGGGATCTCCCAGAGAAACTTAAAAACGTTTTTCTGTCTCCAAAGCCCAGATCTGATGCCTGGAGCAGGTCTGATTTGACACATCCAGCAAGGCTTGACTGACACTGAGGGATTAGCTGCAGTCTTGCCCATGATACCAACCAGTCAAATATGCCATGTGCTTGGGTTCCCTGGGATGCTGACAAGAGCCCTGGCCACAGGGCCTGCTGGAGAGCCTCCTCTGCTGCTCCAGGGGTGAGCCTGAGAAGTTGGATGAGTGCTTTTGGTGCCCTGGCTTTCTCTTCATTCACATTCCTTAGGATTTGTGTGGTGTAGGGTAGGATCCCAAAGCTGCTGTGGCTATTCCACCCATCCCCAAGTGTGGGGGAGGCTGTGACATGTGGCAGACATCCCTGTACACACTGGGATTGGCCACGTGAGTATTCACACAACTCCACCACTGCTGGACACCATGGGTGCTATGTCTGTGATTAAAACAATGCCAGAACTAGGTCCTGAATTGTTCTGTGAAAAGACCCCCTCAAAAGTGCTGATAAATCTCTGCACAAACCTCCTAGCTCACAAAGCCAACCCTTGCATTCCTTGAGGCAGGTCTGAGAAAATGATGGAAATGATGCTTGATTTGCACCACATTTCCTGCAGAAACCTGGCATCATCCTTCCATCTTCTCTGTCTTGTTACTATAGAAACCATCTTAAAGAGCTGTTCCGCAGCTGCCATGGGGTCTGGGTCTCCTAGAGATGAGTTTTCCAAGAGAGAGGCAGAGAGGCACACTCCTACAGGGACAGACCTTGCCTGAGGCAACGAAGAAGCCTCTGCAGGTCTGAATGGTGATGTGCATGTGACACATCTCCTACACGTGACACATCTTCTGAACATGCAGATCCAAAGTGCTGTCCCAGAGCCAGCCCTGCCTCCTTCCTGGGGCACTCTTTACTGTTCCTCTGATAGAGATAGATGGGAGTTATCTGGTGATTCTGTGGACTTGGCAGGAATCCCATGCTTGTTCTGCAACCATTTATCTTATCAGAGATTACACATTCACCGCCCAGCACATTAAATAAAGATGCACGGTTGGGCTGTGCCACAGATCATTTGAAAGCACAGAGCAGGCACCAGTGCTCCAGTGCTCTTGGGGATTTCCTTCCCTGGAGGCACAGGATCTCTTACGGAAGGGCTCTGTTTGGCTCCTGAGGTTGGAGTTTGTGCTAGAGTATCCAAAACCCTTGATGCCCAACATCATTCCAATTGGAGGAGTAAACTGTGCTCATAAGGAGCTGCCTCAGGTGGGTCACACTCTGTTTTTAATTTGTGCTGTGATGAATTGCTGTGTTCAGGAGGCTTGAATCCTGCACTGCAATTGGCAATCGAGTTCCGATGTTGAGGGGTTGGATGAGTGCTCAGGAATTTTTCTCTCCCTTTCCTTTTGTAGGCAGCAGTCCTGTACCTTCTCACCTCTAAAGTGTGCTCTGCATTTGCTGTTTTCATTTCACGTATCCAGAGCCGCTTTGTGTGACTGTGTAACTTGGTGGTGTCTTAGTGAGTGACGAATGCGTCTGTGGGGATGTGAAAGCCTTGCAGTCAGGTGCAACCCCTAATTAGCAATTTGTTGTAGTTGGGTCTGGTGTTTACTGAGAAATGCACCTCAGGCTTCTGTCCTTGTTGCCTCACTACGTCTTTCTTTGCTGGTGAATTTTTTGTGCTTCTTCACCTGGGTATTTCCAAAGCTGGAATCTGGAGGAAGGTGTCCGGCTGGGGGCTCTCAGGTTGAGAAGCAGCCCTTCTGTTTGCAGGCAGATCTAGGAAAACTTTGGGTTGCTGATGATGGCTGTGCGAGGCGTAATAGCCAATTTCAGAGGTCGCAGGGGCTACAGTGGCTTGGCAGGTGGCGCTCAAATATGACAAAAGTGCCAAAGGTTTTGTTATAAAACACGAGGCTTATCTGGTGCATCCCTCACATTTATCAGCTGCCTGAACTCTGTTGCTGGTTATGCAGCCTTTTATTATATTAGGGATTACACATTTACCACACGGCAGATAAAGCATGGATACAAATTTGGGCCGTAGCAGAGATTGCTTAGAAGCACGGAGCAAGTGCCAGAGCTCCTGTGCTGCTGCGGGTTTCCTTCCCTGGAGGCACTCAGCTGATCCCTGCAGGAATGGCCCCGGGGCTCAGTGCTTCTCCAGCAGTTGTGCTTCTGCTCCTGTCCCTGCTGGGTCTGGCTGCTGCTGGGAAGCTCCTGGTGACATGGGTGGATGGGAGCCCCTGGCTGAGCATGCGGGAGGGGTTGGACATGCTCCAGAAGAAGGGACACGAGGTGGTCGTGGTGGCACCCGAAGTCTCCATGCACATCAAACCATCCAAGAACTTTGTGATGAAAATGTACCCGGTCCCCTACTCCCAGAAGGAGATGGACAATGCATTGAAGGAATTTTTCCATATCATGTTTGAAGAAGGATCTTTTCTGGAAAGGTATTTTAAAGTATTTCAAGCTGTGAAAAAATTCACTGATTTTGGATTCTCCAGCTGTACAAGTCTCCTGCAAAACAAAGAGCTCATGAGGTACCTTGAGGAGAGCAAGTTTGATGCCATCCTTACAGACCCTGTAATACCTTGTGGGGTGATCCTGGCTGAGCATCTTTCCCTACCTTCTGTGTATTTCTTACGAGGAATCCCATGTGGGTTAGATTTTGAAGCCACTCAGTGTCCCAATCCACCTTCCTATGTGCCCAGGTCATTTTCACAACTGACAGACCAAATGACCTTTTTCCAGCGAGTCAAGAATCTGCTCTTTGACACCCAAAACCTTTTCCTCTGTAATTTTGCCTTTGACCCATTCTCAGCTGATCCCTGCAGGAATGGCCCCGGGGCTCAGTGCTTCTCCAGCAGTTGTGCTTCTGCTCCTGTCCCTGCTGGGTCTGGCTGCTGCTGGGAAGCTCCTGGTGGTGCCGGTGGACGGGAGCCACTGGCTGAGCATGCGGGAGGTGCTGGACATGCTCCAGCAGAAGGGACACGAGGTGGTTGTGGTGGCACCTGAAGTCTCTCTGCAGATCAAACCATCCAAGACCTTTGTGATGAAATTTTACCCAGTGCCTTTCACTCAGGAAGAGCAGGATACAGTTTTCAAAGGATCAGTAATGGATTTATTTAAAGGAGGACCTTTTCTGGAAAGAGTTATTAGACAGTACCAACAGGCAAAGAAGACCTCTGCTCTGTTTCTGGCCACCTGCACACACTTAATTCAGAACAAGGAGCTCATGAGGTACCTTGAGGAGAGCAAGTTTGATGCCATCCTCACAGACCCTGTCCTCCCATGTGGGGCAATAATGGCTGAGTATCTTTCCCTGCCTTCCGTGTATTTCCTACAGCAAATTCCATGTGGTTTGGAATATCAAGCCACACAGTGTCCCAATCCCCCTTCCTATGTTCCCAGAGTATTTACAGACCTTACAGACCGCATGACCTTTCTCCAGCGGGTGAAGAACAT
This sequence comes from Pyrgilauda ruficollis, assembly GCF_017590135.1. Classification (NCBI taxonomy): domain Eukaryota; kingdom Metazoa; phylum Chordata; class Aves; order Passeriformes; family Passeridae; genus Pyrgilauda; species Pyrgilauda ruficollis. The sequence goes on from NW_024518207.1 coordinate 644,543, forward strand.
GCTCTATGACATCCCAAATTTCTTCCTCTGCGATGTTGTCTTCCAACCTTATGCAGAACTGGCTTCAGAGTTCCTCAAGCGGGAGGTGACCGTGCCGGATCTCCTGCGCCAGGCTTCCATCTGGCTCATGAAGCTGGACTTTGTCTTGCACTTCCCAAAACCCTTGATGCCCAACATGGTTTTGATTAGTGGAGTAAATTGTGCTTACAAGAAGCTAAGTCAGGTGGGTCACCCTGTGTTTTCTCTTCTTGTTCTTGCAGGTTTTGGAAATGTCTGGAAAGCTGAAACTCAGCTTTCTTTAGAAAGGAGGATTTCAAACTGCTTGTGCTTTGCAGGAAAATGCTGGTTCTGGTGTCTGTGAAGGATTATCAGAGTACAAGGTTGGAGAAAGTGTTGTGTATGGAATTAGCTCTGTGAGACTCTCCATTGGTCCTGTGCCTCTGCTCCAAGGCAACTTTTGCTTTGGAGTCGGCTGTTGGTGTGGTGCAAGACACACTTTGTTTTGAGGAGCACTCCATTTATCATCTGGCTGATTTCCTCAATGATTGCCTTTTTTTTTTTTTTTTTTTTGTTTTGTTTTGTCCCTTTTCCTGTGCTTTGGCTTGTCATAGGCTCATAAAACATTGTCACCTGGAAGGACTTTAGAGGCCTCTCTGAGAACCTCTTGTCAGAATATATCCAGGTCAGCTTGTTCCTTTCTCTCTTTTGTCCAATTTTAAGTATCTCCTCTAGTGAACAGACCTTATTATATCCAATTGATTCCTGTATCCAGTTTGAATTTTCCATGTTGCAGTGATTGTTGCCTCTTGTCCTGTCACTGTCAATCTCACTTTTTTCTTTAACTTTTTGTCATCTCCTGCATTCAAGCTGTAGTGCACCTGTCCTGTGACATAGAATTATTCCATTCCAGAGGCAGAACTTTGCATCTGCCTTTGCTGACCTTCATGAGCCTTTTATAGGCCCATTTTTCCATCTCGTGTATTCCAGGCCAGTGATGCTCCTTAGTTAAATTTCTATCCAGCATCGAAAAAACAAAGTATAAGTTACTTTATTCTTCTAAAATTAATTAATGTCAGCCGTTTTTCAAATGTGTTTTCAAATAGATTTTGTGGTTTGCAGAGTCTCCTCATAGATTCTATTTTTAATAATAACTATTCCTGTTGGGTTTTTCAGATATTTGCTTTACAAAATGCTGAAATAAGTCGGATATTTCAGAAAAAGCCCAATCTTACACAGTAAAAATGGAGGATTTTTAAGGCAATTCAAACATGGCACTCAGGCTAGGAAAGCAGCGAGGGAATAAAGTTCACAACTAAACCTATGAAAAGAATTATGGCAGAGGTCTGTAAAATCTGGAAAATCGTAGCTTAAGTTGCAAGGGGAACTGATAGTTTCTCCCAGTATTTGTCCTATGACTAACACTGAGATGCAGCAAGCTTAGAGCAAACAAAGGGGAGTATTTTTTCACACCATGGCCCAAAAGACCCCAAATCAACCTCTCAAGAGGTGCAGATTTTCTTTTTTGTAGACAAACCCTCTGAATTTAAAAGGGATTTAGGGGGTTAATAAGAGGTACAGTCTGCCTGCCTGCAGGCTTACAGGAGAGATAATCATGGATTCCCTTAGCTCACATATTTTCTGTACTGTTTCCAGCTTACAACCTTGGCACTCAGCATTGTACTTTTGCTTGACTTTCTCCTGCTATCTCACCTTTGGAATGGGCTGGGCCTGTGGACTTCAGTCTCTGCACTCATAAACATGTGGAGGGTGTTCATGTGCTGCTCAAAATCCAGTGTCACAACTTCTATGAACTTTTGCTGAACTTTTGTGAACTTTTTTTTTTTTTCATACTTTTCTGGCTTGGCCTCAATGGTTTGGGTTGAGAGGGTTTTCTTACCTCTTCAGTGTTGTTTTATAGGGTTTTATTTTAGTGTCTCACAGATGATACAAGTTTGGCTGAAATGTTAGCAGAACTTAACTAGGTGGGAGTGATTAGGTACCAAATATGAGGATTTAAGAGGCCTTTATGCAGGGTAAGAGTGTTTCTGCAACTCTGAGTTCATACCTGAGTATGTACTGCCACCTTAAGGCTTGTTGAATGCTGCATCACCTCATTATTTGAGATCTTTTTACCATAGAAATGTGGAAATGCAGCCCTGTCAGGTGAGAATCCCTTCCCTCCACCTCCTGTAGTTTTTGGTCTTTCAATGCTACCCCACTGCCAGCTAGAGCCGTGTTCTGATTCACCAGCTGCAGAATGGGACTGCATCAAATCATGGAACTGTTAAAGCTGGAAAAGCCCTCTAAAATCAGAGTCCAACCATTAATCCAGCACTGCCAGGTCTACCACTAAGCCGTGACCCCAAGTGCCCCATCCACACGTTTTTTGAATGTTTCCAGGGATGGTGATTTCACCACTGCCCTGGACAGCCCCTTCCAGGGCTTAGCAACCCTTTCCATGAAGAAATTTTTCCTAAAATCCAATCTAAACCTCCCCACTGATGTCTGAAACTCCTTCCTATTTAGTGCATTTTCCATAAACATTACAGTTCTTCTTGCTGGCTTTTAAGAACCTCTTTTCTTTAATAGGCCACATGGACGACCTCCTCTCCAAATAAACATTTTAGGACACACTTAGTCTTAATCTTGGAATAACACTTAGGATTAGCCTTGGAGTGTATTTATCACACTCAGGTGCCTTTGGCAAAGGTAGCTATTTCATGGATCAGATTTCCCATCATTCCTACCTGCTCCAAGAGAACTCTTCCAGGCCTGGAGAGACTGCTCAGAGTTCACTCTGTTCAGGAGTGCTTGGTTGGGGGTCTAAAAGAATCTGTCTTCTCCAGCCAGCTCTTGTCCATGTTACCATTCCTGTATTGTATTGCTTTTGTAAACTTGCAAACTTTTGGCATCCAGCTTTTCCCTGCCCATGTGGAAAATGCCTTAATGGCAGGTGAGATCTGCTTGGCCAGGCCCTTGCCACGAGTATGGACTTCCACATACCATGTACCACAGTCAAGTCTTCAGAAATTTGGGAAAGGGACTGTTATTAAGAACTTTCAAACCCATTTTCCCCATAGCCTCTCACCCCGAGCTCCCATGGCCCCTCTTGAGCAAGAGCCTCATATTCTGCTGCATCATTGCTTTTCAAAAAGATGTTTAGCCTTGAGCCTATGAACTCTGATGGCCCCTCTTGAGCACAAACTGTGCTTTCTGCTCTATCACTGCTTTGCTAAAAAGGTGAAAGGTGGTTGGTTAATGTGTTACCCAAATTTTGGTGACTCCACTGCTCCACGTGTCAGCTCCTGCTTGCCATAGAGGACATTCTCTGAACTCCAGCCACCTTCCTGATAAAAGATTGGGTGGTTAGGTCTTGCTTGTCAAAAGTGCAACACAATTCTTGTGATATAAGCTCCGTGGAGTGGCCATAAATTTGATTACTGAATTGAATCTGGCCCACGACAGTTGAGTGCACAGGCTTTTATCAGCAATATGGTCTTTGAACTCCAATAACTTGTATCAGTAAACATTTTGTAGAAATAAAACATTGAAGTCCATCACAATATAAATGAGGTACAAGGAGATTTTTCTTCATATACTGCTGAACAACGTAAGGAGGAGTAGCTAGCTTCTTTACCTCCCCCATGACAGTTATGTGGAGGCACCAGGTACATGCTGGGCTTGTGCTTTTCCTTGCTTTCTGGAGTCTGGCAGATGGTGGGAAGCTCTTGGTGGTGCCTCAGGATGGAAGTCACTGGCTGAGCATGCGAATAGTCCTGGAGAAACTCTGGGAGAAGGGGCACGAAATCGTGGTCGTGATTCCTGATGCTGCCTTGCTCTTGAAAAGCTCCCAGTCCTTCACCATCAAAACATATTCAGTGCCTTACACCCAGGAGTTTGTGGACCAATACTACCAGAAGCTGGGTGAAGATAGCTTTGAGACCCTAAATCTCTCATTTTTACTCAGCAACATCACGGAGCTGACCAACATGTTCACTTCTGCTTGTCGGCATCTCTTATCTGACAAAGTACTCATGAAGTACCTCCAGGACAGCAAATTCGATGCCATCATGATGGACCCTGTGCTGCCCTGTGGGCCAATTCTGGCTGAGTATCTCTCCCTCCCCTCTGTGTACTTCATGCGAGGCCTTCCTTGTACCTTAGACTACAAAGCCGCGCAGTCTCCCAGCCCTGTATCCTATGTGCCCAAGACTTTATCATCTCTTTCCAACCGCATGACATTCCCTGAGCGCGTGAAGAACTTCCTAATCGGGCTCTCAGAGCCTCTGCTTTGCCACCTGTTTTATTTGAAATACGAGAGCTTGGCCTCTGAGTTCCTGCAGAGGGATGTAACGATACAGGAGCTGTTCAGCCAAGCATCAGTTCTGCTGATGAGATACGACTTTGTTTTTGAGTATCCGCGCCCCGTCATGCCCAACATGGTCTATGTTGGAGGCATCAACTGCCTGCAGAAGAAGCCACTCTCAAAGGTTTGCCGTTGCTTACCCTGAGGGTGGTGTTGGTGCTTGTTCAAGATGTGCTTTCTTTAAGTGTTTCCTGTAGTGATATTTGTATGCTTGAGGTAACGTTGTAATCAAATCCCAGGATGGCATGGGAGTGGGAAACTTAGGCTTTGAGATGATCACAAGGCTTGCTGAAGGGTTTCTCTCCAGAAGAGCTTAGGTCAAGTTGTCACCATCACTTGTGGCGTGCTCTATGTCCAGGCAAATAACAAAATAATTCTAGGTCACAGGATTTAATATCCCTAAGGGATGTGGAATGCCGGTTAATTGTAGGATACTTGATTGGACAAAAATTGGAAATATAGAATTAACTCCATGGATATACCCAGGCACTTTTGCTGTGCCACTGAACATGAAGCTGGGCGAAGCTCAGAACATCAGGAGAGGGGATCAGGCTGGGTTTTAGGAAAAGGTTCTTCCCCCAGAGGGTGCTGGGCACTGCCCAGGCTCCCCAGGGAATGGGCACATTCCCAATGCTGCCAGAGCTCCGGGACCGTTTGAACAATGCTCCCAGGGATGCCCAGGCTGGGATTGTTGTGGTGTCTGTTCTGGGCCAGGGGTTGGATCAATGATCCCTGTGGGTCAGGAAATTCTAACAGGATATTCCATGATTCCATGCGCACCACCAGCCCAAAACCAGGGGTGTGCAAAGACAGCAGAGGGAGCTCTGTTGCCTCTGGATTTGGGCAAGCAGCAGTGCAAGATAGCAAATAAGAGGATAGTTAGGAAAGGAAGCCTTCAGGATTGTAACTACTGTCCCTTATTCAGATTCCCCTCATGCTGTGCAAATAGAGCAGATTTCCCCGGGTCATTCTGCTTTCAGACATTGTGATGTTGTGACAGCTGGAGTTACTGCTCCGCTTGCAACACATTTACTACTGTAAATTCAGGGCTTTCACTTTGATAACTGCTGTGATAGAGCAACAAATCTGGAGATAAACCTTTACAACCCACTCTATCAAACCTCTGTCAATCTTAGCTTCTTGGTTACACTCTGGGGGCACAAAGCGATCCAAAGGTCAGATTTGTGCCTAGTTTCATGTCCAATCAGTGCAGTGGACTCAAGGCAGTGGGTTGATCATTAACTGGATGTTAATGATGTAGTGATTGCTGGGTCAGCCCCATTCATGGCTCTCATTCAGCCTCTCAGCACCACAGGCTGTTGGTCACTCCTCCCTCCGGGTGTCAGTCCAAACATTCAGCTTCACCTCAAGGCACCCACTCACTGAAAGCCTTCCCTTTGCACAGATGATAAACCCAATATTTACCCACAGTTAAAAATTACCCCAGTTTCTACCTGTTAAAAATTAAAAGCCCACCTTAGTTAAAATCCAAGTGGGAAGCACCCCGTGATTCATTCCTCATCCCCGGCCACAGTTTCACCACCGTTTATAAATTCGCTAGCGGCACCAGGGAAATGGTTTCTCCAAAGCCAGGATTTCTTTCTCTTGACTCTTGGGTTGTGTTTTTCCTGCTGCTGTGGACCTCTGGTGAAGGTGGGAAGCTCTTGGTCATACCCATCGATGGCAGCCACTGGCTCAGCACACTCCCGGTCATAGAGAAGCTCAGGGACAAGGGACATGAAATCGTGGTTGTTGCACCGGAGATAAATTTGCGCATCCATTCATCCCCAATTTACACCTTGAAAACCTACCCTGTGTCCTACACCAAGGAGTTTGTGGAGGCAGAATTTAAAAAGATGGGCCACAGGAGTTTCACACCTCAACCCTTCTTGGAAAAACTCTCCAAAATTGCCAATTTTACGAGCATGTTCTTGGATTCCTGCAAGCGTCTCCTGTCGGATAAAGAGCTGATCCAATACCTTGAGGGAAGCAAATTTGATGCCATCTTTATGGATCCCTTCTTCCCATGTGGGCAGATACTGGCAGAACATCTGTCCCTGCCCTCCGTGTACTTCCTGCGGGGGCTGCCGTGCAGCCTGGAATTCCAGGCCACCATGTGTCCCAGCCCTCCTTCTTACGTCCCACGGTTCTTCACACGCTCCACGGACCGCATGTCCTTCTGGCAGCGCCTGGGCAACCTCCTGGCCACCCTGGGCAGCTCCCTGGCCTGCTCTGTCCTTTATTCCCCCTATGATCCCTTGATCCGCAAGTTCCTGCAGCGGGAGGCGACAGTGCCGGAGCTGTTCAGCCACGCCGCTGTTTGGCTCATGAAATACGACTTTGTCTTTGAGTACCCCAGGCCCCTCATGCCCAACATGGTCTTGGTCGGAGGCATAGGCTGCACTCAGGAAAACAAATTATCCCAGGTTAGTTCCCGTTTTTCCTCCGAGTTTAGCTGTGGGTGCGCTGTGAGCTCTTTCCGGGAGATGGAGCTCCCAGGCTGGAATAAAGGATGCCAGGTGAAAGTGGCTGGGAGTGCATTTTGCACCACTGCATCCCTTCAACAATGAGGGAAAAGTTACTTTGTGGGACACCTCTGCATTCCCAGTCAAACCTGCACACACACAAAAAAAAAAAAAAAAAAAAAAAAAAAGGGAGCAGCTTTTTCTTTTCCATTTTTCCTGTCTATTTCCATTCCCTTTTCCTTTTTCCTGTCTACAGATTCCTTAAGAGGGGCAGTGGAGGGACAGCTCCCATCTCTGCTCTTGTGGCTGGGGACAGCACCCAAGGGAGTGGCTGGAGCTGTGTTGGGGATGTTTATGTTGGATTTTAGGAAAAGGTTCTTCCGCCAGAGGGTGCTGGCACTGCCCATCCTCCCCAGGGAATGGGCACAGCCCTGAGGCTGCCAGAGCTCCAGGAGGGCTTGGACACCTCTCTCAGGGTTGCCCAGGGCGGGATTGTTGGGGTGTCTGTGCAGGGCCAGGGGGTGGATCAATGATCCCTGCAGGTCCCTTCCAACTGAGGATGTTCCATGAACTTCAGACAGTTCAGGCAGGCTCGAATTAAATCCCCACCACCAGTGAAGCAGCACTTCTGCCACTTTTGTGTAAAATACTCTGCACTGCCAACTGTATTTTGCTTCAACTGTGCCAAAATTTCTTGGTATGGGATATCTTCCACTTTGCATTAGGAAATCCTCCTAATTATCTTATTTTTTGCATGAGTCTCCACTGCAGATATTTTGTAAAAGTATGAGCAGGTGCTGATTAAAACCACTACTAAAATAACCTGCATATCCCCAAAGCAGGGCTTCAAAGAGTTTCCTCATAGTAGGAAAACTTCTGAGCAGAAAGTCAGACCTTGGAACTCAAAAACATCTAAAAAACAAAGTAAAACTGATGTCCCACAGAATATAAATAGGATTAAATATGCCTTGAGACAGCCACAAAAATATGGAAAAGAGCATAAACTGACAGAGTCAGTCTCTGTTGTCCCTGCCCATGGCAGGGAGTTGGAATGAGACAATCTTTAAAGTCCCTTCCGACCCAAAGCATTCTACGGTTCTCTGGTTATCCCCTCAGATCCCACAGATAACATGGCAATTGCCAGAATTACAGAAACATTTCATTGTTTTCCCCTTATTTAACTCTGATGCTTGCAATAATTTCCTCCAGTTTTGCCTTTCCTTCCTTGGCTCAACCAAACATTTTTCTGTTTCAAAGAATTTTTGCTCCAGCCTTGGGCTGTTTTTTTCTGCTTCACTGGAATCTTTTTGTTCCTGGATTCCAGTGCTAGATTTCCTTTTATTATTTAAATCACTCAAACAAAAGAGAGACAAAACTGGCAGCAGTTCAGTGTTATCACACCCAAAGCAGATACAATAAATCCAGATATTAGAAATTTGAGTTACCTGCTGTCAGAACCCTCTTCCAGGATTTTAATTCTCTCTTGTAGCTGCTTGGTCTGGAAAGAAGAACATCAGTTCCGAATCCAGGTTTGGGTTAAATGTGCCCATTTTTACTTTCCAAAGTCTCATTTTCTTTAGGATCATAGGCCAGGTTGGGGTGGAAGGGACATTGAAGCCCATCCAGTCCAATCCCCTGCCGTGGGCAAGGACACCTTCCACTATCCCAGGTGGCTCCAAACCCCATCCATCCTCCCCTTGGACACTGCCGGGGATCCAGGGGCAGCCACAGCTGCTCTGGGCACCCTGTGCAGGGACCTGTGAGGCCTCCCCACCCTCAGAGAGAAGAATTTCTTCCTGAAGCCTAACACAAATTTCCCCTCTTTTGGTTTGAACTCATTGCTCCCTGTCCCATCACTCCAATTCTTCATGAAAAGTCCTTCTCCAGCTTCCTTCTGGGCATCTTCAGAGGAAAGGGGCTCTGAGGTCTGCACACAAAAATCTTGTCTGCTCCAGGCTGAACAGGATGTCCCAGCCTGTCCCCATAAGGGAGGTGCTCCTGTCTCCTTGTCAACTCCATGGTTCTCCTCTGGACTTGCTCCCACAGTCCCATGTCCTTCACATGTTATGACCCTGGAGCTCGATGCAGGATGCAGGTGTGGTCTCATGAGAGGGGGAGAATCCTGTCCCTGGCCCTGCTGGCTGTGCTGCTTTGGGTGCAGAACTCTCAATGACAACTTATTTTCCTGGTAACAATTTTGTAGTGCTCACTGCTTGTTCTGTTGCCTTTTCAGAGAGTTTTGTGGGAACGTGGCAGCAATTCCAGTCTCTGACAAGAGAAAGGGCTTTGACTAAAGGCTTGCTTTCCTTTGGCAGGAATTTGAAGCCATGGTGAACGCCTCTGGAGAACACGGCATCGTTGTTTTCTCTCTGGGCTCCATGGTGTCCGAGATTCCTATGAAGAAAGCCATGGAAATCGCGGAGGGCTTGGGAACAGTCCCTCAGACGGTACCAATCCCCTCTTCCCCTTCCAGCAGAGCAGCTCCACGCTGGTCTCAGGTCCTCCCTCCCTCTTTCTGCTGGGATCTGACATGGGCTTTGCTTCCCTTGCCAGGTCTTCTGGCGCTACACAGGCAAGGCGCCCCCCAACCTGCCCAAGAACGTGAAGCTCGTCAAGTGGCTGCCTCAGAATGACCTCCTGGGTAGGTCTGACACACCTGGGCTGACACCAGGCTGGTGCTGCTGCTCCAGGGCTGCTGTGGTGAGGCCCCAGGGGCATCATCTGTGGGTCAGTGTGAGTTACCTTCCCCTGAGCCAGCAGTGCGGGTCACAAACCTTCCTTTGCCGTTGGAGCCAGAGCTTGTCCTTTAGGAACTTAGCTGGGAATTGCCAAATTATGAAACAACTCTGAAAAGGTTTTCCAACACTCCAGTACCAGTCAAAGATGAGAGTCTTTATGTCTGACTAAGCAGTCTCAACAACCAGCTGTGTTTTTTTCCTACCTTTTGCCCTGAAGAAACACTTCATGGTCCTCAAGGGAGCGCTTCCAGACAGGTCTTTGGGCTTTTAAAGTGGTGGAATTGTTGCCAGGATTTGCTGGTAACAGAACAGGTTCAGCTGTGAAAGACCTTCACTACCATGGAAGAGATGGTGAAAAACTAATTGGTGGCAACATTCTTTTTAACCTCTCCTGGCTCTGGTTTAATCCTAAAGTTGGAGGATTACCCAAAACTGAGACAGAGGTCTACAAAGTTCCAATCCCTAAGTCTGGCCATGAGGGATGATGCTCACAACAGCCCCAAATCCTTGATTTATCCTAACCACAGCCCTTTTTAGTGCATGTTTTTTCCCCAAGGACGTTTTGCTGGGAGTCAGTAATTCCAGGAGCTAACACAAGCCTGCGTTTCCCTCCACAGCCCACCCCAAGACTCGTGCCTTCATCACCCACGGAGGCTCCCACGGTGTTTATGAGGGAATCTGCAATGCAGTGCCCATGGTGCTGATGCCTCTCTTTGGGGACCAGATGGACAATGCCAAGCGAGTGGAGTCCCGGGGAGCAGGGCTGACCCTGAACATCCTGGAGATGACTTCCAACGACATCTCCAATGCCCTGAAAGCGGTGATCAACGACAAAACGTCAGTACCAGAGCACACCCTTCCCCCTTCTTACTGTGTGGCCCCAGCACATTCACTTCCAGCTTAACAGGGTGTTTTTCTCTTCCTAAATGGCTTCTTTGATCAAAAGTTTGGATTTGATAGCAGCTGCTTCCATGGAGAAGCTGATGCTCACCCTGGGTTAACTTCAGGCTGTCCCCTTTAGGGGACAAGAAATGGCTGAGAAGGGAGGCTGCAGGAAGCAGGGGAGATGGGCTGGGAATGCAATGGAAGAAGTCAAGTTGGCAAAAAAATTGTCACCTTCTTAAAGCCAAGGCAGTGACAGAGGCATTGATACAAGTGGCAAACAGCTTTTGTTCCCAAACCTGTGGTGACTCAGGTCAGTGGGGAGCCTGAAAAGGGTTTATCAAACATATTTATCACTCATTTATCTCACAGGTGAGTTTTCTCAGGCATTTCCTCCCCCAATGTTCATGAGGAAATGAATTCTGTGAGCACAGAGAGCCTTGTCTGGCTCAGCAAGGCTGTACAATCCCAGCACAGAGCAGGAGGAACCTGCAGGAATGCATTGAGGAAACCCAGGGAACATCACAAGGCTGCAGTCAGCACACCCAAGGGGCTTAAAGGCAGCACAGGGATTTCTTTCAGAAGAGCTCTTCCCTGCTCCCATTCGAGGATGCCAAGGACTAAGAAACTCCACCACATTCCTGAGAAGTAGCAGCTTAGTGACATTGTTCCCTACCCAATTTTTATGGCAATAATAGCAATAACACTACTACTAATAAAAACAATAATAATGCAGCTGGAAAAGCTGGCTAGCTTTTCCACCCCCAGTCTCCCCTTTTGGCCAGAGACCTTCACCCACCCCAGAGATTCTCCTGAGAGCTCAAACTAAGCTTTTCCTTTTGTTTTTTTTTTTGTTTTTTTTTTTTTTTTTTTTTTTTTTTTTTTTTTTTTTTTTTGTGGTCATTGGAAGCAACTCTTCCTGGGCCTGTAACTTTGCTGTTGCCCTTCTCAAGGGGCTCAGTAGCACGAGATCCAAGAGAAGCTGTGACTGCCCCATCCCTGGAAGTGTCCTGGATGGGGATTGGATCAATCTGGCCTGGTGGAAGGTGTCCCTGCCCATGAGGGATGAGCTTCAAGGTCCCCCCAACCCACCCCCCGCCATGATACTGATGCCTTGGAGTGGCTACCTAGCACAGAGGCTAGAAAATATTAAGATAATTTAGTGGGTATTTTAAAAAAGCTGGATTTTTCTCTGGTCCAAGGGTTTTCCAGAAGCTTTTTTTTGTCCCATCTGGGATGCCAGAAAACTGATGCCTTGGAGTGGCTCCCTAGAACAGAGGCTAGACAAGGTTAAGAGAATAAAGTGAGTATTTATTGTATTTATTAAAGGCCTTCAGTAGATACACCTTGGGCAGTCAGAAGCCTCCCACAGGCTACACCCAAGATAGATGATGGTCACGAGTTTTTCAGACAATTGTAAGTTTGGTCCATTTACATATCAGGGGTTAATATCCCAATTACAGCTTCAGGTAATGAAGTCACATATCCCAGTTTGCCCCCCACTCCAGTTCACTGTTGTTTACATTTTTCAGGGCCTGAGGCTGTAGGGTGTCCCTGAGTTTCAGGCCCAGAGGAATTGTTTTGCCTGAATAAAATGGGAGAACAGCAGCTGACAGGCTATGGAGTTTTCGAGTTCCACCCTAAAGCAGTACAGGATTTAAAAAACATAAAAGCTAAAATCCTAAGGCATCAACTCCATGTTTGAGCAATGCCTTCTCTTGTAGCAGCGTGGGGTTTAGAAGGTGGTTGCTGCTACCTATTTTCCAGTAAGCCTCTCTGTGGTATTCACATTCTCTGAACAGAGAGAGACAATTCTCTCTCCCAGGATTTTTCCTAGGGAAGGCAGTGAGAAACCTCAGAGAAGAAAACAGTTCTTATCTCTATTCACTGCTCCTGTCCTTGCACATGTGGAGTGTGTTATGGAGATTGTTTACTGAAAGTGATTTGGTTAATTGGACACTGGTGAAAGTTGTTTTGAGTGATTAGCCAATCACTAAAAGCTGTGTCCTGGCTGTCTCAGACAGTCACAGGTTTTTCTGTAGTATAGTATCTCTTTAGTATAGTTTTAACATAGTATTAATGTAATACAGTATAGTTTTAATAAAGCAATTGTTCAGCCTTCTCCTGCAAACCAGCCTTTGAGTGAATTTGTGTAATTTCTGGCTCAGCAGTGACACATCTCCTGTGGAAAAGCCGCTTGAGTAAGCATTCAGGCAAGGCAATCAAGTCCACACACACCACACTCACCACGGCTAGCTCAGCCAAGAGAGGCAGAAGGGCCTTTTATATGGTCAGTTCCAGTGTGGTTTATTTCTGCTCGATGAAGGGGAAATCAGGCACAAAAGAAGGACCATGTGCTCTGCACAAGGTTAGCTATGGGGTCAGTGGCCAATGGTTTGAGGGCACTGGCCTACAGGGAAGATGGGGCTGGCCACCAGGGGTACCACAACCAGGAGGAAACAGGGAAAGGAAAACCATGAGACTTTGGGACATACAGGGAAAGGAACTGGGGTGGATCATAGTGTTGCAAGGCTCCATGGGGAAGTTTTCTCTTTCAGCCTAGCTGGAGACTCAGTGGTATAGTCTTCCAAGGTAAGGCCCTTGGGATTGCCCCGAGAGGTTCAAAGGATTCCATGTTCTCTCGGCAGGTACAAGGAGAACATCCAGCGCCTCTCCGACCTGCACCTGGACAGACCCATCCACCCTCTGGACCTGGCTGTGCACTGGGTGGAGTTTGTGATGAGGCACAAGGGGGCCCCTCACCTGCGCCCCGCCGCCCACGACCTCAACTGGGTACAGTACCACTCGCTGGACGTCATTGCCTTCCTGGCGGCCGTCACCCTCCTCACCCTCTTCATCTCCTTCAAGTGCTGCCTCTGCTGCTGCCGCAGGTGCTTCTGCAAGAAGGGCAGGATAGGAAAGGCCACCAAAGCCAAGTCCCACTAGCACCTGGGAACAGCGGTAGGTGACCAAGCTCCCGCTCCAGACCCAGGAGCGGGGTCAGGGAACAGCTCGAATTTCACTGCAATGAATAAAACACTGTGATTTTCAGCCAAGGAATGATAGGGATGCTTTGAAAAATCCGCACGAGAAGGGCTGTTCCACTGATCTAATTTTGGCCTTTTAATTAAGAATGGGTTGTTCAAAATGCCTTGTGTAGGAGTGCTGCAGTCACTTGGGAAGGTCTGAGTGTGAAATCCCTGGCCTTTGGCTTCCACCTGTCAGTGTGCAGAGGACTCAGTGACTTCTTTTAACCTCCACCTGCAGCAGAGATAGGTAGGGATTTTGGAGGACTTTAGGAGAACCATCTGGTCAGATTTTTGTTTGAAATCTCTGTGTGGCTGCGGTTGTAGGAGAGGCAAATGTTGTACACTCACAGTTCCTGTCATGCAAACCTAGATTGGTGCACATCTTCATGGGTTTACAAGACCCTGAACAAAACCAAGCTGTTGGAAAACCACTGGTGTTTCCCCCAAACTGCCCATCAGGCAGATGTGCTGGAGCTGGAGCTCACCTGCTGGTGAGGAGATCTTTGTAAGCATTGCTTATGAGCCCCCACAACTGATTTGCTCTTTGTAAATGATGCTCAGGGAAAGACCCAAATCCCAGCCCTATAAATAAACCCTGAATACTAAAAATAAAGGCTGCTGTGTTTTCTGTCTTGAGAGTTATGGGAGGGATGCTTGTTTGTTCATGGAAAAAGAGCTGGAGAAGGGACAGATTGAATCCCCCATGGTGTGAAAGCCACCTTAATACTGAAACCCCCTTCTCAGCATTCCTGTCCCTGCTGCCTGGTGATGTGGTCCTTGCTGGGAGGTGACATCCTGAGGCCGCCGCAGTTCCCAGGTGAATATTCCAGGCTCTGAGCTGGGGGATCCCAGTACATCAGAGCAGCACAGGTGTCTTGCTGAGTACCTGCTGCTGCTCTTTTCTCTGGCAGTTTGGAAAAGCAGGGATTTCAGAGGAGGATCCATGAAGTCCAAGGCAGTCTGGTCTGGACTGTCCCCACTGCGGTGGCCAAATCTCTTGGACACCCACCCTGCCCACAACCTGCCCAGCACTTTTCTTCCCCTCCTCCTGCCCACCACAAACAGAAGGAGACCTTTCTTTGGGGTGTGCAGACTCCCCACAGTGTGTAAGGGCTGAGCTGCTTGGAAAATGCAGCTCCTGCAGCTCCACACGTTCCTGATGTGACAGCTCAGGCTGTCCCCGTGGCTCTGGTGACAGCTGGAAAGGAGACCCTGCAGACCTGTCAGGGCCATCACAGCACAGCCACAGTGGCTCCAGTCCTGCCTGAGCATCCCTGGCTTCCAGCAGTATCCAGTGCCAAAAAAAAAACACTTCAAAATGTCCTTGAGGAGAGGTTCTCCGAGTGCCCTGCTGCAAACTGGCTCTGGATCAACCCAGTGACTTTCTTTGCACGGACAAGGGGAGAATTCTTTGATTTCAGATCAGAGGAGCACAACTGAGGAAAAAATATAAACATATCCCAATTTCAGCTCCAACCCCCTGGTGCAGGGAAAGTAAAACTGAAAGGAAGTTTCAAAATGCCCATCCCATGACTTATTTAATTTCAGAAATATTTTTAACACAGCCAAAGAGAAACAACAGCAGAATCCAGGTATCCTCTTCCTCCCTTTGCTCTCCTCACCCTTATTGCTTTATCCTGATCTTGGTTTTCCCTTGGAGAAGGAATGTGCAGGGCCAGGGCTGGAGAAGCATCCCTGTGCCCAGCAGAGGACACTCTGGGATCATCCAGAGGCAGGAGCAGGGACAAGGCCACCCTTCCCAGCAAGCCAGCCCAGGGGGTGGCTGTAACTCCACGGGGACTTGTTCATCCCCCACGCCATGCTCCAGGGATACGGACACTGCTGCCAGGAGAGGATTCCCAGAGCCACTTAGGAGCCAAAGCACTTGGGACAACTGGCTCTGGCTCAGGGGAAGGAGCTGGATCATCACCACAGCTCGGGCCTCCCCAAACCTTCCCAGGAAGGGTTAATCAGGAATGATGTCCCCTCTTATTGCCCCTTAACTGGGAGCCATACAGAGCCAAAAAACAGGGCACAGCCTCCAGCCCAGCTTCCCTTGCTGGGAGATGAAGAAATCCACAGCCACAGCCCAGATTAAAGCACCAGAGCTGACTCTGGAGCGCTTCCCAAAAGGGGAAACTGAGGCAGGGCCAACCACTGCTCCTCTCCCCGAGCTCGTCAGAGCCCCAGGCACTGCAGCCTGAGTTTTCCCAGCAAATCCTTCAAATGTCAGGGAAAAGGCAGCAGCAAAATGCCCTCACTGCCCTTGGAGAACGGGGGTACAAACACTTCCCACCTCAGCAGCTGCCCCCCCCCCTCCAGAGC
The DNA here is from genome assembly GCF_017590135.1 of Pyrgilauda ruficollis. NCBI lineage: Eukaryota > Metazoa > Chordata > Aves > Passeriformes > Passeridae > Pyrgilauda > Pyrgilauda ruficollis. The sequence continues at coordinate 660,348 of NW_024518207.1, forward strand.
TGGTGATTTCTGCTCCCATCCAGGGACTTTTTGGGTGTTTGTCTTATTTCCCCCGGATTTTAACATCCAGTAAGTCTGGGAAAGACAGTGCTACTTCCCAGCTCTTCTGGACTGCTCAGACCCACCCCAGCTGCAAATTATGGCCCTGAAGCTCTCTGGTTTTGGGATGGGGTGTCCTGGGGGACATGGCAGCCCTGCAGCCAGCATCTCTCCCTGCTTCCCACCAGCCAGACCACGGGAAATGACAGGAATTGCTGGCATTTTTCTGCAGCCACAGGGTTTCTCAGCCTCAGCCCAGTCCCCAAGGGCAACAGGGAGGTTTTCCCACTGCCACGGGAGCTCTGGGTGGATCTCAGGCTCCTCCAGCTCCACAGTGTGGAGGTCCATGGATACCTCTGGCCCACAGGGACACATCAGCATGTCCAAGCCCTGTCCAACCTGGCTTTGGATATTTCCAGGGCTCTGGGGGCAGCCACAGCTTCCCTGGGCAACCTCACCACCCTCAGAGGGAAGAATTTCTTCCTAATATTCCATCTAAACCTTTCTCTGACAGCTGAAAGCCATTCTCCCTTAGAGGTATGTGCTTTTAAATAAATATCCTGGTTATTCACAGGCACAGGAACACTCCCTCTTCCTTACCTGTGCAGGGCTCCACCCACACGTGGGTCCCTTGCTCTGGGCACTCTCACTTGGATGCTCACCCTCAGACCTGCAGTTAATAATTTAATTTATTTATTTGATAATCTACCTTTTGGGTGGCTTTGTAAAAAGTAAATACTGCTGCTGGTACCCAGGCACCACTCCAGTTTGGGGAGGTTTTCTAGGAGCTCATTTCCCACTGTGGGAAACCATGGAAGCACGACTTGAGAAGATGAGGAGTGCATCCCACCTCCCTGAGGAGTGTGGACAAGGGAAATCAACGTGCCAGGAGCAGCACCAGCCCCATTTAACATAAACCACCCAAACCCACACGCATCCACAAAAAGAAGTGGCTTTGGGATTGCAGCTGTGATGGTCCAGCCTGGGGAGCAGTGCAGGGATAACAACTGTGGGAACAACCATGGGAAGGGGTCCAGAACATGCCTTGGCCCCTGCATCATTCCCCAGAGCTCTCCTGCAGCATCCCAGAGGGTTTGGCACTGCAGGTGTCCCGTCCCGTCCCGTCCCGTCCCGTCCCATCCCATCCCATCCCATCCTATCCCATCCCATCGCAGTTTGGATCCCTGGCACTGCCTGAGGCTGACAGGGAGCTGGCACCAGCAAGCCCAGGCAATTTTAGCTGGAGCAGCCACAGAGCCCTCGGATTAATTATCACCTCCGGAGGTGTTTTCAGGAGTTATTTATAGGTGAGTGGGATGAAACCTGGGGAAAAGGGGTTGCCAAAATGTCTGAGACAAAGGGCAGGACAGACTCTCCCTCCACGGGAGGGAGCATCCATTCCCTTTCTTTTAAGGAAGGGTGAAAGCTTTCCTGTGCCAGATCTGATTGCTCAGGGTGATAAAAGAGAGTCATGGAGCAAATCCCAAATCCCCCCAGCCAGATCCTGCCTGCCTTATTGAGCCTGTCCTCAAAAACCAGCCTGAACAAAAGGAGCAGAATTCTTCCCAGGAATGCCACCAGCCTGGATTTTTTTAGGGGAGGGGGAGACATGGGGCAGATCCAAGCACCCCTCTGTGGCTCAGCCCCAGGGACTCAATGTGTGCTGGACAATGGCACGGAGCTGGAAGCTTTAATTAATGTTCGGGGGGGGCATCAAGGCAGGGCAGGAGCCCACAGGCACAGCCCAGGGGCTGCTGAAGGGGGGCTGGGGCCGTCCTGGGGCCGGGCTGGTGCCAACCCCTTGGAGATGATCTCAGCAGAGCAGGAGGGTGACTCAGGGCCGGATGACTCAGGGAGGGGCAGGGGAGGGAGGGCAAACCACAGCCAGCGTCACTCCCAACATCCCAACACCGAGTGAGGCTGTTAAACAGTAAAAAATGAGAGATTCCTCCCCCAGCCAGGGCCCTCTTCACTTGGACATCAGGGTCTTTCCACCCCAAATCCTGAAATCAGCCACCCCTTGGGAAAAACATACCTTTACATCCCTCTTTTCCCTCCCTCATTATAATAAATTATTTTTTCAAAGCCTGAAGGTGCCATTTGTTGCTCAGAAGCCCCTGAATTCCAGCCACGGATTAGACCTGCTGAGCTGTGAAGAGGGGAGCCCCAGGGAATCCTTTGGGTAAAGCCTGTTGCCAGAAAAAAACAAAAAAAAAAAAAAAAAAGGCTTTTGAAAGGAGGCTTGAGTGGGTCATGCTGTGAGCATGGGATGGGAGTTGCATTTCCTGGGATCATCATCATCATCTCCCTGAATTTCCAGTCATGCAAACCCTCTTTTGTGAAAAATCAGGCCTGATTAAGTCACCTCGGGCTATTAAGGTAAAAAAAAAAAAATTAAGGATCCAGCAAACAAGGAAACCCAAAGGTGGCACAGGACTGCTGAGCCAGGCGTGCTCAGAACAGCAGCAAATCCCGGCACCCAGGGATGGTGCAGAATTCCAAGGAATCCCTTGTGATCCTCACTGAAGGTGTTTCCAGCAGTTTTCCACAAAACAAACCATCAAGCCTCCAGCTGGCATGGGAACAAGGCCCCCAGAGGAGGCTGGGTGCAGGGGACAGCCTGGAAAGGGAAGGATTTGGTGGCAAAAGAAAAACCTGAGGAAAACTCGGGAGCAGCCCTGCTCCTCTGAGCACTCACACCGTGCCTTGGTAATCCACAACAGAGCTGGGAAGGCAGCAAATGCAGAGATTTTCAGCAGGGATTTCTGGGATAAAAACATCCAGAGAGCTGCAGGGTCTCACCACAGGCTCCAGATTTCCCTGCAGACCACGCTTTGTGCAGAGACAGGACAGGAGGGGCCTGAGAGCCCCAGCAGAAACCAAAATATTTCCCTTCCCTGGCTTGGGACCTGACCTCCATCGGGACTGGGAGCAGCATAACATCCTTGGCTAAACACAAGGGTTGTTTTCTCCAGCCAGAAAACAAGCAGGAAAACTCCTCTGTGCCAAAAGAAATCCTGCAACCCCCTCTTGTCCCACTTCGGGAAGTTCCTTACCTAGAGCTCGAGCATAAGCAGCAGGCTGGGGGGTGAGATGATTTCCAGGCACTTTTCCCCTGGAGACAGTGGGATGGAAAGGCTGAGGGAGGAGAGATGAGATTCAGGACCACTGCCTCTGGGTGCTGGCACAGTGAAAACCCCAGTAAATTAATCCCACTCTGCTTTGGGATGGAGAGACAACAGCAGGTGACATCTAACTGGGAGCCCTGGAGAGTAACAGCTTCCACTGGAATGTTTTTTTTTTCCCCAAAAATCTCCTTTTTCTTAAAAAAAAAAGGTGACCATTAACAATAAGAACAAAAACCAGCTACTCCCAAGGGTGGCAATGCACAGCCCAGACAGATTTTTGGGAGAAGGCCTTGATGTTTAGGCATCTGGGGGACACATTCCCAGCCCCAGCACGGGAGGAAGGACTGGATTTCAGACCAAAAAGGGGGAGAAATGAATTCAGCCTCATCCCACAGGCCCCCAGACGTGCTGGCCGTGGTCCCAAGGGTCTGGGGAGGGCACAGGGAGGTGAGGAGCTGAGCCCAGGGCGCTTGAGGCAGCCAAGGTGGGTGCTCAGAGCACCTGAGGGAGACAGAAAAACCAAGGGGGAGTAAAAACCAGCTGGGAATATTAATGGACATGGAGAGGCTCCAACTCCTGCCCTCCCCTGCTGCTGCCACCCTCCCAGCAGCACAGCCTCCTGCGGAGCTCTGCCAGCAGCAGGGTGAAAGATTTGGGTAAAAGCCCCAGATTTTGGTAAAAGCCCAGGGGAAAGGCATCCTGCTGCCTGCACCTGCAGGTGGCCCTCGCTGCAAGAGGGATTTTAGCTCCTGGGAGAGGGGCTGGGCTGCTGGCAGACCCCCTGGGCTATGGGGACTTGCACAGGAAACCCCTCAAAGCCCCTAAAGGAGAAATTTAAGGTGCTGTTGTGGGGTCCATGGAGAGTGATGGCTTCTGGGGATGGGATTCTGGGAAAAGCAAAAGGCACCGTTCCCTCCACCAGATGCCTTTCCTACTCTTTTTCTTCCACTGTTTTTTTAATTCACCTGAAAAGAAAAAAAAAATCATCTTATAGGAACCTTGACACATCCTCTGGTAGCAGCTTTTCACTAAAAGGAGCCTTTGCACTTAAAATAATCTTTCTGTGCAAAAATATTTCCCTCCCAGGTGAAATATCTGAAAGCTGAGGAGCAGAGGGAGGAAAGGAAGTTGTTTAAAAAATTCAGATTTAAAAGGAAGAGGAGAAAAATAACACGGGCGCTGGGTGACACAAATATTGAGGTTTTTGGCACTAGGTTTATAGCAAAGATTATTTACAAGTTAAACTGGATTTGAGGAGCCTTGAAGAATTAGAAATCAATGGCAAAGAGCACCTGGAACATCCCCAGTGAGCTCAGATTTCAAATTAGGAGAAAGAGTCTCTCTCTTGTCCCTTTTTTTTTTTTTTTTTTTTTCTTTTCCTTTTTTTCCCTTTGCCTTTAGAGGGATTATCAGCATGGCAACAATTTCCTCCCCCCTTCTGGCCTCTTCCCCAGAGCAGGAGCACCTGGGGACTTTGATCCTCCTGATCCATCTCCTGAGGTCTCTGGCTCAAACCTCCAGCTTCTTCCAGAGGTGTCCTGCACCACATCCAGGTGGGAAGAAGCTCCTCCTGGTTAAAAAATAGGAACAGGCAACTTCCTGGCCACAAACAAGAAAATCCACATCTGCAGAGACATGGAAATAACCCCAAAATCAACCAAAATGCTCACAGGGCCTGTGAACAAAATAAAATTAAAACAATTCAATAAATAAAAAACGTCTTTCATGGTGCAAGGTGCTGCTTGGGCTGAGCACATCCCAAATTTAGGGACAGCCCAAGTTCCTGTAGTGCTTTAGTCACATCTGGTAACCCAAAACCTGCCTGTAATGAGGGGAAAGGGCATTTACTGTGCTTCCTCTTAAAATATATATTTACAGGACTCATATTTGTCTCAAACCTCATCGTTTCAAAGCAGTTTCTACAAACTAAAACCAGCCACAGCTTCCCCCACCCCTCCCCAAAGTGGTCACAACTTCTACTGCTCGTTACAAAAATTAGATTTTTATTTGTAAATGCCTAGAAAACGCGATCTCTTTTGGGATCCCTCCCCACCCCTTGCCCTCTTGAAAGTTTGGGGTTTTTTTCAGTAAGAAATAGTTTAACTGGATGAAAAGCCATCCCCTTCCAGATGAATTCCCGTCAGGGTGGATATCTCCTGCTGATTTCCAGTCCTGGTGGAGAACTTGCAAACTTTGGCCTCTTCAAACCCAGGAGAGAGCAACCTCCACTTCTTCTCCTTAAAGTCAAAGGGAGAGCGGGGTGGGGGGAAAGCAGAGGAAAAAAAAATTCCCAGCCAAGGAGAAGTGGACAAGCACGGGCTAGATGGCAAAATCCTCGTGGTCCTGGGGGCTGAAGGCAGCTGCCCGCAGCATGTCCAAGGAGTTGACGAGGATCAGGGTGCCCGTGAGGTGCTTCCAGCGCTTGGTGATGGGGTTCTTCATCTTGTCCAGCCCCGTGTGCAGCTCCTGGATGACGTCCCTGTAGCTGTCGCCCATCTGGCTGCTCCAGGTCAGCAGGAAGTCGTACGCCGGCTTCCACATGGCCTGGGGAGAGGGGAGACAGGTGGAAGGGGATCAGAGCTCAGCTAGCACCCCAAAACAGGCACATTCCTGGGAAAACAGCCCCCCAGCACCCTCAGATCCCCACGCTCCTCCAAGGGCAGCGTGCTCTGGAGGAACCTCCAGACAAACATGGCATTGTTTGGGTTGGAAAGGCCTTTAAGACCGTGGGGCCCAACCATTAACCTGGTGGGGCTGCACTGCCGGCTCAAAGGCTGGACCCCAACACCCCGAAGGTGTTTTCCAGCCGAGAGAATTCCAGGATCTGCCCTCACCTCAGCGTCCACCGTGCCGCTCTTGTCGCGGTGCGGGGCCTCGTAGGCGTCCATCTGCTGCTTGGACACCTTGGCCAGCTTCTCGGCCAGCTCCCGCCAGCGCTGGGCCACCTCCACGGCCGTGGTCAGCAGCACAAAGTCCTGGATCAGCCTCACCACCAGCCCCTGGCAGTCCATCTTCAGCAGGGCCTGCGGGACACGGGGAAAAGCAAGCAGGGAGTCAAGGCCAGCATCGGTGGGTGGGTGGGTGACTTCCCCCCTGGAGCATCCCAAAAATCCTCCTGCCTCCTTTTTAGTGACAGCTGGGGAAATGAGGCCAGCAGGCTTGGTAAGAGAATAATCTCATTAATGGAGCCAAGTGCTGGACCCCTCTGGATGGGGTCTGCAGCCTCATTCCACAGGCAGCCCCTCCCGAGGTGTCCGGCCCCACCTTAAGCAGTTTAGAGCAAGGCAGGGGCTGAGGACAACAGATGCTTTTAATCAAGAGAACTAATCCAGACTCCACCCCAGAGCTGCAGGATCCTTCAGAGCAGTGGGCAAGGCACAGCCAGGATGTTCTGGGATGGGACCTGGACATCAGCCCTGTGCGGGGCTGGACTGGGGTGAGATCCAGGTGAAGACTCCAACACTACAGGACCATTACTCAGCCTGGGATGTTCTTCCTCTTCTCCTCCTCCTCTTCCTGCATCATTTAGTGTCCTAAAAGCTGAGATGTTCCACAAATGGTTTTGAAGTAGAAAGAGCAACTGCATCAGTCCAGGTTTTCTAGGTAGGAGCGACTTAGCCGGGCAAAAAAGGATGGAGTGGGGTTAGCTCCTGCCTTAAAGTGTCAAATCCCATTAAAATCCCCTCAGAGTGGAATGAAGCTGCAGGAGGGGAGAAGCCCCAGTGCAGCCCTGGAAAAGGAAGGGTTTAATGACAGTGTTCAGTTTCAGATGATGGGATCTGACTGCCAGGATCATCATCCCACTCCCCAGGGCTCCCCCAGCCTCTGGAGCACAACAGTCCCCTTGGGCAAATCCCACCCTGAACCTCAGGAGGGGCTCTGATGTTATTAAAAATGGAAATCAAGCCAACAGACCCCACCCACTCCTTCACAGCAGCACGGGGATGATTCTTATGGAAATCATAAGGATGAGGTGGTTCCCAAAGTGGCCAGAATCCCCTTTCTGCCCCTCTGGGTCCTGACACCCCCTCCCAACAGAGGGCTCTGGGCAAATCCAGGTTTGGCTCTGGGGCAAAAAAGGGTTAAATCCCCCCAGTGGAGACTGCAAGGGGACAGCTGGGGGAGGGAAGATGGGAACATCTGAAACCACTCCAGCCATTTGCAAAGCAAATGCGAGTTGATTTCCCCCTTAAAGCTGAGCTGGGTTCTAATCACAGCTGCAGCCCAGCACGTGCCTGCTCCTCCAAAGTGCTGACACCGGCTTCCTGTGGGAGCCAGGGAGGCCATAAACCCCCTTGTCCAACAAGCAAGGAAAATCCATCCAAAGGAGCCCTCGTTTCGTTTGGCAGAAAGGCAAAAAGGCACGCAGGAGCATTTAGATCACACACCCCTGCACCAGAACCGAACCACCTCCTTCCTACAGCCCAGAGAGCAGCTCCCCTCCGGATCCTCCACCCTCTCTGGGTCCTGCTCCCTCTCTGAATCCAGCACCCTCTCTGGATCCTCCACCCTCTCTGAATCCAGCACCCTCTCTGGATCCTCCACCCTCTCTGGATCCTCCACCCTCTCTGGATCCAGCTCCCTCTTTGGATCCAGCTTCCTCTCTGGATCCAGCACCCTCTCTGGATCCAGCTCCCCCTCTGGATCCTCCACCCTCTCTGGGTCCTGCTCCCCTTCTGGATCCTCCACCCTCTCTGGAACCAGCACCCTCTCTGAATCCAGCTCCCTCTCTGGATCCAGCTCCCCCTCTGGATCCTCCACCCTCTCTGGATCCAGCTCCCTCTCTGGATCCTCCACTTCTCCAGACCCAGCTCCCTCTCTGTAGGATCCTAAGGAAGGGGCAGACTGAACATGCCCAAACCTGTCTTTCCAGGCAGCTGGATCCCTATCCCATGCACAGCCTGGCCTTTAGGGGAGCAGGATGAAGAAGCTGCTCCGATCTCCTGCCCGAGGTCAGAGGCAGTGCCTGGAGCTGGGTTAAGAAGGATGGAGCTGCAGGAGATGGATTCCCTGCTCCTTCTGCTGCTCCAGGTGAACACCAAGACAGCAGCAAGGAAAACACCCGGGAGGGCACCTCGTCAAAGAACTGCAAAATCACTCAGGACAACGACTGGGAGAGATGGATGGGTCTGGGTAACTCTGAGACCTACTGCCCTGGCAGCCCCAGTGCCACGGCACAGGTGACAGGACATGGGACAGCACCAGAGCCATGTGGGGACGGCTGCAAGGCATCACAGACGCCGAGGTGGCAGCCAGAGGGGGAATATTACTGGAAACGGTGGCGAGACACTGGGATTAGCTCAGCAGACTTAATCCTCCAGTGGGATTATGCCACAATTTTTTCCATCCTCCTCCCTTGTGCCCTGGACAAGCCTCCCAGGATAGCTGGGTCCACTCACTGTGTCTCCATCCCTCATCAGCCAGGTGTGACCTGGGCTTTGCCAGAGCCCTTGGAAATATTTATTATTTACTATTTATTCCCCTGGGAGCAGCTGGGAACTGGCTCTGCCAGCCCAGCAAAGAGCAAAGAGGGTGTTTGATATTCAAATCCCAGTTCAAAGCAGAAACACCTCAACTTAAAAGGCATCCAGGGGAGGCTGAATTTACATCCCAGCTTTGAAATGCAGAATCCCATTTCCTAATGAAGGAAAGCAGCATTGTGGAAGAAAACAGCTCTCCCCTGGGACTTCCTCAAACACAGGGGATAAAGGCCCTGTGTCCCCAAGGAAACCAGGAGAGCCACGGGGTGAGAGGATGCTCCTGCACAGGCTCCTGGCTCATCATCCTCTCTAGGATACAGGTCAGGTTTTGACCCAAAGAAGTTGTTTCTGTACAAGTGCTCCCCAAAATAACCCTTGTTTGGGCATCAAACATCTCTACCACTGTTTTGGCTGTCACCACCTCCAAAACCATCTCACATATTTAAAATACACACTCTCAGCCTTAAATACTGATTTTTTGTCTTTTACCTCATGAAGTCTTGCACTGCCTCCATGGGGTAATTCCCATGGACATGATGCCCAGCTGGATCTCAGCACGATGAGGATGGTGAGGTCCCCCTGGCACTGGCTGCTCAGAGATGTGGCTTCACATCCCTGGAAGTGTCCCAGGCCAGGCTGAACGGGGCTTGGAGCACCCTGGGATAGTGGGAGGTGTCCCTGCCAATGGCAGGGGGTGGAAAGGGATGGGCTTTAGGGTCTCTTCTAACCTAAAGCCAGGGACACGCTGACCTGCAGGACTTTAGGACAGCTCCAGCCCCTCAGCAGCTCTCTCAGGCCTGCGCACACCAGGGACAAGCAGAAACTCTTGGCAGGAGCCAGGCAGCAGCACATGGATACCTGGATACCGGGAGTCAGAGCAAACAAAACAATGGGAGGGGGAAAAAAAAAATATCCCAAGCTCATCTCCTGTGTGACCTTTACAAGTAGCCTGGAGAAGAACAAGCTCAGAGTTTCCTCTGCACAGCTCCCTGCTGCCGTGCCAGGGGCCGTTCCCAGCAGACCCGTGTTTTTCCCAACAGCAGCGTCTGTTGGAAGGATGATAAATGAGAGTCTCTCCGACAGCCAGAGAGGGAGAAAAGCTGTGTCTCAGGGCAGGTCTTACCCCACAGGCCAGGCACTAGGGGCAACGAAATCTTCTTGAACCCATGCCCAGCTTTTTTATCCAAACCATCCATGTGCTCCCTGCTTCTGAGGGGCAGAGAGAAGGGAGGGAGGAGAGCTTTCCCTCTCTGCTGAGTAACTCCTGAGCCACATCCCCCCGAGTTACCTTCACACTCCAGCGCTAGTGCCTGATTAGAGAAGTAGTAATTAAAGGCAGGTTACTGATTAACCAGTCATCATGACCAGGTTTTTCCTTGCTTGGCTGCTGGTGCACGACTCTGCCACTGGCGTTTTGTGTACTCAACACTGATAAACCTGCTTCTACTTCTCCCTTCCCGGTCCTTTTGAGGAGAGACAACCAACTTTCAGCTGAAATGGCCACACTGGAGCTTAGTGCAGCTGGTTCCCCTTGCCAGAAAGCCAGTCCATTTGTTACAAATAAAATCAGATTTAAACACAATAAAATCCATTACTGCTCCATTGCCATCCCCCGAAACATCATTATTTTCTTCTTTCAACAGGCTCAATCTAATTTCTCCATAGGCTAAGGAGGATTTGACGGCAGCCAGGGCTTTTGGAAGCAGCATCATGTTCCACCGAGAAGGGAGCTCATCCTTTATCCGCAGGCTCAGCCTCACAGAGAGCAGGATTAGAGAAACAAGGAGAATAAAACCTGCCCTGGGACTCTGCTCTCCTGACAGCCACAGGGGAGCAGGATGTTTTCCTACAGCTCCCAGCCCTCCCTTGAGTCAGCAGCTCCCTGAGCCTTATCTTTCCCTTTGTCTCCCCGTGAGGATTTCTCCACGACCTACAGACTGCCTGGGAGCCCTGAAAACAATGGGGAGAGATAAAAGCAACACCTGGGGGGTTTGCAAACAGGCAAAGCAAACAGTCCTGGAAGCATCCAGCAAGAGCAGCACGGATTTCATCCCAACAATCATTGAGCCTGATGATTAAAGGAGCAAAGCCTCCCTTGGGGTAAACAGGGGGGCCCGAGGGAAGATTTTCCAATCCTGGATGAGGAAAGGGTCACTGATGGCCAGGAGAACCCTGCACCAGAAGCAGCGCTGGTGGCACGACCTGAAAGCTGAAAGTCAAAGCTGAAACGTCGCCCCACAGGCCCCAGAGTGGCACCCGGGCACAGGGAACTCTCCAGACAACATTTCCATGAATAACAACAGATTCCATAAGCTTCATAACACCTTCTACTCAATCCTTAAAATCCCCCCTTCTCCCTAAAAGGACTGTGGGAACTGAGCTCCTCCATTACATTTTGCCAAGCAAGGCTGCCGCTATTCCTTAATCCAATTGACATTTCAAACCATGCTCTTCTCCATAACTCAGTTATTCTGCTCCTGTGGGACACCACGGAACGGGAGAGAGCTGCAAATCTCTCCCAGACATTTTGCCCTGTATTTTCTTTGGCTCACTTCCTATGAAATGCTAGAAATTATTGTGGGGATGATATTTTGCGAGGGATTTACTTGCTAACGGCCTCCTAGAAATACTGGCAGGCAGAGCTCCTCCCAAATTCCTTCCAGGACATGGAGCAAGTCACACATTTCCATTTGTAATGTATTACACATTTCCATTTGTAATGTATAAAACATCCCAGCTCAGAGGTGCCACTCAAAAAAAAGGCTCCCCATCCCTGAAAGTGTTCCAGGCCAAGCTGGACAGGGCTTGGAGTGACCTGGGACAGTGGAAGGTGTCCCTGCCCGTGGCAGGGGTGGCACTGGATGAGCTTTGAGATTTCTTTGAACCCAAGCTATTGTGTGATTCTGGAATTCCAAGCACCTGAGTGCATCCCTGATTATAGCCATGATACCGCTAAACCAAGATCCCAGCCATCACAGGGCTGGACTCCCACCTGGCAGTGCCCAGCAGTCTTCAGAAGACCTTCAAGGTGCACTTCACTCTCTAAAGACTGAATTAAGAAACTGCCACCTCCCCTGTTCCTCTGCCGAGCCAGGAACTAAGCCCCCCTTCGCCAGGCCTCAGACTCACCGTCATCAGCTCCTTCTGGAAGGATTTCCTCTCCTTGTTCTCCACGCTGTTGCAGTCTTCCTTCAGCTTCTCCAGGACGGAGGCCACTCGCTCCGGCTCGCTGTCCATCTCCGCCCGGCAGAAGAAGGTGAGCGGCAAGTTCAGGTAGCCCAGGGCGTCGGCGAAGGAGCGCCAGCTGCTGAGGTTCTCCATCAGCAGAGTCCTCACCGAGGCGTAGATGTAGGTCAGGAACTTGCAGGGCCTCAGGATCTGCTCCAGCAGCAGGCTGGTGGTGAGATCCGGCCCGGAGAAGTAGCTGGGTTTGACCTTCCCAACCACCAGCACGTTTTTGGTGTGCACAAGGCCGACTTTCCCCTGGTAGTAGCCAATGTACCACTCCTTGGTCCACAGCTGGCCTTTCAACCTGATCTTCTCCTCACTGAGGAGGGCTATGACGTCTCCCTTCTTGTACTCCAGCAAATAGTGGTTCTTGCTCTGCCTCACCACCGTCTTCAGCAGCTTCCCATACTTCAGGCTCAATACCGGCCGGTCCTGAAAAACCGGATACTTGGCAGTGGCAGCCAGGGGGGAGAGGATGATCTTCCCCACCTCGTTCTTCTTCAGGAACCGCCTCTGCCCCGTGGGTTTGATGGCATTTTTCGGAGGCGGCTGGGGCGTCTGGACGCAGAATTGGGTCAGAATGGCATCCTGGTCATCCTTGACTTGTATCCTCAGCGTGAAGTCCGAGAGCTCGTTGGGGTCGTGGGACGCGATGGGGAAGATGAGGCGGCTGACCTTGCCCAGCTTCATCTGGAAGCCCCGGACAATCTTGGCTTGCTCGCTGGCCTTCACCTCGTAGTTGGTCATGTTGGAGAACATGCAGAGCTTGAGGTCCTGGGGCCGGGACAGGGCAAACTGGTGCTTCCCCCAGAGCTGGAGGGCGACGGGAGCCGGGCTGTGGGATTGCCTGGTGACCTCGTTGACCAGCAGGGTCTTGGGGGCGCACTCGTGGCCGAACATGGCCACCACGGTCTTGAAGGAAGGGTGGATGTGCTTGGGGCCGTAGACGCCCACCGTGATCTTCTTGCTGATGTAATCCCACACGGTGTAAGGGTAGAGGATGTTCTGGCCCTGCGCCACGGCCGCGATGTACATGCAGGGCTCCAGGTTCTCCAGCTGCACCTGGATGGTGTCCCCATAGGAATAGCTCAGCTGCATCGGCGTGTAGGGCCCCTCCTTCATGTCACTGCGCAGGCACTGCAGCCCCACCAGGCTCTTGCTCATCACGTCGTTCTTGACCTCCGCCGACACCTTCATCTCCAGGATGATGAAGGTCTTCACCTCCATGTTGCTGAGTTTGATCTGCAGGACGGGGCTGATGGTGCTGCACTTGTCGCTGTTCAGCTCCAGCGGCGGGTCCAGCATGGCCTTCATGGAGATCTGCTGCGTCTCCCCGGGGCACACGTGGCCCTCGGGCACGTGGATGCTGATGTTGGTGTCCGGCAGCTGGACGGCCCCGCCGGAGCTGTCCAGCTTGCACACAATGTTGGTCTCCACCGGTTGCGTCTGACCCCAGCCAGGATTTTGGCCAAGCAAATCCAAGTCATGGCAAGACCGAGCCAGCTTCCTGTGGTTCAGCCATGCTGTCCTAAAATCCTCCCTACTCTGGAACTGCTCAGGGGTGGGAGACTTCAAACCGCTGAAGAAACCCGACGACGCCGGCGCGTCCGACTTGGCCTGGAGGACAGACAGCTCGGACAAGCTGTAGGAGCGTTTACTTCGGAAGAAGGGGTTGTCCCTTCTCACGGGCTGCTCCACATCCAGCCTGTTTGTGGAGGGAAACTCATCAAAAAGGTTCCCCAGGCTGCTGTTGGGGAGAGTCGCCATGGGAGCCGCCGTGTCAAAGAGCAACAAATCCATGGCCACGCTGGAGTCGGACTCTTTGTCCGAACCCGGGGCTGCTTGCAAATTCCCATTCAGGAACGGGTTGGTCTGCACTCCATTCAGGAAGGGGTTGTTGTGGTAGGATTTGGCAGAGTTTCTCTTCACATCAGTCCATTCCCCGAGCAGGTCCAACTCCTTGACGCCCTCGTCAGGGCTCTCCAGCAGGTTGTCGATGACCCCGCTGTCGGTGAGGGAGGAGTTGCGGTGGTTGACGGGCTGCACGTAGGAGGATGGGATGTAGCCCATCTCCGTGGTGTTGTGGGCGTACCACCACTCCCCTCCCGACGTGTCCAGCACGTACAGGTGGTCCCCCTTGGAGAACTTCAAGGTGGTGAAATTTGTAGGGCAGTAATCCTTAATTGCTACGACTTCCTTCGCGTTCCCGAAGGACGTGGGGTTGTCCACCAGCAAGGCACTGGGAGAAGGCACTGCAGGGGCAAGGAGGAGACAGCACTGTGAGAGATGCTCAGCAGAGTCACCACTGACTTGGAACCCTTTATTCCAGCTCACCATTCCATGCTTTTTTGAGTGATTAAGGTAGTTTTGGGATCACTGAATCATTAAAGCTGGAAAAGGCCTCCAAGGCCATCGAGTTCAACCATTAACCCAGCACTGCCAGGTCCACCACTAAGCCACGTCCCCAAATGCCCCATCTATGTGTTTCCTGAACATTTGCAGGTCCACTAATTCCCTGGGCAACCTCTCAAGCCTGCAGGTATTTTTCTCCATAAAATTTCTGGTATAGTCACACCTCTCTTCCCTTGGGTTTATCCAAACCCAAGATAACTCTCCCTACAGGCTAAAAGCCCTCTTGCTCTGCTGTAACTCCTCTCCTGCATGTGTGAAACATGCCCAGAGAAGCTGTGGCTGCCCCTGAATCCCTGGAAGTGTTCCAGGCCAGGTTGGATGGGGCTTGGAGTAACCTGGGCTAGCGGAAGGCGTCCCTGCTTTCAGGTCCCTCCCAAATCAAACCATTCTGTGGTCCTGAAGGTTACCCAGTTTGAACCCTCACAGAATCCCACACCTCCCTCCCACACTGCTGTTCTGGTCCTGGCAGCATCTCCAACCTCCCCTGCAGAAGTGCCACTTCTGCACTGTTTTCTGCCAGGGGATCCCAATTTACACCCAGGCTGGGATGAGCATACAGTGCCGCCTTATTTATTGGCTTTGCTCTCATTTTCAGGACGTGTTTCTGTAAAAAGCACTAAAAACAACCTGCAGATGATGTTCCATCAATGGTTAAATGTGTGCTGTCTCCCTAGAGAGTCTGAAGAAAACAAGGAAAGCTGGATTTTAACCAACAGGGAGCTGCAAGGGAACTGGGACAGCACCTGCTTCAACAGGCTCGAGAGCTCTCTGGGAGGAAAAGGGAGTTTAGAAAACACAGGAAGCCCTTAAAATCCCAGAGACAAAGGGATGGGAGCTCAGGCTGCACATCCCTGCAGTCTCCACTCAGCACTTCTCGCCCACAAGGCAAGGAAAGATACAGCTGAGCAAAGAGAGGCATTTAAACATAGCCTGGGGGGTTGAGTATTGGAAGGAGAAGAGTTTTGTACACATCCTGAACACTCATCTGCCAGCAGGCAAAGGTGTGGGGACATTCATCCAGTGGAAAACTGCACAGAAACTCTAAATTGGAATTCTTTTGGCAGCCTGCTAGGTTGGAAGCTGCTGTTAACTCAGTCATCCTACAGGATGGAGCATTTTTGGTGTCAGATCAGACAGGCAAGTGGCTGTTCCCTTGTCCCTCCAGCTGGGCATGCAGGGGTTAACAGGGATGTGCTGAAAACCCTTGGAGAAGAGGAGCAGTTCCTAGTTTTGCATTAAAACCCATCTAATTTGCAGCAAGTGTTTGATGTTCAGGTGCTACACCTGCAAAAACAATCTCCTTTGTGCGTGTTTACTTTCAAGGCCCTCAGCGCTCTCCAGCTTTTCCCTGGGATGCTCTCCTGCCAGGGGAGCAGCAATTCCCCTCCCACCTGACCACAGCTTTTATGCTGGGTAACACAGCATAAAAGGAAAACACAGCAGGAAAAAAAAAAAGCAATAAAAGGTGAAAAAAAAAAAAAATAAAGGATTATTGGAGGAGCAACCTGCAGGCTCCTGTCACTGTCATATTTTCTGGAAAAATCCCTTCGCCAGGATTTCTCTCCTAGGAAGCTGAGAAGCCTCAGAGAAAAATGAAAACAGTAATTATCTGATTTGCCTCTCCGGTGTTTTGCTGCTTTGGAATGTGGTTTGGACATTGTTTACCAACAGGTGCATGTTTCATCGGTTTCATGTGAATTGTTTTGACTCAATGACCAACCACGGCCAGATTGTGTCGGGACTCTGGAAGGGCTCACGAGTTTTCATTATTATCTTGGAGCCTTCTGTCTGTATCCTTTCTCTCTTCTTTAGTACAGTTTAGTACAGCATTCTTTAATATAATAACACAAAATAATAAATTAGCCTTCTAAGAACACCATGTCAGATTTCATCATTTCCTCCCTTCCACGGGGGACCCTGAAAATACCACAGGCTCTCAGCGCTGGGGAGAGGGAAACACCTTTGTCACCGCCTTGCTGGCATCACTGAGCCCTGCCAGGGGGTGGGCACGGCCTGCAATGAGGAGGGGGGCGATGCCCAGGCACCTTTGACGTCGCAGAGCGTGGTTTCAGCAAAGCCCTCGCCCAGGTCGATGAGCGTGCCCTCGG
This sequence comes from Pyrgilauda ruficollis, assembly GCF_017590135.1. Taxonomy (NCBI): domain Eukaryota; kingdom Metazoa; phylum Chordata; class Aves; order Passeriformes; family Passeridae; genus Pyrgilauda; species Pyrgilauda ruficollis. Next base: position 676,743 of record NW_024518207.1, read on the forward strand.
ACTTGCACCGCGGGAGCCCTCCCGAGTTGGCCGCCCGGATCCTCTGCGCTGCCATCTCCGCTCCCGCCGGGCACTACATGGCCATGGCCCCTCTGCCAGCGATGGGGACCCCGCTGTCACCTCAGGGAACCAACCTGGGGGAGAGAGACAAAGGCCAGGGTGTTAGAAAGACTCCGGGTGCCCCCATGGCAGCCAGACACTGATCCTGCGGTGCCTGTCCTGCTCTCCTTAAACCGTCACGGAACACAACCTGGATGCTCCCAGGGACCACAGTGCTGCCTACAAACCCCTGGGGAGCAAGGGCAGCCTGGTCCTGCATGATGCTGGACACAACCCCAACGAAGCAGCCCTCTGGCCTTTAGGAGTTTTTTGGGAATATGCTGCTCCCAGGACTGTAAATTGGTCCTTCTCCCCATTTCCCAAGCATATGCAGGTTGCTGTAACACAATTATAAAACTACCAAGCACCAGGCTGCTGTGGGAGCAGGGAAGACCCACAGGACCCGGCTTTTTCCCTGTTCAAATGGATCACATCCCTCTCTCCCACTGAAGCATCTCCTAGGATGGGGACTGGCTCTTCCCGCTTGCTCTCTGTGTCACTCCTCTCACTTAGCCAACCAGGCAGAGCAACATCCCTTCCTGCAGTGAATACAATAAAAATAAAGGAAAAAATAAGCAAAAATAAATTTTTCCCTCTTTTTTTTTTCCCAGAAGCACTTGCAGAAACACTTCCAGAACCCCTGTGGAAGAGCAGCTGCATCACTGGAGCTGAGAAGAAAAGGAGCCCGTTCCCACAGGACACTCCGACCACCAACGTTGTGGCTGATGCAAGCACGGGCAAGAGCTCCCCTGATGTCACCCGTGTCCTCTGGAGCTGGGACAGTGGCCAGATGAGCCAGGACAAGCATGGAAGGCTGAAGGCATGGCTGGAGCACAGCCTGAGCCATGAGTTGCTACTCCAGGCTTGCACCGGGGAGCAGGAATGCTGTCCGGTGTACTTGGGATCATCCTGGAAATTCTGGATTCAGCCCCTGCCTCCTGCTCCTTCAGAGCTGCCACAAAACTCCAGCAGTTCTTAACCACAGAAGTTTTAATTAAAAGTTATATCCAAATCCCCTGTTTTACAAAGGGATTTTCATCCACTCCTAATGCTGTTCTTCCTTTCTCCCCCTCCCATGCAATTTTTTTTCTTTTCCTCTCTCTGCTTGAAAATGAAATCCAACAGAAAATAACAGCCAGACCCAAATTCCTTAGGTGGGAATACAGAGCTGATGTCTCCTCCGGCACTGTGAGGGGGAGCAGCAAGTCCTGAAGGATTTGGTGCCCTTTTCTGGAATGCAGCAAGAGGAAATTTGCAGGGGAGAGCCTGAGCAGGAGATACTCCAGCCTGCTTGAAATGCTTCCCAAGCCATCCCCAGGGCTGGTATGCCAGGAATGTGGCTGGCTGGAAGGGATGCAGCCAGAAAAGGGAAGGGAGAACCTGTGTGCAAACATTTCCCCTTGGAGGAGAGCCTCCCCTCCTGTCGGGTCCTGCTGGGAGCAGTCCAAGGGGAAAGGGCTTGGCAGGGAATAAACACAGGGAAACCAGGCTTTGAGTCAAGGCTGAGCTTATCAGAGCTCAGGGACAGGTAAGAGAGGGGACCTGGAGCTGCTGCCAGGGGCAGGACAAAGGAATAACCAGGAATAAGCAGGAATATCCTCCAGCAGGAAGCAAGGAAGGGAGGGAGGATGCTGCCCTTGACTGGCATTGTTCACCATCCACCCAGTTCCACCCATCAATGCCATTTGGGATTGCAGCTTTTCTAGGTGGTGTGGAAAGACCCCACACACCAGTGCCTCCCTCTAGAGACCCCACACCTCATCAATTTTTCTGATTCTTGTACACAATGTTGTTAAAAATAAAATAAAATAAAATAAAATAAAATAAAATAAAATAAAATAAAATAAAATAAAACAAAACAAAACCACTGTGGCATCCCGAAATCCCCCCCTGCTTGGGCAGCACTGCACAAAGTAGGAAAAAAACCAAGTGTAAGCCATGAATATGTTTTGAAACACCTGTCTGCTGGTCCAGCATCAAATGAATTTTATATTAATTACAGCAGCTACAGCCCTGACAGCTCTCACTGACGTATCCACAAACCTGGAATTTGCAGGAATGCTTCCCTTCCACCTCTGTTTATATAAGGAGATGGGAAGCTTCCTGCTAAAGGTCTCTGACAGATGTGGCTGTGTGGAGAAACAGCTGGAAAAATCCCCTCTGCATGGAAGCCTGAGGCCTCAAAAAGCAGTGGGAATCTACACACAAATGAGGGAGAATGGAAAGGTATTTCCTCTCCTGACAGCAGCATCCTGAATCTGTCTGTCCCTCCTGGATGCAGGGATGCACACACACACTGAAGGATGGGGGCCAGGCCCCCCACGGCTGGGTTTGGGATGGGAGCCCTGTTTTTGGAGCTGGGGATGGACCCAAAATGCTCCTGAATGCAGAGATAACCCGCAAAGCCTCAAATCCAGGCTGTGTGAGGATAAAAGGGATATGTGGGGGGAAACAAAGGGTGGAAGGGGCAAGATTTGTTTAGAAATCACCGAGACAATGGTCTGCAAACTCCTCTGAAAGCACTTTAAATTTAGCCTGGGGTTAAATATAGATCAGGGAAAAACCCAGCCCCATCTGTTTACCCAAAGCCACAAACAGCATCCCAAATGAATGGTGGGGGGAAGGAAACCAGTGGGCGACCAGAGCACACCCTGACAGCGCCAGCAGCTCCTCAAAGGCACCCACACCTGCTTTTCACGCTGGTTTTTCCCTCCCACGAGGGACAGGGAATGCTGCAGGGTCAAATCCAGCCCTCCGAGCCAGGGGGACCTGCTGCCTGCTCCCCCCATCCCAACGAATCCAGCTGCCTGCATCAGGGCCCCACAGAGGTTACGTTTTTCTCTCCCAAATCCTAAGCAGGCTTTGCTGGGAGCTGGAGAAAGCTTTAGGGAAGCCCTGGTGAGCAGATTTTCACGGGTGCATCCTCACAGCTTCCTGGCAAGGATGGTGCTGCCCCTGGATTTAACCTTCCCTGGGGAGCCTGGGCAGTGCCCACCACCCTCTGGGGGAAAAACCTTTTCCTAAAATCCAACACAGCTCCAGCTGCTCCCTCAGCTCCCCCCAGGCACCGAGCAGCAGCAGGTCTGGGGCTGGTGACAGAGTCACATCTACTAAAATAAAAAACCCCACTTACTAAAACTTCACTAAAAACGAAACCAAATCTTTCCTGCAGCACTTGAACACGCAGCCGCAACACTTCCTGGTGTGCAGTGGCATGGAAAAGGTTAAAACCAAAAATTTTGGTACAACTTATCCCAGAAATGCAGCTGGGAGCCCAGGGGAGCCTCCTGAGACCTCCTGGCACAGGCAGAGCCACGTCCTGCCCAGCTCCAGCCATCATTCCTGATGGGATTATGGGATGGACCCACCTCTGGCTGGACACTGAGCTACCAAAGACACACCACGGGCACCCAGGGAAAAGCTATTTGGGAAAAAGACCGAACCCACGTCCTGGAGCCAAGAAATGCAATAATAAAACCACGGGAACACCCAGAAGTGCACATCCCGAGGCTGGGAAGCAGGATCTGCTGCTGGCCAAGGGCAGGTCCTCTCCAACAAGCACTGCTGGGGTGCAGGTGGGAGAGGACCCCTCCAGGAGCCTCCAGGAGGGGAAATCCCTGGCTGCCAGGAATTTGGGCTGATAAGAGCCAGGAGGGCTGGCGGGGCCGGGCGGTACCAAGCACCGCCAGGGCTGGAGATGGAGCCAGCTCCTTCCAGGGGCTGCCAGCAGCAAAGGGAGCAGCGCACATCCCCGTCCATCCCACATTCCCAGCCCTCCCTCTTGGGATGGAGCTGCAGGGTCCATCCCACCAGGACATGTCCATGTCTGTGGGAAGCACAAGGAACAGGATCCACTGAGACACAAGGCTGGTCAACTCTGTCATAACTACCACCCTGCACCCCTGTTTTCCCTGGAAAATCCATTGAAAGCCTCTCAAGACTGTGGTGCAAGCTCAAGGGAAATCTTCCACCCTACCCTTGGCCACAAAATGAAAATTGGAGGAAAAAAAAAAAAAAAAGAAGGAGCTTCCAATCAATCCCTCAGCATCCTCTCCCCACAGCAGAGCCAAGATCAACCCCAGGCTCTTGATGCTTTATGGCTTTTTATTTGCTTTTTCTTTCTCCAAAGTCAAGTTTCTCTGGCTCTCCTACAAACATAGAAGGGTTTTTGGAGGTTTCTTTTAAAAACAGTCGGCTTTGCTTGGATATGAACAAATTTAAACTTTTTCTAGGGAGGAATTCATGTTCCAGAGCCACAGCGCTCCCCACAACACTTGTCCCACACAACGAATTTACTGCAAATATTGCTTTTATCAATCACAAAACCCCAAGTAACTTAAATCCATGGAAGTAAATGCAGAAAAGACCCCTCCACACCCTGGGGACACCCCAGCCTGAGGGAGCTGCTCAGGGAGTGCCAGATAACACCAACCCACTGCAAGGGGCACTGGCCTATGAAAGAAGCTGTAAAAAGCCCCAGAGTGACCGAAACTTCCAAACTTTAGCAAACAATCTGATTTAGGAACTCGGTTTTGCCCTGTGAATTCTTCACCTTCAAGATCTCCCTCATGGCTGCGACACAACACAACACTGGCCCTTGCTCCACACGCTTCCCCCCGGTGGAAAAGGATCCCACCACCTGAGGAATTCCCTCCTTTTCCCATGCTTGTACTGACAGATCTTCAGGCAGGTGAAAAAACACAATGTCCTTGAAACTGGCACCATCAGCACAGCCCCACCCAGGTCCTCAGCAGCTCCTGCAAGGCTGGGATGGCTTTGGAAGCAGCTGGTGGCAAGGAACAGACTGATGACCTTGTGGCTCATCTCCTGGTGATCCAGGTCTCTTCCATGAGCCTTGCTGGAGGGGATGGGTGGGGAAGAGCTGGCTGCTGTTGAGATTTTCCCCTCAGAAGGCCGACCCAAGCATTCTCCAGGTGTGATGCCAGCCATGCCCAGTGATTCCTGACCCCGCTGCCTCCCTCTTATCTCCTCCTCCTCCTTCACCGCTTGCATTCGCCACGCCAACACTTTCATCTTCCAAAAAAAAAAAGAAAAAAACCCACCCAAGCCAAGCCAAGATAAAACCACCCCTTAAGACAACACCAAACACCAGCTCTTTGCACCAGAAAGAACAGCCTGGTGTGAACTCACACGTCCGTCCCAGCAGGAGCCTGCCAGGAGCCGCCAGGAACACAGCACACGGCGCTTTTTGTCCCTTTTCCAGCAAACAAGAAGGGACTTGTGGAAGCACGGGGACCTCCCATCCCTCCTGCAGCACCCTCACGTCCCAGGGGATTGCTCTGGAGCCCACTCCCACCATGTGATGTGGGAATGGCTGCACCCAACGCCCGGCCCCGTGCCACGCCGTGCCCTCCGCTCCCTGCCAAGCCCCACGGAAAAATCCTGCCCTCGAGCTCCAGCTTGGCTCAGCTCCTGCTGCCGGGCAAGGGCAAGCCAAGCACGGCCAGGCTGATGGAGAAGGGAGGGGAATGAAGGCAGTTTTGGCGGAGTGTGTGCTGCTGGTGCCTGGTGTCGGTCACGGCCTCCCTGCCGGGGATGTCGTCCTTCACAGGCAAAGCAGGAAGGACGGGAGAGCTTCCTTTTATAGCAGCCACTCTGGGGCACGAGTCCCCCTGGATATCCATCACCAGCTGAATGAGACTCAAATATAAGTTAGTCTTGAGGGTGGGAAAAGGGAGTTTTCCCTGCAGGACCTCCTGCTGCTGCCCAGCACTGATGCCATGGCAGAGGAGGGTCCTGGAGATGCAGGCACCGCCCTCGAGCACCTCAAAGCCCACCCCAAATGCCTGGAAATGGTGCTGGCATGGCAGAGGTTTAAAGAACCTGGAAATGCAGGAAGGTGCTGGAGGTGCTGCAGAGGGCAGGAACACCTGTGAGGTTCACAGGCCCACAAAAAAGCTTTTCCTGGGACAACAGCCCAGGTCCTCCTGCTCCGCAGCAACAAAACCACCACACACACACCCATCCTGATAACATGGGGAAGTAAAGAAAGCCAGACTTGCTTCCACGGTTCCACCACTACCACGGGCTGCAAGACAAGCCACCCCCTCCGGCATTCCCAAAACAACCAAGGCAGAGGGATGTCACCAGTGGGATGGTCTTCGGTGCAACGGATGGTGCCGGAACGCCGGCACGGAGAGCGTGGCGCTCCCCAGGAGCAGATTCCTGCATTCCACAGAGCCGGGTACAAACCCAGAGGTGCTGGCTGCCCAAACATCTCTTGGTGAGATCAAAGGAGACCACGGTGGGGACTGCTCTGCAGCCTTGCCTGGACCTCTTGCCCAGGGGAGGGCTTGGCCATTTCTGTCTCCACAATGTCCTGCAGCAAGGAACTGCACAGATGGGCTGGAAAGACAATGGGAAACTCATCTCCACCAGGAACAGGGTCTCATCTGATGTCCACCACCCCTCGTATCGAAGAGGCAGAGTTCAGTCCTGGTCCACCTGTCCCTGCTGTCTGCTCAGTGTTCTTCCAAAAGAAAAAACACTTCCTAATTCAGGCAGGGCACTCCCAAAGGTGTTCTGGCTTTTTAACAGGGAGCTGGGGATGGATGCTCCTCTGGTAGGGCAAGAGTTTAATCCAGACAAGTCCCATGGGCACCAACAAAACCATGAAAACCCAAAGCCACATCCAGTGCTGTGCTCCCAGAGGAGTTAAACATAAAAGCCATAAACTCAGGCTTTAAAACCCTTGGATGGAACAGGAGTCCAGGAGAGAACCGTCTTCCTCCATGCCCTCACAGCCCCTCCAAAGTCCTTCACAAGTCCAAGAGTTTGGCCAACAGCCAAAGCAAGACTGTCCCTGAAGGATGCTTAGGGCCAAAAGCATGGACCCAAGGTCTCTCAAAGCAGGGAAACTCAGATTTGAGCTGGATCAGGCAACAGCCCAAGCTCACACAGGCAATCAGTGGTAGAGGAGAAATGAAACCCAGATTTCCAGAGCCACAATAAGACACTTTTAAAGAAAAGATCCTGCCAGAATCATCAGGACAATGCACACAGACACCATGGTCACCCAGGAGATCTCAGGCCAACACCCACAAAGCCCAGAGTAAGAGAAACCCTGGAAGTCAAAAGGAGGGGAAACACTTCCCACCTCTGTGGGTGCTGCAAGAACCATCTCATGATCACCCAAGAGGGGCCACTCAGCCCCCCCAAACCAACCAGACCCACAGAAGCTCAAAGGCAGAAGGCACTAATTGAGAAAATCCCGGAGCGGCTCGCTATCTTCCCACCCTCCAGCCGCAGTCCCGGTAGCTTCCCCTTCCTCAGATAATTTGGATGCTAATTTGGCCTTCAAGAGCTGTCAAAACCCAAAGTCCCTGACCTGCTGAGCTTCCCCAAGAGGAGATGATGACAGAGCTTTAGCTGCATCGACATTCAGAGCCCTGTCCCCATCACCCTTCACTGATTCTGCCCTTGCCTGACGGAGAGGAGCTGCTGCAATGCCACGTGTTCTCCTTGTTCCTGGCTGGAAAACCAGTCCCACCAGCGTGACCAGAGAAGGGCAGGCACAAGAAAGTCACTCCTGCTGCTGGCTGGACAGGCTGCCACCACAGCTGGTGCAGAGAGGACAACACAAAGCTCCAGAGATGAGCTGCAGACCGCCAGAGACAAGGCAGCTCCCAGCAGGTCCTCACAGACAGCTCCATGCAGCTCTCCCAGCCCAAGTACTCCACCAAGATCCATCTCCAAGTATCCTCAGTCAGGAGGTTCATTTTTGGGAAAAACAAAGGGTTTTGTTCCCAGCTTGCCACCTGGACACCAAGCAATGAGGAATGAAACCTCTCTGGATTCCAAGAACTTGCTCAAGCTGGGGCAAAACCACCCCCTTGGCTTAATTTTCTAGCACACCTTCCTGATTAATCCATCACTGATCTGCTGCTGGATTACAGGACACCCCCAGCTATGCTGAAAATGCTGATAGGAGCCAAAAACCTCCTTTCTTTCCTCTCTTTGAGCAGAAACAAAACGAATCAGCACATTGCAAAGAATTCCCTCAAAACAGCAGGGTTTTTTAAGCTCCTCTTTGATAAACATTCCCAAACGAGATTGCCCAGGACACCTGGGTTTAAGCAGCTTAACCCTTTGCTGGAGTTTCTGGTCTTCTCCTGGGAAGGAAAGATAGGGGTTGGCTGCATCATGGGATGCTCCATGCCTGATCCAATCTCACAAACCAGAGATTCCCATGTCAGAAAGAGGGCAGAGATACCTGGAGAGCAAACTCCCAGGTGACGATGCAAGTAGGAAGAGGATGTGGGGACAGATCAGAGAATCATGGAATGGTTTGGGCTTGGGAAAGACCTTAAAGTTTGTCTCATGGGCAAGGACACTTCCCACTATCCCAGGCTGCTCCAAGCCCCAGTGTCCAACCTGGCCTTGGACACTTCCAGGGATCCAGGGACAGCCACAGCTGCTCTGGGCAGTGCCAGGGCCTTGCCCTTCCCCTCTCAGGGAGGAATTTCTTCTTAATATCTGACCTAAACCAACCAAGCAGAGCCTGAATTAGGACATCTCAGCTTTGGTCTCACCTGCAAACCCAGGCAGCTGCAGACCCATCCCAGAAAGTGTTCCTGCCTCCATCCAGAGCAGACTTTGAACTCCACACCCGTTAGGTGAACACAAAGACCACATGGCTCATTTTAGGTGGTTTTCAGCAGCACAAGTCTTCGCTTTAATTTAGCTTAGAGCTTCTCCAGGGGTGGGAATGAGCTTTCCAGGTGCAGACACCTACCTGCGCCAGCCAGGAGGGTGCCTGAGATACACCAAAACCGGCTGCTGTTTATGCAACACAAGAGCAAACACCGCGCCTGCTTGTTTAATTAATTACCCCGAAATGAAAGCCCATCAGACTGCACAGACTCCGTGCAACCTGCAAATTAACTCAGCCTGGGGGTGAGGGAGGTCAGACAGCATCCAAGCAGTGGCTCCAAGCGTTTTCCACAGCATCAGGAGCACCGTGAAGGGGAAAAAAAACCCCAAAACAACACCACCCACCCCCACCTGTCAGAGCTCCGGGGTTTTGTTGTTTCAGCCTGGCCAGGTTAAGAGCTGCTCAGTCCCATCACCGTGGGTCAGATGGCTGATAAGAAACCAATTTCATCACTTTTAAGCCCCAAATGTTTATGGGCAGGCTCTATCTGCAAACAAAGGCACGCACTTTGAACTGCAGCTTTGCGTCAGTTTAAGAACGCGCGAGGCCGTGCTGGGATTAACGCAGCCCCAAAAAAAGCCAAAGCTCCCTCCCTGCAGCCTCCACCGTGTGTGATGGCAAAGCTGCTTCTCTGGGCCAGGACATAACCCCTGGCACAACATTTAGCCATTTTGGGGATAGATGCCCCTCTCATTTAGCAAGATGCTTTGGCGCAAAAATAGTAATTGATGCGAATCTGGCAAAAACCTTTGCTCAAAATTACTCTCCTTGCTGGACGGAGCAGGGTTGAATCTCAAACGCATTTTTTTGCAGCATTAGTCACCAGGCAAAATTAAAATGATACTTGAAAGTCATCCTAGAGCCACAGCAGGTTGTTCCCTGCTCAAGGCAGAGCTTTACAGCTTGAGTGGAGTCATTTCTACAGCTCTGCACTGCACTCGTAAGGACAAGACACCTCCCACATGTGCATCAGACACAGGAGCATCCCTTAAAAAAGGGACAACTCTGAGCCACCACAGAGGGAACATTTCCAGAGGACAAGTTATTTTCCCTCTGCTGGCCCCAAGAAGTCAGCCTCAGGCAAGGCTGGAAGGAGACAGACCTGCCCTGGCTTCTCCTTGCCCAAGAGGAACCTCAGAGCCTCCCTGCTGGAGCCCCAGAGCCATGTGCTCCCTTCATTCCCACAGAGATTTCACAGAATCCCAGAAATTCCCACTGAGACTTCACAGAACCCCAGAAGGGTTTGGGTTGGAAGGGACCTTAAAGCCTTTTTTTGCCCATCCATGGGCAAACAAACCTTCCACCAGACCAGGTTGCTCAATTCCCATCTGCGAGACAGCACAGAGCTAAATTTTGGGTGTTGGGAGCTTGAATGAGAGGTGAAGCGTTACCAGCTGTGATGAGGGGTGGTTTTGGGCCAACCAAGTGCCCAAATTAGAGGAAACAAGACAAAGCCACTGAGAGCCACACAGGGGATGCAGCAGACCCCAAAGCTTGTCCTCTGTCTCTACAAGAACACCTCTTTTCAAAAAGCAAGAACTAAACTGAGGTTTAAAAGCCCCACATGCTCAGGGACAGACTCCCTGGCTCTGCAGGCACATTCCCTGGGAGCAGCACAGAACCCCCTCCATTTATGGATTCCTGTGGAGAACAACTTCAATCCCACCACCAGCTCTGCTCAGCGGCTGCTCTGACAAGCACAGCGATGCGTTTTTAATTTCCAGACCCAAAACATGGGGCTGCAGGCAGCGGGCTCCTGGCTGGACAAGGCAAATCCATGGCACCAAACCTGCCCAGACAGCACTTCCTGTTCTCAGCATCTCCCACAGCAACATCAACATCCCAGATTTTTTTTTTTTCCCCTGTCAGGATGGAGCTCTTCCACACCTCATTGCTGGTCACATCCAGCAGACGTTGGTGCCGGTGATGGGACAGCCCTGCCAGGACAAGCAGCACTGACTGAAAGCAACCCTGAGGAAAAGACCAGGAATTCCAGGGAATGGGAGATGATTTACAAGGGCCAGGAGGGACAGGACAAGGGGGAATGGCTTTAAACTGACAGAGATGGGATACTGGGGAGGAATTGTTCCCTGGGAGGGTGAGGAAGCCCTGGCAGAGGCTGCCCAGAGAAGCTGTGGATGCCCCTGGATCCAAGGCCAGGCTGGATGGGGTTTGGAGAACATGGGATAGTGCAAAGTGTCCCTGCCCTGGAATGACGTGAGCGGCACCAAACCTGCCCAGACAGCACTTCCTGTTCTCAGCATCTCCCACAGCAACATCAACATCCCAGATTTTTTTTTTTTCCCCTGTCAGGATGGAGCTCTTCCACACCTCATTGCTGGTCACATCCAGCAGACGTTGGTGCCGGTGATGGGACAGCCCTGCCAGGACAAGCAGCACTGACTGAAAGCAACCCTGAGGAAAAGACCAGGAATTCCAGGGAATGGGAGATGATTTACAAGGGCCAGGAGGGACAGGACAAGGGGGAATGGCTTTAAACTGACAGAGATGGGATACTGGGGAGGAATTGTTCCCTGGGAGGGTGAGGAAGCCCTGGCAGAGGCTGCCCAGAGAAGCTGTGGCTGCCCCTGGATCCAAGGCCAGGCTGGATGGGGTTTGGAGAACATGGGATAGTGCAAAGTGTCCCTGCCCTGGAATGACGTGAGCTTTTAAGCCCCTTCCAACCCAAACCATTCCCTGATTCCAAGAAGGACACAAGCAAGAACTTTCCAGGAGCTGAGGATGCTCTCCAGCACACTACATGCAGCCTGCAGGACTTTGTAGGGTCAGGCTGGAATTAGACACGCTCCTGATGAGGAAAAAAACTCCCTAAATATCAAACCAATGCAGACGGACCTTTCTCTCTGTTTTTTTGGTTTTTTTTTTTTAATTAAAACTTGCTTGAAGTGCCACATAAAAGAAGTGAAATCCCAGGCACAGCTGACGCATCAGGAGAGATTTATATTTAGAAGAATGACTTAAGTACTCAATCAACAGGAAAAAAATGGGAACTTTTTCAGCAGGGTCCAGAAGGAGGAAAGAAAACCAAGAGGGAGACAGTCACCACCACCCATCATTCCTTAGGGCAACATCCACTGGCATTTTAGCCTCCCAATAAGCCACTTTTGCAGTGAATTCAGCTTTTTTTTTTTTTTTGCCATGCAGGATCCCAGTAAACAACATTTACAGCCAGAACACATGATGTGCATCATAAGACAACTGGCACCAGTATTATTTTTAAATACCATCAGCTCTGCTTTTAACAGGACGACGGGAAATGTGTTATTACCCGAGCATAAAACAAATATATTGAGGCGATTAAATAAAAAAAAAATAAAATAAAAAGCCATTCCCAAGTTTTGCAGAGTGAAGATGTAAAGAGAGATAAACCAGAGCAAAACATAATCCTTCACAATCTGCCATTCCTCCTGCTGCATTTATTCATTTGGGAGCTTTCAGTCCAAAAGTCAGAGCCCTGCTTAGCCGGATATCCGATCGTTTGCTGGGCCTCATCCCAAATTTCTCCAGCATTTCAAGGACACATTCTTCTAAGATCTATTTTTTTTTTTTTTTTTTTTGTGCAGGAAGGGGGATGAGGATTTTCTGGTGAAAGGCAAAAGTGAGGCAGAAGTGTTCACAGCCCTGTGGAGCGTGGGATTTCCATGGATAGGCTCAGACTTCTGCTCCCAAATGATTCCCATCCACAGAAGAAGAAAGGGATCAGGGAGATGCTGGGACTCTGCACACTTTTGGAGCTGAGGATGAGCTGGGAGCCCTCCAGGCAGGAGCACTGGATGCTCATCCCAAAGGAAGATGCTCTGCATCCTGGTAGCTCCCAGCAGCACCACCACCCCTGCCAGCACTCCCGCTGGGAATTACCCTGTGTCCCACTTCCACAAGCTCCATTGCCTGAAAGCAGGAATTACCTGCCCTTTCCCAGAGCAAAACACCTCCCCGCTTCCCTCCCCAAGCCAGGGGAGCAGCCGGTGCAGCATCGTCACTCTGCGATCACAATCCCTGAAAAATGAGGCCCAACAGCAAACATTCCCACACTGATTCATTTCCCCACCCCCACCAGGAGCCCTTTTGGAGTGATTTTAGAGCCCATTTTTGGAGACAGGGGCACCATGACTGCAGGCACCACGGTTTAACCTTCCGGCGGAGAAAAGCTGTGCCTCAGTTTCCCTGCGCCATTTTCCATCCAAACCCTCCAGGACACACGTTCCTCTCTTTTGCCTCAAGGATGCATCTCCACCTGCCAGGCACTCAGGTTCCCATCCCAGACAGGAAAACCAGCTTCCCTCGGGGTGCCTGTGTGGCCAGGCTTTAAATCAGAGCCCGGCACAGGGAGCTAAGGCCGGGATGGAAAGGTCACAGCGCAGACAGGGGGTTAAACCCTCCCCCTTCCCAAATCCCTGCTCCAGGGCCCCGCATTCCTCCGCTCAAACAGCCTGCAGGGCTTTCCTCTGCTCACTCTTTCCATGCCTGGCTATGTCCTGGATGTGGTGGATGTTTCAGGAGCTCCTGCTCTGCCCTGGGAGGAGCCGCAGGGATGTCCCGTGGCAGGACCAGGTGCACAGCCATGGAATGCTCTGGGCTGGAAACACCTCAAAGTCCATCTCATTCCCACGGGCAGGGACACCTTTGCACTGTCCCAGGTTTCTCCAAGCCCCATCCAACCTCTCCTTGGACACTTCCAGGGATCCAGGGGCGGCCAGAGCTGCTCTGGGTGCCAGGGCCTGCCCACCTTCCCAGAGAACAATTCCTTCCAAATATCCCTGCCCTCTAAACCTGGGAGTTCAAAGCAATTCCCCCTTGTCCTGGCACTCCACGCCCTTGTCAAACACCTCCCATGGCAGGTCCAGGAGCAGGGATGCTCTGGAGAGCACAGCATAATCCATGGGGATCTGGATGAGTCCCTGTGTCCTCTCCATCACCGTCACCAGGGTGGAGCTCCTGCAACCTCATTCCAGGGATCTCATCAGGCTCTGCAGGAGCCCAGATGGACCATCTGGCTAATTGAGTTAATTAAAGCGTTTTTCAGCAGCGATTAACTTTCAGGCAGCTCTCCCTGGGGAGCAGGGGCCACAGCTCGGGAGCAGCAGGAGAGATGGAAAAAATTACTTGGAAGTACTGATGGCACCGAGCTGCTCCTCTGCAGCACTGGCTGGCTCCAACAACTCCCAGGGAGGAAAACCAACCCCAAATCCCCCAAAACTTCACTTATTTGCAGGATGTAAAGAGCCAGGCAGGGGAGGAGAGCACCACAGCGATGTCCCCATCCCAGAGCATCCTTCCCAGGCAACTCTTGGAATTCTGAGGGCAGCATTGGCAGCACAGGGGCTCTGCTTTGCTGACGAGGTAATTGCCACTCTCCCGGGATAACAAACACCTTGTCCATGGTCCATTCCCAGAAAACCAAGGAAAACACTTCCAAAGACTCCAGGAAAGCCTTGTGTTGTGGTCTCACTCCCTGCTAAGCTCAGCTGCTGAAAGGAGACGCTTTCTAGGAAGCTGGTATCAAAAAAAAAAAAAAAAAAGACAAAAACCACCCACAAAATAATCCCTCCCAGTGCTGGATGCCAGGTTTTCCTCCCCTTTCCCCAAAAAACCCACTTGTCCCATCTGAGCAACCACAGGATGCATCCCTGCAGAGGTACCACTCCTGGGGAGGCTGCTCCAGGGAACCTGCAGCCACAGGGAAGGAGGAGCTGGAGCAAGGGAGGACAAGCTGTGGGATGCACCCCTCCCTTCTCCTCCTTCCTTTTTGTGGGATGCACTTGGGCATCTTCTCTTTCATTTTCTGGGATGCACCCCCTCCTGCTTCCCCTTTTTTGTGGGATTTACTCACATCTCCTCCTTTTGAGGGATACCCTCATCTCCTCATGCTTTTTTTTTTTTTTTTTTTTTTTTTGTGGGGCACACTCACACAGCTCCTCTTTTTTCCAGGACACAAACCCTCTTCCTTCTGTGGGATGCACCAGCACAGCTCTTTTTATCCTGGATCTACCCACACATCTGCTCCTCCAGCTTTTTTTTGGGACGCACTCATGCATCTCCTCCTCCTTTTGTGCAGGATGCACTCCCCACCTCCTCCTTTTTCTGGGATGCACCCCTACCTCCTCCTCCTTTTTTTTTTGCAGGATACACTCACACTGGTCCTGCTTTTATGGGATGGACTCACGGATCTCTTTTTTTCAGCATGCACCCAAGCATCTCTTTTTTTTCCTACCCTCAAACCTTATCCTTTGCAAGGACCAGTTGCTCCCAGGCCCATTGGGAACTATTCCCTGCACTTCCTCAAGGATTCCAACAGCTCAACCTGCCCCAAAGGTGGATCCACACGCACCCAAAAACCCCCCTCGCAGAGGATGTTCATGGCAAAATAAGCAGGGGGTGGTGGGATTTGGGACAGAGAGCAGAGCGACTCCCCAGGCTGGCTTTCCAAGCAGGCTGCCGCCTGGGAAACGCTTCCCAGAGCAACCCCACCCCGGGAGCCCTAATCTGATGGCAGGTTTTCAATGGAGCAGCCAGGATGGGGAGGGAGAGAGGCTGGAGAGGGGGGAAAGAAAGCAAGGAAATGCCTCTGAGGTGAGGAGGTTTTTTTCTCCGGCCGGGGACGCCTTGTTTTGTTTGCCTGCCTCCAGCGCTGCCATTTTCCGGAAGCCGGAGCGCTCGCAGAAAAATGGGAAGTTTCTCTTTGTTTAATTTTAGCCGTGGCAGCCTCTGCACTGAGGGACCCAGCAGAGCTCCCCTGGCTGCTCTGGGAACGGATGTGAGCCAAGAGGACGGAGCAGCAGCAGGGAATGAGGCAGGAATTAGGAATTTCACATCAGACACGGCCCGGGCTGCAGCGCGCTCAGTCCCAGAGGTGTGTGAGACTGGGGAGGCTTTGGGCTGAACTCCCCGTGTGAACACTGCATCCATCACTCCAGCTCCTGGGGTTTTTCCTGCCCTCTTTCTCCACACTTTGCCTGTGGAAGTGTTTTTAGGGGGATAACCTGAGCACCTTCCCCCACCACACCAAACAGAACGATGGATGCCGCACCCAAGCCCTGGACACACTGAGAAGTCCAACCAAACCCACTCTTGGACTTATCCCAGATTCATAACTCAGGGTGGAAAAGACCTTTGGGATCACAGCTTCCAGCAGCAGTGCCCATAGAACACCTCCTGCCCTGCTCCTCTGCACTGACCCATTGTTCAGTCCCAAAAAAGACTTTTTCTCCCTGTTCCTAAGGAAACAGCCAGCATTGCTCAAACGAGGTCACACACCACGCCGACCCTGCCCCCCAAAAACGACCTGGAACACTTTCTGGGGATGACCTAAAGCCCTTGATCCAGACGGAGTGGCCAGGCAGGGCAGGAGAAGGGCAGCAGCTGGATTTACCCCTGGAGAGAGGGAAGCGGGGAGCTTGAGCATCACGGGATGAGCTGAGCAAGGCAGCCCCAGGGCCCCACAGCAGAGCCAGGAGTCTCTGCTGGCTCAAGATTTTCTGGAGTCAGCTGGAAAATATCTGGTTTGGCTCCATGGCAGTGACTTCCTCTCTCAAAAATGATGGGATGGTCCCCAGGGCGACCCTCCCATGGGGCAGGAGAGGAAGCAACTCCAGAGAATGAACAGTGAAAAGGAAAGGCTTTCACATCATCGTTATTATTAATTATTAAAGCTTTCCCCACCATTTAACGGGACTGCAAACCAGATGTGCATCACCACCCCTCCAATTTACACAAAAACAGCCAGATGATGAAAAGTCACCCAACCCCAGAATGGTTTGGGTTGGCAGGGACCTTAAAGCCCATCCCATTCCATGCCCTGCCATGGGCAGGGACACCTTCCACTGTCCCAGGGTACCCCAAGCCCCAATGTCCAACCTGGCCTGGGACACTTCCAGGGATCCAGGGGCAGCCACAGCTGCTCTGGGAAAACTGTGCCAGCACCTCACAGGGAAGAATTCCTTCCTAATATCCCATCGAAACCAACTCTCTTTCATTTTGAAGAAACACTGGAGCAATTACAAAACAAGTGGCTGGGCCACCTTCCACCTCTGTATTTTCACATACAGAGGTTTGAGGCTACGAATTTATTCTCCCAAAATGAAAGAAACTGGGTATTAAGGAGGAACTGGGAAAGTCCCTGCCCACTGGAAGAGAGTGGAATGGGATGAGCTTTAAGGTCCCCTCCATCCCAAACCAGTCTGGGACTCTGCGATGATCCTACAAACAGGAGATGGGATGTGCCATCTTCCCACAGCTGGCTTTGGCACAACCTCTCTCCTGGGAGCAGGAACACCCACTCAGGTAGGAAAAAGCAGGAACACTTTTTTAGCCCCAGGAGCTGGGGAATGAGAGCATGACTCTCCCATTGATATGCCAGCTGGGAATGGGAACGGCTCCCGGTACAGAAAATAACCCCCTGCACAAATCCACACAGAACCAGCAGGTTAAAAATAGAAATTTCCCATGGGCTCAAGAGGTTCCCAGTGGAGGGGCACAGCCTGGCCATCAAAGAATGGGATTAAAGCCAGGAAGTTCTGCTTGTGGCACACTGGATGATTCCTCCCAAAAACATGGGACCCACCCAAAATACCAGCAGAGGGACAAAAATCCAACCCAGGGGCACCACGAAGAGTTGGAAGTTTTATGGTCTGCTCTTTGATCCATGAAAAACTGAAACACCTGGACCTGCAGCCCCCCTGAGGCAGCAGAGGGATTTCATGTGCATTCCTGCATTCCCTGCTGCTGTGAGCCATCCACACACCCCTATCCAGACTCCCTCACTTCAGGAGCTCACAGGAACAGAAATACACAGAAATCACTCCAAGGACCACCAGGAGAAATTAAGGACCCCAGGCTGCAAGGAGGAGCACAAAGAGGGGGGAGATGCCACAGGTACCCTCAAAAATTATCCTTCAATCTGGATGGTTGTGGTGTTAATGGAACTGGGGCATCACTTGAGCACTAAAAACCACATCTGAGCTGCTGGGAGCAAGTTTTGTTTGGGAAGCAAAGGGACTTGTCAGGACACGCACGTGCCAAAGCTGCAGGTCCTGCAAGAGCCTTCTCCTTTGCCCCCTTCCTGAAACCCCAGGCATTACTTATGGCCACAGAGCCAGCTGGGGCTGCAAACCCTTCTGAACGCAACAAACCCTGCAGCCTCAGCACTTCCAGCACAGCTGCCCTGGTGTCCCCACAGGCTGGTGACACCAACCCTTCAGCTCCTCCAGGGACGGGGCTCAGCCCCACCACCTCCACCAGGAGCAGCCCAGGCTTTCTCCTGCCCCTCCAGCCTCTGCTTCCCAGTGCATCGGTGGGATTTTCCCTGTGCCAGGGCTGGCACAGCCACGTGCTCCCTGCCCCAGCCAAGGCTGGCACGGCGCTGCCGAGGCCCCCAGACAATGCCAGCCCTGTGCCCAAGCCCTGGGCAGGGTTAATGCAGGCATTGCTGGCCAGGAGGGAGCCCAGGGAAGCAGCTCCTGCTGAGGGAAGCGATGGGGGATGAGTTCTGTGCTTTTAAACCTCGCTCTGTAGATTTTGGGGAGCAGCGTGGATGGATCCTGAGCTGGTGCTGGCAGTGGAGATGGCTCCTGCATCCTGGCAGGGCACTGTCCAGAGGGCAGGGGAGCCCCACACTCTGCTCTCCATGAACACCTCGCTGCAGCCATCAGAAATCCGAGAATAGCTTGGGTTGGAAGGGACTTCAAAGCTCACCCCATTTTGCCCCCTGCCATGGGCAGGGACACCTTCCACTGTCCCAGGCTGCTCCAAGCCCCAGTGTCCAACGTGGCCTGAGACACTTCCAGGGATCCAGGGGCAGCCACAGCTTGTCTAAAAACTGTGCCAGCACCTCCCAGGGCAGAATTCCTTCCCAATATCCCATCCATCCCTGCCCTCTGGCAGTGGAAGCCATTCCCTGTGTCCTGTCCCTCCATCCCTCGTCCTCAGTCCCTCTCCAGCTCTCCTGGAGCCCCTTTAGGCACTGCAAGGGGTTTTGAGGTGTCCCTGGAGCCTTCTCCTCTCCAGGTGAGCACCCCCAGCTCTCCCAGCCTGGCTCCAGAGCAGAGATTCCCAGTTGCTAAGATATCCCAGTTAATAGGCAGAAACACATTTCCCAGTGGGTTGATCCCTTGTTTCAAAGCTAACTCATCACCGGTCACTGGGGAAGTCAACATTTGGCTACAAAACTTTCCTGGGTGTTGCCATCCCCTGCTCCCTGTGGCCAGGGACAGCATCCAAGGAAATGGCTGGAGCTGTGTCAGAGGGGGTTTAGGTTGGATTTTAAGAAAAGGTTCTTCCCCCAGAGAGTGCTGGCACTGCCCAGACTCCCCCCAGGGAAAGGGCACAGCCTCAGGCTGCCAGAGCCCAAGGAACATTTGGAAAATGCTCTCAGGGGTGCACAGGGTGGGATTGTTGGGCTGTCTGTGCAGGGCCAGGGCTTGGACTGGACGATCCCTGTGGGTTCCTCCCAGCTCAGGAAATTCCATGATTCTATAAAAACCCATCCCACCTCCTCACTACCTCCCGTGGAGCCTTCGGGCCAGCCCGCAAAGCTCAGGTGCTTTCAGGATGGATTTTGGGCAGGAAAGAAAAGGCAGGTGCCAAACCTGAGGTGAGGTTATTTGCATTCACTCCTGTGCCAGCTGCCAGCAGAAATCCACCCGTGGAGCCAGGAGGGGTCACAGCTCTCAGGCCCCCTGGAAACAAGGAGACTGTGGAGGATGCAAATTCCCCTGCACGTCTCCCTCTGCACAGACAGCCCCGGCCACAAAAAGCCTCTTGCCACATGTAAATGCTTTACCCATTAAAAAAAAACAACAACAAAACACACACAGTGTCTAAACCACCTCCTTACCATCCACACAAGCTCTTGCGAGCAACCCCACCAGGCTAAAATAAATATTTTAGCTTTGCAAATAGTTTTCCTCTCATTAAAAGGCAAACATAATTAGGATGTCGAGCGCCGGCTGCAATCACTCCACGCTGCTCGGGCTCTGGTTGATTAAAAGTAACGAAGCTGCTATTTTTGAAAAGCACATTCCCTTCCACAGCCTGAACGGGGTTATTTTGGAAATAGAGAGCCATGGAAAGCTGGCATCTCTGCCTGCAAAATTCCCCAGCCAGGAGGGGATGCGCTCAGTGGGTCCGTGGGAGGGGGGGTCGTGAGAAAAGTGGGAATTCTTTTACTGTGAGTGACCAGGGGGGTGAAGCTCATTGTGGGAAGAAC
The DNA here is from genome assembly GCF_017590135.1 of Pyrgilauda ruficollis. Lineage (NCBI taxonomy): Eukaryota > Metazoa > Chordata > Aves > Passeriformes > Passeridae > Pyrgilauda > Pyrgilauda ruficollis. The sequence continues at coordinate 696,740 of NW_024518207.1, forward strand.
ATGGAGACCCTGGAAGGCTGAGGGAATCATCAGGGAATCATGATGGTTTGGGTTGGAAGGGACCTCAAAGTTCACCTCACGGGCAGGGACACCTTCCAGCAGACCAGGGCTGCTCCAAAGCTTCCAGGGATGGGACAGCCCCAGCTCGACAGGGCAAGGTGCTCCAGAGAAAAGGACAAAAGAAGGAAAAAGCAGAACAGGAGAGAAGAGCTGCCACCAGAGATGCTCGTACCCCCTCTGCAGGGTCTGGTACCAACACAGCTGCACAGGAGCAAGAGCCAGGAGGAGACATGAACGTTCCGAGGATCCCAGAATTATTTAGGTTGGAAAAGTTCTCTGAAAGCTTCAAGCCCAAGCACTAACCCAGCTGCCAAACCCAGCACTGATCCCTGTCACACCTACAAGCCATCCCAGGAGGATGCTATTCTCATTACCAGTAATTTTTTCTACTTTAAGGCAAATTTAAACATCCCGCTGGTGCAGTCAGGCAGGAGGAAACCAAGGATGGATCCTTATTCCAGAGCCTCCGCATCCAGACAGAGCTGCCAACACAACACAGCCCCCACTCCAACTCCTACCCAAGCTGCTGCTCCACTCAGCATTATTAACTTGTAATGTATATATTAATTAACAGCCAAAACTTAATCACTGCAAATCTCAGGGAGCATCAACCAGCAAGGACAGGGAGTGATAGGCATCCCAGAGCTGGGAATTTGCATCTGCCGGATCCCACATCCCACTGGGCTTTGGGCTTTGATGCAACATGGTTTAATTTAGGCACAGAACAACCTCCCAGTCACTGCTGTCCCCCTTTGTACCCAAGTTATGCCGAGCCTAAGCAACATCCACTTAGGCTGAACAGCCAGGGATCCCAAAAAATCGCTGTTCCCGGGAGCCCTAGGCTGCAGCGCAGCGCACACCTGCACAACTCCACCTCTCCCACCCAGCATCGGCTGGAAAACCGAGCCCTGCGCGGCATCCCTGGCTCCCAAAGCATCCCCCACAGCCAGCGGGGAGCAGAGAGGCCAGCGGGCCCTCGGCGAGCTGGGAAAACCCTCCAGGAAAACGCACGCCAGGCACAGCCGCTGGAATGCGGCTCAAAGCAGCCCCGAACTCTCCGGAGCGTCCCAGCTGGGACAGTCACACAGAGCCACACACGCAGGGACACAGTCACAAACACACAGGGACACACAGGGACACAGTCACACACACACAGGGGACACGCTACACACGCAGGGACACAGTCACAAACACACAGGGACACAGTCACACACACAGGGACACAGACACAGGGACACAGTCACACACGCAGGGGACATGTGGCACGCACAGTCACCCAGGACACACGCACAAAGTGGCGCACAGAGGACACAGCCACACACTCGGACACCAACAGGACACACACACGCAGTGCCAGCCCCACGGAGGACACTCAGAGTGTCACACACACACACACGCAGTGTCACACTGCCGCACGCGGACACGCGACACTTGTACACAGCCACACACACACGCACAGAGGGCACTTTACACACGGTCACAAGCACACACACGGTGTCACACACGGTGTCACACACACACGGACACTCGCACTCACACTCTCGCTCTCCCCAGCCGCCTCCCCGCGCTCCGCCGCCCGCTCAGCCCCGACCCTCCGCCGCCCTCCCGCCGCTACAAACTTTTCCCCGGCGGCCCCGGGAGCCCGCGGGGAGCCGCTCCCAGCGCCGGGAGCCCCCGGGCTCGCCCGGCTCCCGGCTCTCACCTGCGCCCGCTCCGACACCGGNGGGGGGAGGGGGGGAGGAGGAGGGGAGATGCTCGTGTAAAACACGTGGGGAGGGGAGAAGGACGGGAAAACCGGCATGGGGGAGTGGGTGGTGGGTGGGAGCGGCCTTGTGCAAGGGGCGAGTGCGAGCCACGCCCAGCCGGCCCGCTCGCACCCGTGCTGGTGACGCTCAGACCTTGCTGGCTGGGCAGATGAGGGGTTTATTCCCCCCGCCCCCCCCCACCTTTTTTTGGCCGTTTTTGTCAAGGAAGCGAAGCTGCGAAATCCTGGTAAAGCAGAAATCCCGTCCCTGTTGCTCTCGCAGGGTGGGAAAGGCAGGGGCAACACGGAGGAAAACGCTGAACTCTGGTTTCTGGAGTTGACCACAGTCAGAGTGCGGATTCCAAGCTTCCCACAGCACCTAACGCTGGAAAAAGGGGGTTGTGCTCCCTAAAAATCCCATAGACTGAGGGAGCATCCCGCCCTGCGGTTGTGCTGCCTGGCTGGGATGCAGGGTTAGGAAATGGGCTACCAGGAGCATCAACCAGCAGGACAGGCATGGATACAAAGTGCGCCCAGAGATGGTGGCCACCAACAGCCCCACGGTGGCCATCTCCGCTTGGAACACCCTTTGGAAAAGCAGCTGAGCGAGAAATATTGGAGCAGATGGGTCTGGGCTACTCGAGCCACTGCTCTTCCCACCCCCTCCTTGTTTTTTCCTGGGTTTAATCGGGATCTGATGATTAAATTTCCTCTTCCTGGTGCTCGCTCCTCCTGCGCCCAGCACGGCAGAAGGAGACGGGACAAAAGTGGGGTGGCTGCGAGTCCTTGTGTGGCCAGACCCCATCCCGGGGGTCAGCTGGGACTTCCCAGCCTCATCCCAGCTTTTTCCTGGCTCCCCAAAAGAAGCCACACAGAACCACTTCAAAGCACCCTTGGGAGCTCTTTTCTGCAGTTATTTTGGGAGCTTTGGGGTTTCTCCATGGGGAGCTCCCTGCAGCCGGCTAACCCGGTTCTCTGGCTGCAACAGGGCACCTCCATCCTGTTTTGCCAGTGGAAAACACTGGGATGGCACCTGAGATGCAGCTGGGCTGGGTGCTGGCCCCATCCATGCCTTGGCACCGAGCCTGGGGTGCTCCTGTCCTTCTGCTCCTGCAGAACTCTTCTTAACATCAGTGTCTGAGTTGCTGGTTTATTCCTCTTTTCCATCTCTGGTGTGATTTCCCATCTTTTGGGTACTGGAAAGTCCAAATTTATTCCTGTCTTGGGCTGGCACCTTGAGTGGCTTTGGGGATAAAAATGTCTTTTCCAATGGGCAGGAGGAGGTGTACAAGAATCTGCGGTTCCAGCTCAGCATCCTCTTGATCCCTTGGGAAAAAAAACACATCTCCAGGTGCCAAAACCGTACTTAGACTCCATTAAAAATCAGCAATTTGTGGGTGACAACAGTTCCTTATCCTGGGAGCAGCTTTCCCAGCGCTCAGGATGTGCCTTGGGCACGTTGCTGGTGCCGAGCCTGGGATGGAGGGATGAGCATTCCACCTGCACCCATCCCTCTCTGTTTTCTGAGAGGTTTGCAGTGCCCAGGAGCAGCTCAGAGCAAGGCAGCAATAGCAGGGAGCAATCAGCCCTGGACAGAATGCCCTAAGGAGGCCAGGCTTTTCTGTGGTGCTGGGATTCCATCTTGCAGGAATTCCACGGTAAAGTTCATTTCTCCACGCGTTCCGTTCTGTGGTGTTTCTCAGGCACAAATCTGGGTGGAAATTGTTGGCATGACATTTCTTAGGAACAGGGCTGGTCCAGGATGACATTCCCCTGGGTCAGGTGTGTGAGTGTAGACAGCTTTTTTTGGGAAGAGAGCAGCCCCTTTCTGCTCTGATGCTGCCTTGGGAATTGTGGACAGGAGCTGGGCATCCCAACCTGGGTCTGATGAGCCCCAAACTCAGCCACACCAATCCCCTCTCCAGGGCTGGAGCATGGATCCTCCTCAGCAGGAGGATCACGGAATCACAAATCCATGGGATGGTTTAGAGCCCATCTCATTCCAACCCCTGCAGGGGCAGGGATGCTCTCACAGACACAGCAGCAGCTCAGCCATGAACCCTGAGCTCCCAAAACCTCCCAGAAGGGAGCGTTCCCAAACCTGAACCTGTTCAAATCCACTTCCATGTGGATTCCCAAGCTCTGTGTTTGTTGCTTACAGCCACAGGGAGCGTTTTTCCTGTGATCCTGCAGCTTTGGTGGGAATCCAGTGAATCCCTGAGCCTGGGTCACGCTCAGGATGGCTTTCTGGAGCTGGGGGAGCACGTGCCTGGCTGCCAAGGTACATTTAATAACTCTGGGTTAGTGCAGCACTCCGAGCAAACCCCCCAGGGCGAGCTCTTCCCAAGCCAATCTTCCCCTTGCTGCGAATTAATTACAGCCCTGATGGTTAATGAGCAAGGAGAGGGATGACTGGCAGGGTTTTGTGGTGTGACTCCACCACGGGGTGGTTAATGCAACACACTCGGGGTTACTATTTGTGGTAGTTTTTGGGGTCCCCGTCGAAGGAAGGAAATTGATGAATTTGACTCTATGTTCTTAGAAGGTTAATTTATTATTTTATGATATTATAATATTAAAGAATGCTATACTAAACTATGCTAAAGAATTTTTTAAAAATATAAACAGAAAATTACAAGAAATAATAATAATAATAAAACTTGTGACTCTCTTTTCTAGAGCCCTGACACAGCTAGCTGTGATTGGTCATTAAGTAAAAACAACTTACATGAAACCAATCAAACAACTACCTGTTAAATAAACAATTTCCAAACCACATTCCAAAACAACAAAACACAAAAAAACACCCCAATCAGATAATTATTGTTTTCATTTTTCTCTGAAGCTTCTCAGCTTCCCAAGAGAAAAAATCCTAACAAAAAAATTTTGCAAAAAATACAACAATAACAGGGTTTGATGTCCCTCTTCTCCTGTGGAAGCTGAGTTATTGACTCCTTCCCGGGAAGCAGCAGCAGCTCTTTGTTTGCATCCCGAGGCAGGGATGGAGGCTCTGGAGCGTTGCTGCCACTGGCAGCGCTTCCAGGTGTTTGCTCAAAGGTACTCGGGGTTTAGGAGCTGGATGGAGCCAATAAATTCCAACAAGATTTATTCTGTAGGTATAACATTCCTGCTTCAAAGCCAATTACGCACAGAAGTGCCTCGTAAACGAGGCTTGCTGCATTTGGAACTGGCAAACAAACCCTCTGCCAGGCTCCCCACATGGATTATTTCTGCTTCCTTTTTGGAATTCTGTTATACCAGGCTGGAATTAAAGCAGGGTGGATTTTCTCCACCTGTCTCCACAGGCATCCACCTGAATTCCTCCTGTAGCTGGGAGTCTGGAGGGTTTGTTCCCATTCCATCCATGGCAGTGGCTGAAGGCAGCAATTCCCTACATGATATTGGCAAGCCTGGCCTCTGCTTTTACCAGAGGGCAGGGATGGATGGGATATTGGGAAGAAATCTTTCCCTGGGAGGGTGGGCAGGCCCTGGCACAGGGTGCCCAGAGCAGCTGTGACTGCCCCTGGATCCCTGGCAGTGCCCAAGGCCAGGTTGGACACAGGGACAGTGGAAGGTGTCCCTGCCCATGGCAGGGGTGGGATGAGCTTGAAGGTCCCATTCCAACCCAATCCATTCCATGGTTCATAAATCTGTGGCTATGTTGGTGCCAGAGGGGAGGGAAAGCTGTGGGAAGGGGGGCTGATATCACCTGTGATCTCCCCTAGAAGGGGTTTGTGAGGTGACACCTGGCCAGGTAACAACCACTTCCTGCTAATAACAGGGATTAGTTTTTTAAGCCTGATGAGGACGTGCACAGAGCAAAGGACAGAGCTTCCGGAGAGGCTTTTAATATCTCTGCCTGCCTGACATCAGCTGAGGGAGGGAATGGACAAAGGACAGCAAAGAGGTGGAAGAGCTGCAGGGACAGGTCTTGAACCTTCTCTGCTCCTCAGGGCAAATCCTGCAGTGTCCTTCCCCGCTGCCCTCACCTCTGCACGCAGATCCTGCCCCCATCACACCCCTCATCCCTGCCAGGGTACAAATCCCACCCTGTCCTGTGGGAAGGAATGGGTTTTGGAGAGCTTTGCACCAACCTCCCTCCCCCTGGAAGGCTACTCCACATGGCACAGTCCTTTATTAAAATGAAAATCCTTCATTAAAACAAAATCCTAGAATTCTAGAATGGTTTGGGTGGGAAGGAGCCTCAAAGCCCATCCCATTCCAACCCCTGCCACAGGCAGGGACACCATCCACTATCCCAGGGTGCTCCAAGCTCCATCCAGCCTGGCCTTGGACACTCCCAGGGATCCTGATGCTCTGGGCACCCTGTGCCAGGGCCTCAACACCACCCCAGGGAAGGATTTCTTCCCAATATCCCATCCATCCCTGCCCTCTGGCAGTGGGAAGCCATTCCCTTTGTCCTGTCCCTCCAGGCCTTTGTTCAAAGCCCCTCTCCAGCTTTCTTGGAGCCTCTTTAGGTATTTTTTTTGGTAACCAAAATCCTTCCTTTTAAGCCACCATCCCCAGTAAATCACCCAGTTCCTTTTTCCTTCGCCCTTCAGAAGCCAAGGAATCCCTGTCCTCACCTCCCACGCTCACAGCAGCAGGACCCACAACCCACAAGTTAACTCTGCCCTTCCCCTTCTTCCCTTTCTTCCCCAAGTCCCATCAAACAAAATAAAACAGCTTTTGTTCCCGCTGGAGGTTCTCCTGGCAACAGAACCACGGAAGCTGCAAAAAGAAAAAAAAAAAACAACAAAAAAAAAATTCCCAGCCTCAATGACAGCTCTATCTAAAACCAACCACCAGGATGAGGCTGTTTCATCATCGTTAGGGAATAATGGGAACAGGGCAATCATTGCTGCTTATGAAGCCTTCCCAGATGGATAAATATCCCTGGCTAGCAGAGGGGCCATGCAAAGGGGGATACAGTTGTTGGTGCATCCTTGTGAATCTCAACATGAGAGTGAGATGGCTCCAGCCTCCTCCCTCCGTGCACCAACAGATTCCAGATTGTGGGATTTCTACAGTCAGGCTCCAGCAGATTTGTCTGGGCCTGGAAAAGGCCCAGGGCTTGCAGGAGGGAGTCAGAGGAGCAGAAAGTCCTGTTTTTCAGCCAAGAATACTTTTGTCTTTAGCTAAACACCCTCTAGGCTGCCTTTCCCTGCCCCTCAGAGGCTCGGAGCATCCCTTACTCCCCCTCTTTCGGGCTGCTGATTCCCAAATTTTCCCTCCACATCTAAAGATTCTCTGGGGCAAAGGCATGGGGAGCAAGAGCCATTTAGTGGTGCTGCCAAGGGGTGCACTTTTATTTATTATGATCATTTATTCCCTTCCCTCTGATCACTGCCAGAGCCCTTCCACTTCCCAGACAGCTCTGTGATAAAATGGGGACAGTTTCCCTCCTTAAGCAGTGTTAAGACACAATAATTCCCCGTGTTCAGTGACAAACAGCCTCGTTTATGGCTGTTGCTGAGCTCCTGCACTAATCAATGGGGTTAATTGAATTGATGACTGTGCTGGCTTGTGTTCAGAGCAGCTGCTTCACATCATTAGCTCTGTTTGGATCTGCCTGTGGTCATTTCCACCTGGATTTCCGCCCTGGGTGTCCCCACTAGACACCAGTGTGGCTTGGGACAGGGACAGGCATTTGGAAGACCCTGGCACAAACAGATGGCAAGCTCAAAACAAGCAGCACTTTCTACAAATTCATCCCAGGAATACCAGGTGGAAGTGTCCCGGGATAAAAGCAGAGGATAAAAGTATCAGCACCCTCGGCTACCTGCTATTCACTTTGGAAAAGGGCTCAGGACTCAAAAGATAAAGGAGAAAATAAGATTTCCCTCATTTTTAGAAGCAGAGGAAAGTGAGAGAGAGGAATTAGACCAGGTTGGGAAGGGATTTGAACAACCTGGCCTAGTGGAAGATGTCCCTGACCATGGCAGGGGGGTGGAAGAAGATGAGCTTTCAGATCCCTTTCCAAACTAACCTGGGATCCTCTGATCAGCCCCATGTAGCACAGCCAGGGCGCAGTGCTGAAATTTGCCAGCATGCCCATAATTCAGGGTATTTCCAGTGATTTCAGGTGATCTCAAGCCCAACTTGAGGGGCTGACAAATCTTTCAGCCCAAAACTGTGCTGAGGTAAAACTGGGGACATTTATTGCCAGGAGCAGGGAGACAAAGCAGTGATGTTGACGCTCAGATTTCCCTCCTTTCCCCTGGCAGGGTTTGAAATCCATAACCACTTTCCCTGCTTCACCAGGCATCCCCCAAGGACAAGGATGTGGTGGCTGTTTTGCCACACAGGTGCCTGTCCTGGGTGGTTTTTCCACCCTGCCAAGGCTGAAGAGCATCCCAAGTGAGTTTTATCATTCTAAAATGATGATAAACATCAGCTGTCAGGTACAGCCCCACACACTGCCCTGCCCGTGGCTCTCCCAACAAAGCCTAGCTTGTCCAAAGCTCTGCCTGGCTGAGATTTAAGCCAGTCAGAGATAACCACTTGGCTGTTCCTTCCCTCAATGCCTCCTCTGGCCTGGTGGAACACACTTCCTTTCTGTGCTGCCGGATTTGCTTTTCAATGCCCCATTATGTCCCGAGGTCACGGCGGATCGAGGAGTTTGCTCGGCTGCCCTGCAAAGAAACAGAGTCACAAGAATTATATTTTCCCCCCCCATTTAATAACTGCGTGTGCTGAGCCTGAATTGCTTTCTTTAAGCATGTAAAGGGGAGCAGCAAGCGCCCAGCTCCGCGTTTTTCTTGGCATTCCCTCTTTTCTAAGCCCATTATTCACCCTTCTTTTCTCCGGCAAAGAAATGCCCGGTTCTCTTCCTTTCCAGCTGGCAGGATCTCATTTAGTTCCCAGTGCCATGGGATTATTAGCATGGATGTTAAGAGACCCTCCCTGCAATAACAGTGGCCACCAACCTGTAAGCTGAGCGTGCCACCAGCACGAATGGCACGATTCCCATTTTAAAAGTGGGGAAATTGGGGCGGTCTATCAGGCTGCTTCTGGTGTGGTGGGCACCCTGTGGAAAAGATTTGGGATTTGTGTGGTCTGTTCATGCCAGGGATGGAGCAGCAGATGGGAGCAGCAGGGTTTTGGGGCAAAATGTCAGTTTCTTTGAAGGCAGCAGTGAAATGCCTGCTGGCTTTCACCACCAGCCGCGGCACGGCCAGGGCTCTGCAGACCTGCTGACGGTCAGAGCCGGGGCTGGAGCCTGTCTGGTGGCATCCCCTTGCCAGCCTCTTTGTACTATTAATTATGGCCGTGAGTCTGCAGGCTTTCCAAGCTCTCTGGCTCCAGTTTGCCATGTGGGAAGGAGCTGGGATGCAAACTGAATTCCCCCTGCGACGCTTCCCGACACGTCCCGCATTATTTATGCCTCTGACAACGCTCAGATCCATCCTCAAAGCATCCTCAGAGCAGCTTTTTTTTGTGGGACAGTGTGTTTCATGGAATGCAGAAACCTTCTTCCCCCTGGACTTGGCATTCCCATTCCTGCCAAGGCTCCAGCTGCAGAGCCAAGCAGCCTGACCGGTTTTCCACCTGCGAATTTTTGGCAGATCTCCTGACACAAAGCTGAGGGTGAGCAGTTCTTGGGCACTGGCAGCCCCCAGATATCCCTGGAAACCTCTCTGCAGTCTTCCAAAGGTGAGGTTTATGCAATTCCTTCCCCGTTACAAATCTCACCTCCTCGGCTATAAGTTTTCATCACTTCTCCATGCTGATGTTTGCTGAAGGGGAGGTCCAAGCCACCACACTTTCTGAGGAGCCTTCAAGGTTGGACTTGAGGATATTGGAGGTCTTGTCCAGCCCTCATGATTCTGTGGTTCTATTTACAATCAGATCTGACACAAGGATAAATCCATCCTGGCAAAATTTTATATGGAAAAAAATCTGTAAGTGTCTTGGCAAGGAAAAAAAAAAAAACCTGCATGAGGTGCTCATACCTTATTAAACACCAGAAAACCCATATCGAGGAAGATGTAAGAGTTATAAACATCCGCAAAACCATTGCTAGGTGAGTTTTTTGGAGACTTTGAGGCATGGAAGGAGCAAGTAAACAAGCTGGGATTTTCCCTGCTGCATGCAGGAACGTCTCCAGCGCAGCAGAAAGCGTGATCAATAATTGAGTGAGAAGCCACGCGGCTCAGAGCTCTCACAAAGCACAGTCTGAGCATCCAATATTTATTTTCAAGCCTTAAATAATGCATTTGCAAATGCTTCTAACTGGATATTTTAAGGCAAACAAATTTATGTCATGAAAAGTTAATTGGCGAGAGCATCTCTGAAGGAAAATCACCAGCAACCACGGGAAACGCCTCAGCTCCTCATTGCATTGGTCCTGTTCTTCCTTGTAAATTAGGGGGCAATTCCATAATTTCTAATTAAGGAATCATTTGCTATCAATTAGCCCATGTAAGTAGATTTCACTTGCTCCCCAAGCTAAATCACTTAAGCCCTGGCATTTCCTCCTTGCTGATGCAGTGCCGGCAGCCGGAGGAGCAGAGTGGGAATGGGAGGCAAGGGATTCTTCTGACACCCATTTCCCATGGGAGCTGGGTGAGATGGCTCCATCCCCATGGCTCAATTCACTCTGCAGACATGTGGCAGCTGCTGTAGGCAAACAAGGGGAAAATCCCCCGTTGTCCAGGGAGGTGGAATGGGTTGGACTTGGGTGATCCAAGTGGTTCGCTTGCAACTCGGAATATTCTGCAGTTCTGTAGTGATGGGATTTTCATGGCATGGAGGGGAGGGATATGGCCAGGACAGTGGTGACAGGTGGCTCTCAGAGGGGTCTTGGGGCTCATTCAGGTGGAGGTATCACCATTAAGGAACTTGAGATGGAGGTGAAGGGAATGAAGCTGCTCCACTGCTTGCTTCCAGGCACTGCTGCATCCCAAAACACTACTGAGCGTGGGCAGGAGCTCTGGAGGAACGACCTTGGCCAGGGCTGGCACCTTCCCACAGGTGTTCGCTTCCACCTTGGCAGTAGATTAAGGGTTTGCTGTTAAATCCAGCACGGCTCTAACGCTGACATGTTCCCTCCACACCTTGTCCTTCAGCCCCCCTGTTCCAGGGAATGAGTAAACACGGCCAGGGACATAAGGACCTTCCACTTTTCCTGCCCCAGCCTCATCCCACATTCCAAATTTGGGGAGCAGAGCTGGCTGCAGCACCCCCAGCCACCCTGGGTACCCCGGCCCACAGCTCAGGGATGAGCTGCTGCCAGGTCAGCTTCTTCTTATGAAACGCAAAGAGATAAAGATGAGAGGAGATAAGAAAGGTTCATAACCTCTCATCACAGGATGAGATTTCTCATCTCCAGCCAGGCTCTCCTGCCTCTGATGTTTATTTGCTGTTCAAGGCAGCATCCAGCAGGAGATGAGTTGCCTCCACTGGGATTTCAACCCGGCCTGATCAGAAGAAATTGGTTTTGACAGCTTTGTGATAGAAACACCCAGGGCCAAACTCACCCCTGGTTGAAGCTCTCTGGGGTCCCTGGGGCTGGATTTGGCTCTGGCTGGATGGGAAAATTAAAACCAGGAATGAAAAGCCTGGAAACAGAGTAACCTGGATCCAAAAACAGTTAACAAGGGATGGCTTAGCCCACAACAGCCTCAGGAGCTTTGAGGGTAAAGGGGGGAGAACCAGAAGGAGAGAGAGGCTGGCTGTAGTTTCATGGGCTGTGTGACGTTGGTGTTATCCCCTCCGGGGCTTAGGCACAAACACAGCCCTAAAAATCATAAACTAATCCCAAATGCTCCCATGCACACCGAGCTGACCTGGGAGAACCAGTGCTACCACTTCTCCAGGAGTTATTTCTTCCTGGGCTTTACTGGGAACCAGGGTCATGCTGACACAGAGCCCTGAACATCCAAGTGTTGCTCCTCAATTTCTTTCTCATGGCAAAATGTTTGGACTGAGGGAGGTTTCCACACCCTACAAGATTTGCAGGAGGTGGGAGGAGTGGGGAAGCACAAATGTGCTTTTCATGCCTTGCTGCCCTCAGTTCAAAAGGCTTTCACCTCCCTGGGAGCATGTTTACCACTCCTATCTAGTCCCAGCAGCTCTCCTGCTCGTCAGGAGCTGGGACAAACAGGAAAGCATGGAATTACTTTGATCCCAGCCTTTAATACCTCAAGGCTTTATGTTACTCTTGGATTGTGGGAGCTGGATGCTGTCAACACATCCAAGCTCAAGGATTTTTCCTGGTTGAGGTATCAGGCCCACTTGGATCCAGCTCCACCAACCCTTTTGATTTGGGTCCAAAACTCTTTTTTCCTCCTTGGAGGGTGGGGAATGGGTGACAGATAAACATTTCTATGGCAAAATTGTTCAGTTTTGCTTCATGGTTTTATTTTCAAGTAGGCCCACACAAGTACTAGTAGAATCCTGTATCCCTGTATCCATCCCAACCCATCCCAGATGGATAACAGGGCTGTGGTAGTGGCAAAAGTAGCCTGGATCTTGGAGCAGCTGGAATGAGAAAGGGTTGTCACAGATATTTTCACAACACGAACTAAACTTGGGATGAAAACACCACTTTAAAAAGTTTATCAGGAATTACGTCCGAGCATCGTAAAACTCAAGAAAAGCATAAATCTGACAGGAATTTAATGGTTACAAAAATACCCTCATCTCACTCTCCTTTTCATCCCTGTTTTTCTGCCCATAATTCACCCACTCAGGCTTCATTAAAGACTCCAGTAAATCATTCCCAGGGTCGGAAGCTCGCCAGTTCGCCTACAGCTTAATGGCACCTTTCACTTGACTCTTGTTTTCTTTATTTGCTTCACACTGCAGGAAAATACTCAAGTCTGACTTAATGTCAGGGGGAGGAGCACGGATAATGGGAATGGGAAGTTTAGCCCCGGTCCATTTAGCAATTACCACACTGAGGGCTCATGGACTTTTAGGATATGCTTATTAAAACACATGTAAACTGGCATTTGTTGTATGTGTGTGTATATTATGCCCACAGAAGCTGTGGATGCTCCATGTGTAGAATTGTTCCAGGCCAAGCTGGACAGGGTTTGGAGCAACCTGGTCTAGTGGAAGGGGTGGAACTGGATGAGCTTTGGGGTCCCTTCCTGCCCAAACCACTCTGGGATCATTTTTATGCACACTTACTTTAAAGCACATCAAATCCTCCCTGTCCCCCACCAAACCCAAAAACAGAGAACTGAAGTTTTGCTCTTTGGCGTCACTGGTCACTCTCCAGATCCCAACCAACACCTCTGGGACCTGCTGGAGCACCAGTTCAACAAATACACAGCTCCTGGTGGATTTTCAAAGCCGTGGAAAAGAGCTGTGACCCTCATGGACAAGAGAGAATGAGTCCCTTTGAGACCTGGCAAGGATCATGATGGGCTTCCAGATGCCCATATCCCTCATTCTGAGACTTTCATTTGGTCCTGAAAAAGCAATTCAGCTCCCTGTTTTCCATCCCTACACATCACCTCTTGCTCAAGGGGGATTTTCATTAAGCCTTTGTGAAAAGGTCTCAGGAGAGAACCATCAGAGATGCCAAACCCTCAGCAATGCTCAGCCTCCCTCCCTCTGCAGGCTCTGCTGCACCACCCTGGGGGAGCAGCAAATTTGGGTGATTCAGGGGCAGTCACAGACTTTGAGCAGAGCGTGACCACCTTTCCTGATTAGTGCCACGCTTCACTGGCCTTTCTGGGTAATTCACCATTAACATTCCCCTCCTTATCCTGAAATCTCCTGGCTCTCTGGTTGGAAGACCTGGTGTATCATTTACTGAGTGCATGAAACTCTGGGGTTTTTCTCAATTTTCCCAATTTTCCCAATTTTTTGGGAGTGGGAAGAGGGCTGACTGTGCAACCCCAAAGGAGATCATGGTATCCTGTGATGGAGCGAGGGCTGACCCACAAACAAGGAACAGGAATGGAATCTCCACAGGATTAAAGGTGTCTTGGTGCAAAGGAGCAGTGGGGTGCTCTTCCTGCACTGGTTTAGGAGAATCTCCCAAGAAAATCAGGATTGCTCCCCTTCCCGCCCCCCGTGGCAATGTGTCTCTGAAACCTTGTGGCCCAAAGTTGTGGCTACACCTAGAAGCTGCTTCCTCTCTGCCCTTGTTCCAGGAGCCTGCATAGCTCCTTATCCATGGATAAGGGCTGCCAGCCTCCATTTCTGCCACCCCAGTGGCTTTCAAAGGCTCAAAGGGCAATTTTCAGTTTACAAACACTCACTCACCTCCCGATGGACCCTGAAACGGGGCACATTCATTGTTAACACACGTGGGCGGCCACAGGAATGCAGAAAAAATTGCAGCGTGGACCCGGGATCATGAAAACTCTTAATTCTTGGCTCCTCTGCAGCTGCAGAGTCTGGACGTTTTTTGTTTCAGTTTAATCTAATCTGGATTGGAAGAGCGGCCCCCGAGGAGGGGAGGATGGTGAACAACTGTTCTCCCAGCTCCGTTGGGATTGTGATGTGATTTCCCAGAGCAGTGAGGGGTGAGAGGAGAAGCCTTTTCCAAAGTGCTGTTAAAAATGATCGAGGGTGTGGATTTGTGCCCAGCGCCTCTGAGCCCTGAGGTGCTCAGGTGAATCTCCTCTAATGACAGTAAAATTCCTTTTCCCAGAAGGGGCAGGTACTGATGTTGACAAGCAGTAAAGTTTTACAACTTGCTGTAAAAGGAGGCACAGAGGTTGTTTTTTCCCCTCCCAAAAAAATCCCCATTCAGTAGTCAGGGAAAGATATCCCCCTGGGCTCCATCCACATTTGTGCCTTAAACATACCTGTCCTTGAGATGTAGATTCCCCATCCATCCCCGAGTGCCCTGGACATGATCACAGACTCATTAGGCTTAAAATCCTAATGCGGACCAGAGCCAGAAGAGACAAAAAAAGACTCATTTGGGATCCCCTCATCTTGTCAGGAAAGGAAAGAAAGCATCAATCTGTTGTTTTAGCCTTGCCAGGAGCCTCTATTCCTGCAGGCTCCGGGTTGCACTCTGCCTGCAGAGAAAAGCCAAGGAGTTTTGAGATGCTGAATGGGATGTTATCCTGCCAATTGTCCTCCTCAGGTGGTTTTGGGGTAGGAATTTTTGTGCAGGAATCAACTGATCCTTAGACTGTATTAACTGGAAAAGGGCAGAAGTAGACCAGGACCCCCAGAGAGGGTGAACTGAGCCAGCAACATCTGAACTATCCCTGCTCAGCGAGCCCCTTTCTAATGCTAATATCCTGTGGAGAAATCCTGCCAAGGAATTGCTCGCATTCCTCCCTGCAACAACAAACCCACAAGAGCCAAACCCCCGGCCCCCCACATTCATCCCGAGCCCGTGCTTGCTTCAGGCTCTGCGTTCTGCTGGCCGTGTTCCCTTTCTCTCCCAAACTCACAGCCTCGCAGCCCGGCTCCTGCGGCAGTTTTTCCATGGAATTCGGTGCAGGCACTGGGTGTGCACACCCATCCTCCCTTCCCACCACATATCCCAGTTCCCCCACCTCCCTTCATCCTCCCTTCCCCTCCACCTCACCTGCAAAGCCTCAAGCTGATATTGGTCTGGAATTCTCACAAGGAAAAAGGATCTGAGGGGCTTTCAGAGGTCTGAAGCAGGAGAAGGTCTGTGCCCCCTTTCCCAAGGAGGTTGGGTTGATCAGCAAGGGATGGGACCAGGCAAAAAGCAGCCTGTGAGCAGAGCACAGACCCAGGCAAGCCAAGAGCAGTGCAGGGTTAGAATCAAAGAATATCCCACAGGGATCATCCAGTCCAACCCCTGGCCCTGCACAGACACCCCAACAATCCCAGCCTGTGCATCCCTGGGAGCGCAGTGCAAACACTCCTGGAGCTCTGGCAGGATTGGAGCTATGGTCACTTGGACTCAGCCCAGGTGGCAGAGGAGGAAGGCGACCTGGGCAGCCCTGCCCTGTGTCCTGCCAGCATCACCATCCACAGAGACCCTGCTCCTGCTTCAGCTATCACTGCTGCCCGCAATCAGCTAGGAAGACCCGGGTTCCTTCCTGGTGAGCAATTAACTGTAATTAACACGCAATTAGAGGGCTTCTATTCCACTGTATCCAACCAGTGGGATTGGAGGCACTAATCATGGCTAACCCCAGGAGATTGCAAGCTGGGGTGAAGCTCTTTTGCAAGTTCTACCAAATTCTAGCTCCTGATCCACAATTCCCTTCTCTAATTAGGGTCCAGATGCACAAAGAGTCTGAACATTGAGTGGCTACAGTGAAAGCTCCCTTTAAATATGTCTACTTTTCCAAGGGGAGCCATTCCTTGGCGGGCTGGAGCGTGCTCTGGATTCAGATAAGCAAATTCCCACACGAGGGACAATTCCAAGACGAACCCATGAGGACAATGCCATGGTCTGGGAGTGAGAGTGAGACACTGCACGTGGGCTCTCCATTGTAGCCTGATGGAAAAGCAGGAACAAAACCCAAGTCCTACTGAGCCTGTGTTCCTGTACAACTCTGAAAATAATTGTTCTGGAGGCAGATGAGAACATAAAGCAGAATGAAAACACTTTTATGTTGTTCAGGCACTTAATCCCAAGGAAGAGTCCATTGACAGAGCATGGCAGGGTGCACGGTGCTTATCAGCCCCTCAATTTTCTTTGGCATCAGGGCCATAAACAAGAACAGAGCAGCACTGAGTCTCTGAAGTCCAGAAGAAGTCTCCTGGCTTAGGGAGGACTCTGTAAACATCGGGGCAGACGCTATCTTAAAAGGCTCAATGCCTTTGATTATGTTCCCGTGTTGAGTTTCCTCCACTTATTTTTGTCTCATCGTCTCTAAAGTTGGACTGTGTTGCCTGTAGAGAAGGTTGTGAACTGAAACACCACTGCAAGTTTCTTCTGATGGAACCTGAGCTCCAGCAGAGAAATTGGCACTTAGTTTGGATTTTGTCAGTATTCCCAGCCACAGGCTCAAAAGATGATTTTTTCCTAATGGCAGAGCTGTTGTGTCTCTGATAGTCCAAGGTCATGGGTAAGGTAAGATCTGTGAGTGGTGCTAATATATTTTTTAACCCAACAAAACCCTAAAGCCCCCCAAAATAAGTAAAAAAAATTAGACAGGCTAGGCTTTCACAGGATCTGTCTTACTATGAGGGAGTAAAGTGTTCCCAATACATGACAGCAATTTCCCAAAAAGACTTTTAGACTTTAAAAAATGAGAGTGGAGATTGTTCCATGTTCACATGACTTCACAATCTGGGGTTTCCAGTGAACTTCAGGTTGGGCTGGGCACACAGCAAAGCCATGTGAGGTGATGACACCCGTGTGACTCTGATGATGGCTGTGGGACTTGTGGGCTGGACAGAGAAGGACCTGTAGGTTGGGATGGTGTTGGACTTGTGGGCTGCATGGAGGAGGATTTGTAGGTTAGGAAGGTGTAGGACCTGTGGGTTGGGTGATGTAGGATGTGCAGGTTGGGTGGAGATGAACCTGTAGGTTGGGATGATGTAGAATCTGTGGGTTGAATGGGGAAGGATCTGTGGGTTGGAATGGTGTCAGTCCTGGGGGTTGGATGGAGGAGAGCCTTAGGCTGGGAAGGTGTAAGCCCTGTAGGCTGGGATGGAGAAGGACCTGTAGGTTGGGATGGTGTCAGTCCTGTAGGTTGGATGGAGGAGGATCTTTAAGTTGGGATGGCATTGGTTCCTGTGGGTTGGGCACTGTAGGATGTGTGGGTTGGATGGAGATGAACCTGTAGGTTGGGATGATGTAGAATCTGTGGGTTGGATGGAGAAGGATTTGCAGGTTGGAATGGTGTCAGTCCTGTGGGTTGGATGGAGGAGGACCTGTAGGTTAGAAAGGTGTAGGGCATGTAGGCTGGGATGGCATTGGACCTGTGGGTTGGATGGAGAGGAACCTGAAGTTTGGGATGGTGTTGGACCTGTGGGTTGGGCAGTGTAGAATGTGTAGGTTGGGTGGAGAAAAACCTGTAGTTGGAATAGTGTAGGACGTGTGGGTTGGATGGAAGAGGAACTGTAGGTTGGGAAGGTGTAGGATCTGTAGTCTGGGACAGCATTGAACCTGTGGGGTGGATGGTGGACCACCTAGAGGTTGGGATGGTGTCAGACCTGTGGGTTAGATGCAGAAGGACCTGTATGTTGGGATGGTGTAGGATGTGTGGGTTGGGTAGTGCAGGATGTGTCGGTTGGGTGGAGAAGGACCTGTAAGCTGGGACGACCTTATTGCTGCATCTCTGGCTTTGACCTTTGACCAGCCCATTGACACTGGTCTGGGAGCTTTGCTGTCACCTCTGTGGGCCAGGTGACCTCTCTCGCAGCTGCTGTCCCACAGGCCACCACACAGAGGCTGGCTTTGGCCGTGTGTTCCCAAGAGGAAGCGTGCCCCCCACCCCAAGACCAGGAGGACTATCCCAAGGCCCTGCTGGTCCCATCACGTTCTCTCCAGACCATGGCAGAGTTCCCACGGCCTTCAGGGAGAACGGGGACCCAGCCATTGTCCAACACCTTTGATATTTTCTGTGACTGAGAGGAGCTATTTTTGGGCCAGGAGGAGGGTGGACAACTTCAAAGGCCAGCTCTGAAGTCTCTATGGGCAGGAACACACGTGGAGACATCCAAAGCACCGCTGAGCAACCTCACTTGAAAGGAGGATCCTGAACTCTGTTTTCATGGTGGAAAGATCTTTCCAGAAGAAAGTTTCATAACCCCCCGGAAGGCCTCAGCTACTTGGCTTGGTCCTTCTCTGCTGTCAGTTCAGCCCCATCTCCTCACTCCAGGCTGAGCATTGTCCCCTGCCTGCTCTGAGGATATTTGGGACATCAAGGCCACTAAACTTCCCAAAGGAAGTCACAGCCTGTCCCGCTGGCTCAACCCTGCTACTCGCTGTCTCTTGCGTTAATTAATGTTTGCCATTAACCACACACTTGGTAAGTTAACAGAGGGAGGAAAATGTCCCTCGCAGCCATCAACCCCGCAGTTTGGGTATCTGCTTGGCTGAGCCCTCTTTACTCCGTCCAAGGAACGATTATTAGGAACATAAATTCGCCTGGAACATCAAAAGCCACCCCTCCCTCCCGTTTGCTATTGGCACCTGGATGTGGATGAGTCACGCCGGCAATCGGAGATCTCCAGAGGAGCCAGCAAGGCGGGAGGGAAGGGGGAAGGGAAGCTGCTGCTTTCCCCGATGTTTTTGTGCAAGAGATGTCAAAGAGAAAAGTCTCTTCGCTGAGGAGCGTCTGTCAGCTGCGAAGTGTTGATGTTTGGGGCGGATGTGCCAAATACCTGCTAAAAACCCAGGGCTCAGTTTGTGAGGGCTGATCTTGGAGGAAATGGAAAGGAAACAGGGAGGAGACTGAGCATCTTTCTTGGGCAGCAAAATTCCACAAGATTTACCAGCAGCAGCAGATCTTTCTGCCTGGAAGATAAGTAGAAAAACAAGTGAGAGGTCCTGTTAAAAACTTATCAGTCACTGTAGTGCTGATGTGTTGAAGGTTTGGGCTCAAGAACCAGAACACCACCACTGCCCATTCTTTTCCTTGTTTCCACAGCTGACACACCCCTGTGCCTCTTCTCCATCCAAAAATATCCCTGTCCCTTTGGCATTACGGAAATAAACTCACACATTTGCCAGATGTATTTGACCCTTCTTGAACAGTTACCCAGGCACAGCTTTGTGAAATACTAAACTTTTCCCTTGGGAACTTAATTCCTAGGAAAATCAATTTCCCTGACTCTGCTTTAAGCACCACGATTGCCCTCACAAAGGTGGGTGCCAACAAAGTCAAGACAAAGACCACTCAGTGCTTCCTGCAGCTCTCCAGATCCCACCCAGAGCATCCAGGACCTATATCTGCCCAGGGAATGCTGGGACAATGTGCCAGGAGGAGTCTCCTGGACCCCGCCCCAGTGGTGAAAGTTGGGTGGGAACCACACAGGGCAATCAAACAGGATGTGGGAGTGCGGTGAGCAAGAGCTGGATTATCTGGAAAGAAGGAATTTTATTAGAATGGAATCATGGAATGATTTGGGTTGGAAGGGACCTTAAAGCTCATCTCATTCCAGGGCAGAGACACCTTCCACTATCCCAGGTTGCTCCAAGCCCTGTCCAGCCTGGCATGAGACACTTCCAGGGATCCAGGGGCAGCCACAGCTTCTCTGGGCACCTGTGCCAGGGCCTCAGCACCCTCCCAGAGAACAGTTCCTTCCCAATATCCTATCTAACTTTACTCTCCCTCAGTGTGAAGACTTTCCCCCCTGTCCTGTCACTCCCTGCCCATGTCCAACTTCCCTCTCCAGCTCTCTTGGAACACCTTTAGATGCTTATCTCAGTTTTCAGCTGGGAGAGATTGTCTGTCTCTCCTCACATCCAGAAATCCCATGAGCACAGCCTTGTCTGAAGTCAAGGCCCTCCTCCAAAACCTCTCTGAGGTGCCTGGTGAGCAAGAGGATCGGAAGGTGAAATTCTCTCCAGCCTCAGTAAGAGCAGGGCTGAACTTGGCCTGGTTTTGACCACGCTCTTTCCTGCTGCTCAGTCATCACTGCAAGAGGATTTTTGCCTTGGTCTGGACACATGACATGAAGCCTTTCTTGAAAAATCTCTCCTGGGAGGTGAAAAATTTGGAATTGGGTGGTGGCTTAATGGTTTGACTCGATGATTTCAGAGGGCTTTTCCAACTGAAACGATTCCAGGATTCTCTGAATAGTGCTGAGGTTACTGCAGACCAGGCTGCAGCATGGTTGGACCTCCAGGAACAAATCCACACTTCATGGGCATCCTGGCTTTGTCCTGGCTTTGTAGCAAGAAAACAAAGAGCTTTTGGGCTGTGAAAAAAAGAATTTGGAACAGCACAATTCTGGTTAGAAAACATGGAAAACTACTCAGCACAGAAGTGGTGAAATGGGGTTCCCCACCCCAAAACTCAGCAGCCTTCCTGAGGGCTATTTAATCCCGTGGGACAACTCACATTCCTCAGTGATTTGCTGAGCTGTGGAGTGGATTCCTTTCCTGAAGGATTCACATGCTTGGCAAAGGAGGTTTAGGAGAAATTTCTTCTTTTATTGCATTTTTTTGCTTATTGTTCTTTAGCTTGCTAATAAATAAGTGCATTCCAGGGGTTTGAGCTCATGAAAGGGAGAAGGAATGAAGGTAGGAAATTAAAACACAAAGGGCAGCAGAGCCACAGGCAGAGGCTTTGCTCCCTGGCTTATTTTGTGGCCAATTTCCCAAATTCCAGGCTCTTTCAGAATTATCTGTATCATGACTCAAGCAAACATCTTTCCATTGTGTGAGTCTTGAGCAGGTAAAATATCTCAATGTCACAGCAAGCAAAAGTGAAAATATATTTGAATAAAACATTGTTTCTATTTTTTCAAATATTTAATAACATAATTAATATTTAATTTAATATTTAGTTTAATGGAATTTCTTAGGCGATATCAGTGCTCCATTTCTGGCTTTGGTAAGAAGACATCAGTAAGACTTTCAGACTTTGGTAAGCTGACATCAGCTCTCAAATCCAGCATCTCTGATGTACAAAC